>NC_059219.1:12621941-12996941 GCF_020615455.1 Coregonus clupeaformis
CTGGGGGTGCTGCAGCGTAAAGAATATTAATTTTAACAAGTATTTAGTTTTGGAGAACAAAATGGGATTTTACTACTCCTGGATTAGCAGACAGATATGGCCATCTGTAGCGCTGGCATTTTCTTTTGTCGCCCCCCCGGTCCTTTAAAAACCTCCTGTATGTTGCGTGCTATATATTTACTCACTCTATTGATGTTTGTTCTCCTCATGTTTGTGTGAATAATGTTTACTTTACTTTTGTTTGCTTTTAATTTTAATTGCACCAACATAGACTGAGTGGACAAAACAATAAGAACACCTGCTTTTTCCATGACATAGACTGACCAGGTGAATCCAGGTGAAAGCTATGATCCCTTATTGATGTCACTTGTTAAATCCACTTCAAATCAGTGTAGATGAAGGGGAGGAGACAGGTTAAATAAGGATTTTTAAGCCTTGAGACAATTGAGACATGGATTGTATATGCGTGCCATTCAGAGGGTTTGTGTCAAGAACTGCAACACTGCTGGGTTTTTCACGCTCAACAGTTTCCCGTGTGTATCAAGAATGGTCCACCAACCAAAGGACATCAAGCCAACTTGACACAACTGTGGGAAGCATTGGAGACAACATGGGCCAGCATCCCTGTGGAACGCATTTGACACCTTGTAGAGTCCATGCCCTGACGAATTGAGGCTGTTCTGAGGTGTTCCTAATGTTTGGTATACTCAGTGTATAGTCTCATTTAACCCTACAAGACATGTGGACATGTTATTCTATGTTACCATGTAAAATAACGTTAAATCACATGAGACAGAAATCACATTAGACAACAATCACATTAGACAGAAATCACGTTGGACAGAAATCACAATAGACAGAAATCACGTGAGACAGAATGAACGCGTGCACATCACCCATTGAGATTTGAACCAATTCTTGAGCTTGGAGGCTGCCATTGGACGCAACGCGAGCAGTATAGCAGCATTCATTGATTTCAAAGGAAGCATTCCTTCAATGGCTAATGGATGAAGGCAATGCCAAACGTCCAATGGCTGTAGTGTAGCAGAGCCGTTACGTGATTTCTGTCTCACGTCCTTTCTATTAAACGTTAACATAGTTAACCAATTCCAATAACCAATTTGTCGGTGCATGGACTCCGCAAGGTATCAAGTATTCCACAGGGATGCTGGCTCCAATGTTTCCCACAGTTGTCAAATTGTCTGGATGTCCTTTGGGTGGGGGACCATTCTTGATACATTCCCTCAATGGCTAATGGCTGAAGGCAATGCCAAACGTCCAATGGCTGTAGTGTAGCAGAGCCGTTATGTGATTTCTATCTTGTGAATGAAAATAATGACATATTTTTTTTATTTTGGTTGGTTTCTGTGTAGCAGGTAGAACGTGCCAACCTGTTGTTTACGAAGCATGCAACAAATAAATCACGTGAGACAGAAATCACGTTAGACAGAAATCATGTTAGACAGAAATCACGAGACAGAAATCACGTTAGACAGAAACCCTGTGAGACAGAAATCACGTTAGACAGAAAACACGTGAGACAGAAATCACGTTAGACAGAAACCACGTGAGACAGAAATCACGTTAGACAGAAACCACGTGAGACAGAAATCACGTGAGACAGAAATCACGTTAGACAGAAATCACGTGAGACAGAAATCACGTTAGACAGAAACCACGAGACAGAAATCACATTAGACAGAAATCACGTGAGACAGAAATCACGTTAGACAGAAATCATTTTAGACAGAAGTCACGTGAGACAGAATCTCTAACAGCATGAAACAGAACTTGAACAACTAGCAATTTTAGAAGTACCCCTCATTGGGAACAGAATGGTACTGTATAGGGTATAAGGGAATCTAATTTTGTGCTAATCATAGCTCAAATAGAAGTCCTTTTAGATTAATGTGTTTATGGCTTCGACTATGTATTTTCTGAGCCTAGACGATTCAATATCTCCCCCGGGTGTGCCGCTATTCATTTAGTTTCATCACATTTGTTCTCAGCTCATGAAATTAGTTGTGATTGCTTCCCAGTGAGTTACTTTCCAACACTGAGTATTATATGTACTCTTTGAATTTCCACTGTGTCCCGTGTGGTTTATGTGGCAGATTGAATAAAGTGTCATAATTACTGAACAAAATTGTTTTTAAGGATCAAGCGCAATGAAGAGCATAAAGTCGCCCTTCGGGGGTAGGATTACGATCCAAATAAATACACAGATGTCAAGCTTCTTCACCACCGAGCCCAAACATCCTTCTTTAATTATCTTAACTTTTATAGAACTTTAAAGCCCCTTCAGAGAGCATACAGTTACTGTGCTCTCTCACACACATGTCATCCATCCGGTTATACATTAGTCTGCAGGTGCTGCTGTACACTAATACACTACAGCCTGCCTCATCCCTGCCTTGGGATAACAGCAGACCAGGAAGTGCCATTGGGGAAGAGGGAGGAGCCACTGGGTTGGTTGGCCCCAGGGCCGTAACCAGGGTTTTAGTGAGGTCTGTTTTCCAAATGCTATTTGGAAAACAGCAAAAACAAGCAGAAGTTTCCCCAGCCATTATCACCTTGGCTGCTGTAGGTTAATTCACCTCAGTCCATCTACAAACACACAGCCTATTAGCTATACAGCTGTAATGTTATACCCCTGAAAAGGGGGACATATGAGAAGTGATTCACACTGACACGTAGCATCAGCAACTGTTCAGTCAGTTTTAATGACCAATTGCATAAAATCATCAACTCTTTACATAAATATCTATTTTCTCAAATTACATAGCGTTCACATTTGTTTTCCTATCTATTACTAATCAAGCTCTGAACAAACAGACATCAATTGAGCACACAAATGATCGTATTATCACATTCACATTAATTATTAGAATATTACTCATTACTGTATTAATATAGTGGGGGAAAAAGGTGGGAAATGGATAAGATGAACAACCACCGATGAAATGTTTTGAACTGTACTGTTTGCATTCCGATTGCATTTTAATTTAGGCCTATAGGGAAGAAATGCCATGTAGAGATGTTCATATTGAAACATACCTTCTTTCCTAACTTGTTTGAAAAAATTAGTACATATTTTCTAAGGGAACCCAACATGGGGCCCCGACCACAAGTTTGGGAAACACTGTACTCACCTCTGTCTCCTCTCTCCCTCTCTCTCTCTCTCTCTCTCTCTCTCTCTCTCTCTCTCTCTCTCTCTCTCTCTCTCTCTCTCTCTCTCTCTCTCTCTCTCTCTCTCTCTCTCTCTACACATCATCTCACTATCTCTCTCTCTCTCACATCATCTCTCTCTCTCTCTCTCTCTCTCTCTCTCTCTCTCTCTCTCTCTCTCACATCATCTCACTATCTCTCTCTCTCTCACATCATCTCTCTCTCTCTCTCTCTCTCTCTCTCTCTCTCTCTCTCTCACATCATCTCTCTCTCTCTCTGTCTCTCTCGCTCTCTCTCTCTCTCTCTCTCTCTCTCTCGCTCTCTCTCTCTCAATTCAATTTCAATTTCAATTTAAGGGCTTTATTGGCATGGGAAATGTATGTTAACATTGCCAAAGCAAGTGAAGTAGATAGTAAACAAAAGTGAAATAAACAATAAATATTAACAGTAAACATTACACTCAGAAGTTCCAAAAGAATAAAGACATTTCAAATGTCATATTATGTATATCTACAGTGTTGTAACAATGTGCAAATAGTTAAATTACAAATGGGAAAATAAATAAACATAAATATGGGTTGTATTTACAATGGTGTTTGTTCTTCACTGGTTGTCCTTTTCTTGTGGCAACAGGTCACAAATCTTGCTGCTGTGATGGCACACTGTGGTATTTCACCCAGTAGATAAGGGAATTTATAAAATTTGAGTCTGTGTAATCTGGGGGAAATATGTGTCTCTAATCTGGTCATACATTTGGCAGAAGGTTAGGAAGTGCAGCTCAGTTTCCACCTCATTTTGTGGTGGAAACTCTCTCTCTCTCTCTCTCTCTCTCTCTCTCTCTCTCTCTCTCTCTCTCTCTCTCTCTCTCTCTCTCTCTCTCTCTCTCTCTCTCTCTCTCTCTCTCTCTCTCTCTCTCTCTCTCTCTCTCTCGCTCTCTCTCTCGCTCTCTCTCTCTCTCTCTCTCTCTCTCTCTCTCTCTCTCTCTCTCTCTCTCTCTCTCTCTCTCTCTCTCTCTCTGCTCTGCTTCCTCCAGCATGCATTGCAGCCTGCCTCAGCCTCACCACTGAGTACCACACCACTGTCAAAGTAGCCTACTCTCTGTAAAGCAAAGTTATTATGAGAATTTAGTAGGGCTGGGAATTACCAATATTGACCTCACAATATATTATTACGATACTTACTCTAGGTGCCGATACGATATGTATTACGATTCTCACGATTCTGTATGTATTGCGATTCGATACTGTGATTTTATTGCGATTCAATGTTGTTGTTTTTTTACCTTTATTTAACCAGGTAAGCCAGTTGAGAACAATTTCTCATTTACAATATATGCCATTTAATATCAAATCAAATCTAATTTTATTGGCCACATGCGCTGAATACAACAGGTGCAGACATTACAGTGAAATGCTTACTTACAGCCCTTAACCAACAGTGCATTTATTTTTAATTAAAAAAAGTAAAATAAAACAACAACAAAAAAGTGTTGAGAAAAAAAAGAGCAGAAGTAAAATAAAATAACAGTAGGGAGGCTATATATACAGGGGGGTACCGGTGCAGAGTCAATGTGCGGGGGCACCAGCTAGTTGAGGTAGTTGAAGTAATATGTACATGTGGGTAGAGTTAAAGTGACTATGCATAAATAATTAACAGAGTAGCAGCAGCGTAAAAAGATGGGGTGGGGGGCAGTGCAAATAGTCCGGGTAGCCATGATTAGCTGTTCAGGAGTCTTAAGGCTTGGGGGTAGAAGCTGTTGAGAAGTCTTTTGGACCTAGACTTGGCACTCCGGTACTGCTTGCCGTGCGGTAGCAGAGAGAACAGTCTATGACTGGGGTGGCTGGAGTCCTTGACAATTTTGAGGGCCTTCCTCTGTCACCGCCTGGTATAGAGGTCCTGGATGGCAGGAAGCTTGGCCCCAGTGATGTACTGGGCCGTACGCACTACCCTCTGTAGTGCCTTGCGGTCGGAGGCCAAGCAGTTGCCATACAAGGTGTTGATGCAACCAGTCAGGATGCTCTCGATGGTGCAGCTGTAGAATTTCTTGAGGATCTGAGGACCCATGCCAAATCTTTTCAGTCTCCTGAGGGGGAATAGGCTTTGTCGTGCCCTCTTCACGACTGTCTTGGTGTGTTTGGACCATGATAGTTTGTTGGTGATGTGGACACCAAGGAACTTGAAGCTCTCAACCTGTTCCACTACAGCCCCATCGATGAGAATGGGGGCGTGCTCAGTCCTCTTTTTTTTTCCTGTAGTCCACAATCATCTCCTTTGTCTTGGTCACGTTGAGGGAGAGGTTGTTATCCTGGCACCACACGGCCAGGTCTCTGACCGCCTCCCTATTGGCTGTCTCATCGTTGTCGGCAGTGGCGGCTCCTGAAAAAATTCTCAGGGGGGGCAATTTTTCTGATGATTTAGGTGACCTACACACATTTTAAAAAAGATATGTCCAGCAACAACATGAAGACAGGGGCAGCATATAAGTCAATACCAGAAGCATTTATTGACTGATCTCAAAAGTGTTGGCTTACCAGGGTTGGTGGAGCCCTCAGTTTCATCTTTGCCTCGCAAAGCTAACTCAAACACTCCGCAAAACTTCACACACTGGATTAGCCGGCTGAGGATGTGGCGGTTCTTGCTAATGTCGTAGTAAATATATTTGTTATAGTGAATATGGAATATGATATGTTGAGTAAAATGTTGTGCTAAGATCTATTTAGGTCAGGAGCTGGTTATAAGTTCTGTTCCTATCCAATAACAATGGACAAAAGGGTCCTATCTTGTCAGCCTTGTCAGTTTCAGTTCTCCAGTAAACTTGTGATTATCAACACTAACCTCATCGTTGTGGCGGCGGACAGCTAGCCTGTATCCCTCATCCAGTTGAGTGGGAATGTTCACTCTCCCCAAAGCAGACAATCTCAAACAGCTATCCATGTGGGTCTTTGACAGCTCATGTTTCTTAATCTTTCCTGAAAGATGGTGTCACGATCGTCTATAAAGGGAGCAGACCAATACGCAGCGCGTTGAGTGAACATGATGACTTTAATAAAGAAAGCACGTAACTACAAAACAAAAGACGATAGTGAAGTCCAACAGTGACAAAATACTGAACCTGGAACAAAAACCCACAATTCCCACAGGAAAACATACAGAATAAATATGGCTCCCAATCAGAGATAACGAGCCGACAGCTGACACTCGTTACCTCCGATTGGGAGTCATTGACCAAACCTAGAAAAGAACCCCACAGAACTGCAAACATAGAAATACACCCAAATCCCAACAAAACAAAATACACCCTGGCTCAAATACAAAAGTCCCGGAGCCAGAGTGTCACAGTACCCCCCCCTAAAGGTGCGAACTCCGGGCGCACCAGCATACAGTCTATGGGAGGGTCTGGGTGGGCGTCTGTCCACGGTGGCGGCTCTGGCCCTGGTCGTGGTCCCCACCCCACCTTAGTCACTATCCGCTTCCGTAGCCTCCTCCATATGACCACCCCCCAACTAAACCCCACTGGATTAAGGGGCGGCACCGGACTAACGGGCAGCACCGGACTAAGGGGCAGCACCGGACTAAGGGGCAGTACCGGACTAAGGGGCAGCACCAGGATAAGGGGCAGCACCAGGCTAAGGGACAGCACCGGACTCAATGGCGGATCCTGGCTGGCTGGCTCTGGCGGATCCTGGCTGGACGGCTCTGGCGGATCCTGGCTGGACGGCTCATGGCTGGCTGAAGGATCTGGCTGCTCATGGCTGGCTGACGGATCTGGCTGCTCATGGCTGGCTGACGGATCTGGCTGCTCATGGCTGGCCGACGGATCTGGCTGCTCATGGCTGGCCGACGGATCTGGCTGCTCATGGCTGGCCGACGGATCTGGCTGCTCATGGCTGGCTGACGGATCTGGCTGCTCATGGCTGGCCGACGGATCTGGCTGCTCATGGCTGGCCGACGGATCTGGCTGCTCATGGCTGGCCGACGGATCTGGCTGCTCATGGCTGGCCGACGGATCTGGCTGCTCATGGCTGGCTGAAGGATCTGGCTGCTCATGGCTGGCTGAAGGCTCTGGCTGATCCTGTCTGGCAGAAGGCTCTGGCTGATCCTGTCTGGCGGAAGGCTCTGGCTGATCCTGTCTGGCGAAAGGCTCTGGCTGATCCTGTCTGGCGGAAGGCTCTGGCTGATCCTGTCTGGCGGAAGGCTCTGGCTGATCCTGTCTGGCGGAAGGCTCTAGCGGCTCCTGTCTGGCGGAAGGCTCTGGCTGATCCTGTCTGGCGGAAGGCTCTGGCTGATCCTGTCTGGCGGAAGGCTCTAGCGGCTCCGGTCTGGCGGACGGCTCTGAAGGCTCATGGCAGACGGGCGGCTTATGCAGCGCTTGGCAGACGGACAGTTCAGACGGCGTTGGGCAGACAGGCAGTTCAGGCGCCGTTGGGCAGACGGGCAGTTCAAGCGCCGTTGGGCAGACGGGCAGTTCAGGCGCCGTTGGGCAGACGGGCAGTTCAGGCGCCGTTGGGCAGACGGGCAGTTCAGGCGCCCGTTGGGCAGACGGCAGACTCTGGCCGGCCGAGACGCACTATAGGCCTGGTGCGTGGTGCCGGAACTGGTGGTCCCGGGCTGAGGACACGCATCTCAGGGCTAGTGCGGGGAGAAGGAACAGGGCATGCTGGACCCTGGGGACGCACATAAGGCCTAGTGCGTGGTGCCGGAACTGGTGGTCCCGGGCTGAGGACACGCCTCTCAGGGCTAGTGCGGGAGTAGCAACAGGGCATGCTGGACCCTGGGGACGCACATAAGGCCTAGTGCGTGGTGCCGGAACTGGTGGTCCCGGGCTGAGGACACGCATCTCAGGGCTAGTGCGGGGAGCAGCAACAGGACGCACAGGACTCTGGGGACACACAGGAGGCTTGGTGCGTGGTGTAGGCACTGGTGGTACTGGACTGGAGCGGGGAGGTGGCGCCGGAAATACCGGACCGTGCAGGCGTACTGGCTCCCTTGAGCACTGAGCCTGCCCAACCTTACCTGGTTGTATACTCCCCGTCGCCCGACCAGTACGGGAAGGAGGAATAACCCGCACCGGGCTATGTAGGCGAACCGGGGACACCATGCGTAAGGCTGGTGCCATGTAAGCCGGCCCGAGGAGACGCACTGGTGGCCTGATGCGTGGGGCCGGCTTCATGACATCCGGCTCAATGCTCAATCTAGCCCGGCCGATACGTGGAGCTGGAATGTACCGAACCGGGCTATGCCTGCGTACAGGAGACACCATGCGCTCTACTGCGTAACACGGTGTCTGCCCGTACTCTCGCTCTCCACGGTCAGTCCAGGGAGTAGGCGCAGGTCTCCTACCTGACTTCGCCACACTCCCTTTTAGCCCCCCCCCCAAGAAATTTTTGGGTAGTACCCACGGGCTTCCAGCCTCGACTCCGTGCTGCCTCCTCATAACACCTCCTCTCGGCTTTAGCTGCCTCCAGCTCTTCACGAGGGCGGCGATATTCTCCCGGTTGTGCCCAAGGACCCTTTCCATCCAGTATCTCCTCCCATGTCCATGAATCCTTGATAGGCGTCCATAAATCCTGTTGCCGCTTGACACGCTGCTTGGTCCTTTTATGGTGGGTTTTTCTGTCACGATCGTCTATAAAGGGAGCAGACCAATACGCAGCGCGTTGAGTGAACATGATGACTTTAATAAAGAAAGCACGTAACTACAAAACAAAAAACGATAGTGAAGTCCAACAGTGACAAAATACTGAACCTGGAACAAAAACCCACAATTCCCACAGGAAAACATACAGAATAAATATGGCTCCCAATCAGAGATAACGAGCCGACAGCTGACACTCGTTACCTCCGATTGGGAGTCATTGACCAAACCTAGAAAAGAACCCCACAGAACTGCAAACATAGAAATACACCCAAATCCCAACAAAACAAAATACACCCTGGCTCAAATACAAAAGTCCCGGAGCCAGAGTGTCACAGATGGTGCATGTCCGTTACACACCAGTCGCTGTCCAAGCGGTGCTGTCTGCCGTGCCGCCTTCAGGGTGAAAGAGTAAGCAGGGGGTAGCAGAAGACTGCATTAGCTACATCGCAGCCTGCTAGCCAGGTTTTTCGTTCGTACCAATTTTTGGAAAATCCTCGGGTGTAGGACTTCCCCCCTTTAGTAGAAACCTGTTGAATTATTAAATTTGGTCTGGGAGGTCCTAATTGTTTCGTTGCCAATTTATCTTCATTTGTTCGCCGACAAAAAGGAACTTCTTTCAAAGACACAATCGAGTTGCACTGAAGCCTAGCCATTTTGATAGAAGTAGTGAATTGATTGATGCTGCTACCCGCTCTTTTCTTAGTTACGTTCATGGTTATATGTTACGATGACGAAAGCGCGTAAGTGCAAGCCCTCAGAAACCCATAGAGATTGTATTGAAAGCTCTGATATTTGAAAAAAATAGATTTTACATGGGAGTCTATGACAGACTTCTGGGCGATTTTCAACCTGACTGAAATCGCCCCAAAAGGGGGGGGGGGGGCATTTGAAGCACGACTTTAGCCTGATTGGACATTTAGTGGCACTGTGGCAGATCAGACGTCTAGATTACAACACTGATAACTACTGTTGCCGTGATATAATTGATTAGAAAAAAAATCCCTTCCTTTTCCCGTTTGGCAGTGCGTCGCCCATATCGCCCTATTGAACACACCGCCCCTGGTTGTCGGTGATCAGGCCTACCACTGTTGTGTCGTCGGCAAACTTAATGATGGTGTTGGAGTCGTGCCTGGCCATGCAGTCATGGGTGAACAGGGAGGGACTGAGCACGCACCCCAGAGGGGCCCCTGTGTTGAGGATCAGTGTGGCAGATGTGTTGTTACCTACCCTTACCACCTGGGGGCGGCATTTAGCAGACGCTCTTATCCAAAGCGACTTACAGTCATGTGTGCATACATTTGCACATATGGGTGGTCCCGGGGATCGAACCCACTACCCTGGCGTTACAAGCGCCATGCTCTACCAATTGAGCTACAGAGGACCCCAACTGCGACCTGGCCAAGATAAAGCAAAGCAGTGCGATAAAAACAACAACACAGAGTTACATATGGGGTAAAACAAAACATAAAGTCAAAAATACAACAGAAAATATATATACAGTGTGTGCAAATGTAGCAAGTTATGGAGGTAAGGCAATAAATAGGCCATAGTGCAAAATAATTACAATTAGTATTAACACTGGAATGATAGATGTGCAAAAGATGATGTGCAAATTGAGATACTGGGGTGCAAATGAGCAAAATAAATAACAATTTGGGGATGAGGTAGTTGGGTGGGCTAATTTCAGATGGGCTGTGTACAGGTGAAGTGATCGGTAAGGTGCTCAGACAACTGATGCTTAAAGTTAGTGAGGGACATAAGAGTCTCCAGCTTCAGAGATTTTTGCAATTTGTTCCAGTCATTGGCAGCAGAGAACTGGAAGGAATGGCGGCCAAAGGAGGTGTTGGCTTTGGGGATGACCAGTGAGATATACCTGCTGGAGTGCATACTACGGGTGGGTGTTGCTATGGTGACCAATGAGCTAAGATAAGGCGGGGATTTGCCTAGCAGTGATTTATAGATGGCCTGGAGCCAGTGGGTTTGACGACAAACATGTAATGAGGACCAGCCAACAAGAGCGTACAGGTCACAGTGGTGGGTAGTGTATGGGGCTTTGGAGACACAACAGATGGCACTGTAATAGACTACATCCAATTTGCTGAGTAGAGTGATGGAGGCTATTTTGTAAATGACATCGCCGAAGTCAAGCATCGGTAGGATAGTCAGTTTTACGAGGGCATGTTTGGCAGCATGAGTGAAGGAGGCTTTGTTGCAAAATAGGAAGCCGATTCTAGATTTAACTTTGGATTGGAGATTCTTAATGTGAGTCTGGAAGGAGAGTTTACAGTCTAACCAGACACCTAGGTATTTGTAGTTGTCCACATACTCTAGGTCAGACCCGTCGAGAGTAGTGATTCTAGTCGGGTGGGCGGGTGCCAGCAGCGTTCGATTGAAGAGCATGCATTTAGTTTTACTAGTGTTTAAGAGCAGTTGGAGGCTACTGAAGGCGTGTTGTATGGCATTGAAGCTAATTTGGAGGTTTGTTAACACAGTGTCCAATGAAGGGCCAGATGTATACAAAATGGTGTCGTCTGCGTAGAGGTGGATCTGAGAGTCACCAGCAGCAAGAACGACATCATTGATATACACGGAGAAAAGAGTCGGCCCAAGAATTGAACCCTGTGGCACCCCCATAGAGACTGCCATGGTCCAGACAACAGGCCCTCCGATTTGACACATTGAACTCTATCTGAGAAGTAGTTGATGAACCAGGCGAGACAGTCATTTGAGAAACCAAGGCTATTTAGTCTGCCGATAAGAATGCGGTGGTTGACAGAGTCGAAAGCCTTGGCCAGGTCGATGAAGACGGCTGCACAGTACTGTCTATTATCGATTGTGGTTATAATATCGTTTAGGACCTTGAGCGTGGCTGAGGTGCACCCATGACCAGCTCGGAAACCGGATTGCATAGCGGAGAAGGTACGGTGGGATTCAAAATGGTTGGTGATCTGTTTGTTAACTTGGCTTTCAAAAACTTTCGAAAGGCAGGGCAGGATGGGTATAGGTCTGTAACAGTTTGGATCTAGAGTGTCACCCCCATTGAAGAGGGGGATGACCGCGGCAGCTTTCCAATCTCTGGGGATCTCGGCGGCTAGTTTTAGAAAGAAAGGGTCCAGATTGTCTAGCCCAGATGATTTGTAGGGGTCCAGATTTTGCAGCTCTTTCCGAACATATTGCTCACCATATGTCTGCTGAAGAGGGACAAGAGAGAGCCGTTAGAAAACAAGTTTTGATCAGTGATGGAAATAAAAGTGCTGAAAACAAATTGGCTCCCTACTAAAAAAGAAGATGGAGAACAAGCTACGAAGGAAAAATACTAGAGTTTTGGTGCAGCTACTGCCAACTAGTGTAAAAATAATATTGGTAATTGTCAAAACAATACGATATATCGTCAAAGACATCCCGATACAGTGAGGGAAAAGATGTGATCCCCTGCTGATTTTGTACGTTTGCCCACTGACAAAGAAATGATCAGTCTATAATTTTAATGGTAGGTTTATTTGAACAGTGAGAGACAGAATAACAACAAAGAAATCCAGAAAAACGCATGTAAAAATTTTTATAAATTGATTAGCATTTTAATGAGGGAAATAAGTATTTGACCCCCTCTCAATCAGAAAGATTTCTGGCTCCCAGGTGTCTTTTATACAGGTAACGAGCTGAGATTAGGAGCACACTCTTAAAGGGTGTGCTCCTAATCTCAGTTTGTTACCTGTATAAAAGACACCTGTCCACAGAAGCAATCAATCAATCAGATTCCAAACTCTCCACCATGGCCAAGACCAAAGAGCTCTCCAAGGATGTCAGAGACAAGATTGTAGACCTACACAAGGCTGGAATGGGCTACAAGACCATCGCCAAGCAGCTTGGTGAGAAGGTGACAACAGTTGGTGCAATTGGAAGAATGGAAGAAAACACAAAATAACTGTCAATCTCCCTCTGCCTGGGGCTCCATGCAAGATCTCACCTCGTGGAGTTGCAATGATCATGAGAACGGTGAGGAATCAGCCCAGAACTACAAGGGAGGATCTTGTCAATGATCTCAAGGCAGCTGGGACCATAGTCACCAAGAAAACAATTGGTAACACACTACGCCGTGAAGGACTGAAATCTTGCAGCGCCCGCAAGGTCCCCCTGCTCAAGAAAGCACATATACATGCCCGTGTGAAGTTTGCCAATGAACATCTGAATGATTCAGAGGAGAACTGGGTGAAAGTCTTGTGGTCAGATGAGACTAAAATGGAGCTCTTTGGCATCAACTCAACTCGCCGTGTTTGGAGGAGGAGGAATGCTGCCTATGACCCCAAGAACACCATCCCCACCGTCAAACATGGACATGGAAACATTATGCTTTGGGGGTGTTTTTCTGCTAAGGGGATAGGACAACTTCACCGCATCAAAGGGATGATGGACGGGGCCATGTACCGTCAAATCTTGGGTGAGAACCTCCTTCCCTCAGCCAGGGCATTGAAAATGGGTCGTGGATGGGTATTCCAGCATGACAATGACCCAAAACACACGGCCAAGGCAACAAAGGAGTGGCTCAAGAAGAAGCCAATCTCCAGACCTTAATCCCATAGAAAATCTGTGGAGGGAGCTGAAGGTTCGAGTTGCCAAACGTCAGCCTCGAAACCTTAATGACTTGGAGAAGATCTGCAAAGAAGAGTGGAACAAAATCCCTCCTGAGATGTGTGCAAACCTGGTGGCCTACAAGAAACGTCTGACCTCTGTGATTGCCAACAAGTGTTTTGCCAGCAAGTACTAAGTCATGTTTTGCAGAGGGGTCAAATACTTATTTCCCTCATTAAAATGCAAATCAATTTATAACATTTTTGACATGTGTTTTTCTGGATTTGTTTGTTGTTATTCTGTCTCTCACTGTTCAAATAAACCTACCATTAAAATTATAGACTGATCATGTCTTTGTCAGTGGGGAAACGTACAAAATCAGCAGGGGATCAAATACTTTTTTCCCTCACTGTATGTAACTGTATCAATATTTTCCCCCATCACTAGAACTTAGTAGCCTATTGTTTGCTCCGTTTAACGTCAGCTTCTTACTTTATCCTTCTAGCTGGCTTCCTTCTAGCTGGGAGGGAATAGGCCCAACCACTTGGGAGCCAGGCCCACCCACTGGGGAGCCAGGCCCAGCCAATCAGAATTAGTTTT
Organism: Coregonus clupeaformis; assembly: GCF_020615455.1. Classification (NCBI taxonomy): domain Eukaryota; kingdom Metazoa; phylum Chordata; class Actinopteri; order Salmoniformes; family Salmonidae; genus Coregonus; species Coregonus clupeaformis. Next base: position 12,635,917 of record NC_059219.1, read on the forward strand.
GCCCCACAAAAGGGCTTTATTACAGACAGAAATACTCCTCAGTTTCATCAGCTGTCCGGGTGGCTGGTCTCAGACGATCTCGCAGGTGAAGAAGCTGGATGTGGAGGTCCTGGGCTGGCGTGGTTACACGTGGTCTGTGGTTGTGAGGCCTGTTGGACGTACTGCCAAATTCTCTAAAATGACGTTGGAGGCAGCTTATGGTAGAGAAATGAACATTAAATTCTCTGTCAACAGCTCTGGTGGACATTCCTGCTGTCAACATGCCAATTGCACGCTCCCTCAAAATCTGAAACATCTGTGGCATTGTGTTGTGTGACAAAACTGCACATTTTAGAGTGGCCTTTTTAAGTTCCTGTGGAGCTGTGTAATGATATGCCACACCTGTCAGGTGGATGGATTATCTTGGCAAAGGATAAATGCTCACGCACAGGGATGTAAACAAATTTGTGCACAAAATTTGAGAGAAATACGCTTTTTGTGCATATGGAACATTTCTGGGATCTTTTATTTCAGCTCATGAAACATGGGACCAGCACTTTACATGTTGCGTATATATTTTTGTTCAGTGTAATACTATCCAGAGCCTTTAACGTTACTGCAATAGAAGTCTCTGCCAGCAGCTAGCCACCTAACTGACTGTATCTATTAGCGACTATTTACCAGTTGTGCACTCATTCTCCGAGAGTCCGTTTTTGTTTGTTTGGGGGACATGGCAGGAGTCGCGGGACAGCTTTAAAATCACCTTTTGTCCGGCATCTCCCAAACACACTGTCAGCAGCGTGCGTCTCTAGTTGCCTACTTGCGCCGACTACGAGCTGGGGTAGTTCGTTTCACGTCACAGGCCCACGTCCTGTGCCGCGAGAGGGCGGAGAGCCGCTTGAGAGAATGTGCTGCCTAAAAGACAATCTGGGAGGCAAATCCGAGGGACATAGAGAACAAACCACTGTTCATGATTCCACTCGTTCGCAAAGAGGCAGGCGCGATTAGAACTCAGTCAGATCAAGAATAGCAGTGTTCTGAGCTTTCATCAACGCTGGGAGCAATATTTAGATGTTGACCCGTATTGTTTTTATTTTATTTTATTTTATTTTATTTTATTTTATTTTATTTAACCTTTATTTAACCAGGTAAGCCAGTTGAGAACAAGTTCTCAATTGTGTTGATTTTTATTGTATACAAAATATATATTTGTATTCTTTTTATATATAAAATTTTTTATTAGAAAAAATTACCAACCAGGTCTGGTCCTGGACGTCACAGGGACGCCCCCCTCGGTAGGACACCAGAGGACAAAAGCAAAGACTGTGAATCCATACCCCACCGTGGAACAGGGATAAAAATACTTTGCAGACAAGTCAATTAATCAGGTTTGAACTGAAGGTGCTAGCTGCGCTGAAAAATCCCTTTAAAGTTGTTGTAGAACAGTATGGTGAGGCATGTTGTTTATGTTGACTACTGTATAGCACTAGGGCTGCTGCTTTGGATAGCATTGGGACATAACCTATGTCACATTAACGGACGCCGTCTTTTTTTCAATGAGCATGGCCTTATTTCTATTACAGCGTGTTGGATGACTGTCATTCATATTCCATTCACCCAGCTCAATGTAACATCGATAGGTTTAGGCTACTACATGATACTTTAATTTTCCCTATATCCATCATGAGATTGCTACAACCTAGCCTATGACTGAAAGTTTTCAATGTAGGTGCACAGGTTGAGATTAAAACTGTAGTAATCAAGGTGACAGACAGTGACACATTCCGCCTTGCACACTCTTGCCTGCATCTAGCTGATCTGGGGTGTAATCATTAGTCCAACAGTTGCAAACAAGAGTTTCTACTGGACAACCGTTTTTCAACAGAATCGGCTAAATGAATACACCCCTGATCAGACGCAAACACAGTTCACTTTCATAGCAGCCACATACAAACAGCATGATCATTTTGATCGTTGGATAATTCCTTCTCACATCTATGCACTCTCCTCCGCTCACCTTTTCCTTTCGCTTGTGGACTTCAGTACTTCAGTGCACAACACATCAGCTGTCTGTGACCAGGCGAAAAAAACTTTCCTACACAAACCTTCATATCATACCAGTGTTGGATAGCCATAGCCAGCTAGCTAACATAGCATCCCTCTCTGTTTGAGCCAGGTGTTTGAGTAGGCTAAACTAGCTACCTGCATTCGCTAGCTAAGTGAAAGTGGAAAAAAAATACAACAATATATAGCTAACTCTCTCTCTCTCTCCTTCATTTTAAAATAAATTAATATGTTCAAAACTGTTCAACTGCTGTCTTTCTCTCTCTTTGAGTCAACTACTCACCACATGTTATGCACTGTTGTGTTAGCTTGCTGTAGCTTATGCTTTCAGTACTAGATTAATTATCTGATCCTTTGATTGGGTGGACAATATGTCAGTTCATGCTGCAAGAGCTCTGATAGGTTGGAGGACGTCCTCCGGAAGTTGTCATAGTTACTGTGTAAGTTTATGGAAGTGGGTGAGAACCATGAGCCTCTTAGGTTTTGTATTGAAGTCAATGTACCTAGAGGAGGACGGAAACTAGCTGTCCTCCAGCTACACCATGGTGCTACCCTACATGGTGCTGTTGAGGCAACTGTAGACCTTCATTTCAAAACAGTGTTTTAAAAATGTTTTGGGTGATGTGAATATATTTAGTATAGTTTTACTATAAAAAAAAAAATGAAATTCACTGAAGAGGATGGTCCTCCCCTTCATCCTCTGAGGAGCCTCCACTGCTGCACAAATCCCCCACACTGACATTATACTTTAGCTTTAAACTGTAATCCATAATGGTGAAACTGCCATGTCCCTTTACGACATTACAATGACAAAGAAGTTCCTTCAAACAACAAACACTGTTTTATTCCCTCGGACAACATCGCACAACATTGCACACGTGATAGAACAGCAGAGTATGTACTGCACATTCTATTTAGCACGATGCTGTAAGCTCCTCTACTCAGTTTCTTCAACAAAACAAAAAACAATAACAGTGAAGCTGTTTCACCTTATGCGGATTTCAGCTTCAACTGTTGCTCAGTCACAATATAGATTTTTAAGGTTAGGGATTATGTGCCACTTTTTAGGATGTCAATATGAATGTAATGTGTTTGTTTGTAATTTTGTCATGTCTTTTAATCATTACATGTTCTATATGTTTTTAACATTGAGGACCACTTTGGAAACAAGTGTTTTAATTCATACTTTTAAGTGATATCCTCTGGGAACACATTGTAAATATTGTTGTATATGTCTTTTGCCCAAATAAAATTCAATTAAATCGATGAACATTGATGTAAATGTAAATTCACAACTGTTTTTTGAAAACGCTATTATCAAAAGATCAGTTCCGTATTAATACACTAATGATGATCGAGTAAAAAAAAATGTCCAGAGCCTTGGAGTGTGTCCAAAACGGCACCCTCTTCCCTATTTAGTGCACTACTTTTGACCAGGACCCACAGGGTAGCGGTCTATATAGGGAATAGGGTGTCATTTGGAACGAAGCCTTGGAGTGAACAGAGTTCTTACTGTACCTCAGTGTGAGAGTGTTAGCTGTCAATCATCAATGAGGTAACCATGGATTAATGGAGGGGAGATGTCTATAGTCCTGTAGGACGTGCTGTCAGGTCCATGTGATTTTGTCATCTGGAGAACAGGAAGACCAGCAGCTCACGCGCATGCACACGCACACACAGAGAGAGCAGGCCGGACACAGCACAGCTCACCAATGACAGCCCCCAGGCAGCGATGGGCCTCCATCCTGTCACCACTCTGTCACGTCGGCTCAGTCCCAAAGGGAGCAGCCACTTACACAATATGCTGTCATTCTACTAGAGATATGCTGCTCACTCAGAGGTCAGATCAGTCATGTACATGTTACTATATCTACTGTCTCACTTTTAGCACATCATTTGTTGATGCAGCTGCTGATAACATCGGTGAAGTGCTATTGGCTCAGTTGTTATTGTGTTAATGTTCTGTTTTCTTGTGTTCCAATCTTTCTCTCTAAGGATAAAGCAATACAAAGCTCTGGCTCAAGGCAGAGACTGGTGTGTTATTCCAACATGATATTGTTGAATTACTGTAACAAGTGGCATTACATTCTTCATTCTGATTTCCTTCCATATTAGTATTCTGACAGTACTGTCTCCTATACAACAGTCAGAATACCAACATCTGGTAGAATTGCCACAGTAACTATTTTTATTCATCCCTGTCCTACAGCTACAGTATACATCAAAACAATAATTAAAATACTGCACGATGCCTGACTGAGTGCCAATGATCCAACAACCTGAGCATGTCCATCCTTACTTAATTAAAACATGTAGGCTAAAGACTACATACAGTGGGGAAAAAAAGTATTTAGTCAGCCACCAATTGTGCAAGTTCTCCCACTTAAAAAGATGAGAGAGGCCTGTAATTGTCATCATATGTACACGTCAACTATGACAGACAAAATGAGAAAAAAAAATCCAGAAAATCACATTGTAGGATTTTTAATGAATTTATTTGCAAATTATGGTGGAAAATAAGTATTTGGTCAATAACAAAAGTTTCTCAATACTTTGTTATATACCCTTTGTTGGCAATGACACAGGTCAAACGTTTTCTGTAAGTCTTCACAAGGTTTTCACACACTGTTGCTGGTATTTTGGCCCATTCCTCCATGCAGATCTCCTCTAGAGCAGTGATGTTTTGGGGCTGTCGCTGGGCAACACGGACTTTCAACTCCCTCCAAAGATGTTCTATGAGGTTGAGATCTGGAGACTGGCTAGGCCACTCCAGGACCTTGAAATGCTTCTTACGAAGCCACTCCTTCGTTGCCCGGGCGGTGTGTTTGGGATCATTGTCATGCTGAAAGACCCAGCCACATTTCATCTTCAATGCCCTTGCTGATGGAAGGAGGTTTTCACTCAAAATCTCACGATACATGGCCCCATTCATTCTTTCCTTTACACGGATCAGTCGTCCTGGTCCCTTTGCAGAAAAACAGCCTCAAAGCATGATGTTTCCACCCCCATGCTTCACAGTAGGTATGGTGTTCTTTGGATGCAACTCAGCATTCTTTGTCCTCCAAACACGACGAGTTTAGTTTTTACCAAAAAGTTCTATTTTGGTTTCATCTGACCATATGACATTCTCCCAATCCTCTTCTGGATCATCCAAATGCACTCTAGCAAACTTCAGACGGGCCTGGACATGTACTGGCTTAAGCAGGGGGACACGTCTGGCACTGCAGGATTTGAGTCCCTGGCGGCGTAGTGTGTTACTGATGGTAGGCTTTGTTACTTTGGTCCCAGCTCTCTGCAGGTCATTCACTAGGTCCCCCCGTGTGGTTCTGGGATTTTTGCTCACCGTTCTTGTGATCATTTTGACCCCACGGGGTGAGATCTTGCGTGGAGCCCCAGATCGAGGGAGATTATCAGTGGTCTTGTATGTCTTCCATTTCCTAATAATTGCTCCCACAGTTGATTTCTTCAAACCAAGCTGCTTACCTATTGCAGATTCAGTCTTCCCAGCCTGGTGCAGGTCTACAATTATGTTTCTGGTGTCCTTTGACAGCTCTTTGGTCTTGGCCATAGTGGAGTTTGGAGTGTGACTGTTTGAGGTTGTGGACAGGTGTCTTTTATACTGATAACAAGTTCAAACAGGTGCCATTAATACAGGTAACGAGTGGAGGACAGAGGAGCCTCTTAAAGAAGAAGTTACAGGTCTGTGAGAGCCAGAAATCGTGCTTGTTTGTAGGTGACCAAATACTTATTTTCCACCATAATTTGCAAATAAATTCATTAAAAATCCTACAATGTGATTTTCTGGATTTTCTTTTCTCAATTTGTCTGTCATAGTTGACGTGTACCTATGATGAAAATTACAGGCCTCTCTCATCTTTTTAAGTGGGAGAACTTGCACAATTGGTGGCTGACTAAATACTTTTTTTCCCCACTGTATGTCTCATGAAATAGTTTTTTCCCATGAACAAAATTATTTTATTTTTTTACCTTTATTTAACTAGGCAAGTCAGTTAAGAACAAATTCTTATTTACAATGACAGCCTACACCGGCCAAACCCAGACGACGCTGGGCCAATTGTGCACCGCCCTATGGGACTCCCAATCACGGCTGGTTGTGATACAGCCTGGAATCGAACCAGGGGGTCTGTAGTGACGCCTCAAGTGCTGAGATGCAGTGCCTTAGACCGCTGTGCCACTCAGGAGCTTCACGTTGGATTATGGTTATTTGAGTATTTACATCCTGTAGTTTAACAACTTCATAATTAATCACAAGACTTGTTGTCAGCGTTTATAACTCCTAAAGGTTTCTTATTTAAAATGCATAATGCATATCAATGTATACACAATGCAGTACACGCAGGGGTTTTTATAGCAGGTGTTACCAACAGTTTCCCGATATGTTTGCTATTTGCACTTGAGAGTAGTGGCTCAACAGGGAGCCATCCACTAACTGTGAGGGGTATTGAACAGCTACAGCTCGTTTCCTAGTGTCAGACTGGGCGACCAACAGACCTATTATGTTTGATCTAATGTCTGTTTCCCAAATTGAACACTATTCCCTATATAGTCCTTATATAGTGGGCCCTGGTCAAAAGTAGTGCCCTACAAAGGTAATAGGGTGTGATTTGGGAGGCGGTATATCAGACCGTATACCACGGGTAGTGATCTTTCTGCTGACTCTACCACTGAGACCAGGGAGGAGAAAAGTCCCTGAGCCTCTATTCTGCTCCCTGATTGGTCAATTATTTCCCTGACAGGATGAATTTTCAGAAGCCCTTTAGACCAGCGTGAGATATTCCAGTATTGATCTCCCTCTCCCAGTTGTGGGTGTGCATCCCAAATGGTATTCTATTCCCTACATAGGGCACTACTTTTGACCAGAGCCCTAATCAAAAGTAGTGCACTAAATAGGGAATAGGGTACCATTTGGGACTGAGGCATTTAAACGCAAACCTCAGTCCTGCTTTAAACTTCTCCTTCAATAAAGAGGTTCACCTGATAACCCTGGCCATAGAAGGGGGGGTGAAAACAGAGAGAAAAGCGGTCCAACATGAAGAGACTTCAATTTGTTAGCAATCACTTTAGCCTGCCCGGCTGGATTACTGTCAGTGTGCCTTCCAACCTGGTGCGCGTCCCAAATCACACCATATTCCCTATATAGTGCAGTACTTTTGACCAGGGCCCAGTGCATTATATACTGTAGGGAATATGGTGCAATTTGGGACACATCCCTGGTCTATTGATTTCGCTATTCACTATCGGCTGGTCCATGTGACCTCGAGGGATGACCTCACTGACTCTCCTGGCAGCTGCTTTCTTCGCTTTGTGGATGGTGAAATAGAAATGTCTGCTTTCTCAAGATCACGGCTATTTTGTATACTGTATCAACAGGATATTCTCTCTGGCAACAGGTTCTCTTTGCTAGGTGTGTTTTACAGGATTCCTTTGGTCAATCCATTAGTCTGAGGCAGTTCTTTATACCTATATATACTTGTTGTTGAACCTCCCAATCCACCAAGGTCCTCAGAGAGCACATGATAACACGCAGCCACAGATACTGTGCATTCGGAAAGTATTCAGACCACTTGACTTTTTCCACATTTTGTTACGTGACAGCCTTATTCTAAAATGTATTGAATATTTTTTTCCCCTCATCAATCTACACACAATACCCCATAATGACAAAGCGAAAACAGGTTTTTAGAAATGTTTGCAAATTTATTACAAATAAAAAAACAGAACTACCTTATTTAAGTATTCAGAACCGTTGCTATTAGACTGGAAATTGAGCTCAGGTGCATCCTGTTTCCAGTTATCATCCTTGAGATGTTTCTAAAACTTGATTGGAGACCACCTGTGGTAAATTCAATTGATTGGACATGATTTGGAAAGGCACACACCTGTCTATATAAGTTCCCACAATTGACTGTGCATGTCAGAGCAAAAACCAAGCAATGAGGTCAAAGGAATTGTCCGCAGAGCTCTGAGACAGGATTGTTGTCACGCCCTGACGTATGGAACTCTTGTTTGTGGAGTCAGGGTGTGTGAATCTATGTTTTCTATGTATAGGATCTAGAGTTGTGTTTCTATGTTTGGCCGGGTGTGATTCCCAATCAGAGACAGCTGTCGCTCGTTGTCTCTGATTGGGGATCATACTTAGATAGCCCAGTTGCCTACTATGTTTGTGGGATCATGTTCCGTGTATAGGCTTGTATTGTGTATAGCCTTGGACGTCACGTCACATTACATTTTTGTCTCCTGAGTGGCGCAGTGGTCTAAGGCACTGCATCGCAGTGCTAACTGTGCCACTAGAGATCCTGGTTTGAATCCAGGCTCTGTCGCAGCCGGCCGCGACCGGGAGACTCATGGGCGGCGCACAATTGGCCCAGCGTCGTCCAGGGTAGGGGAGGGAATGGCCGGCAGGGATGTAGCTCAGTTGATAGAGCATGGCGTTTGCAACGCCAGGGTTGTGGGTTCGATTCCCACGGGGGGCCAGTATAAAAAAATATGTATTCACTAACTGTAAGTTGCTCTGGATAAGAGCGTCTGCTAAATGACTAAAATGTAAAATGTAAATGTAATTACGTTGGTTTGTTTAGTATTAAATAAACATGTTCGCATACCACGCTGCACCTTGGTCTGACCCGTCTCTCAACGTTCGTGACAATTGTGTCGAGGCACAGATCTAGGGAAGGGTACCAAAAAATTTCTGCTGCATTGAAGGTCCCCAAGAACACAGTGGCCTCCATCATTCTTAAATGGAAGAAGTTTGGAACCACCAAGACTCTTCCTAGAGCTGGCCGCCCGGCCAAACTGAGCAATCGGGGGAGAAGGGCCTTGGTCAGGGAGGTGACCAAGAACCCGATGGTCACTCTGACAGAGCTCCAGAGTTACTCTGTGGAGATGGGAGAACCTTCCAGAAGTACAACCATCTCTGCAGCACTCCACCATTCAGGCCTTTATGGTAGAGTGGCCAGACAGAAGCCACTTCTCAGTAAAAGGCACATGACAGGCTGCTTGGAGTTTGCCAAAAGGCACCTAAAGGACTCTCAGACCATGAAAAACAAGATTATCTGGTCTGATGAAACCAAGATTGAACTCTTTGGCCTGAATGCCAAGCGTCACATCTGGAGGAAACCTGTCACCATCCCTACGGTGAAGCATGGTGGTGGCAACATCATACTATGGGGATGTTTTTCAGTGGCATGGACTGGGAGACTTGTCAGGATTGAGGGAAAAATGAACAGAGCAACATATTTTTTACATTGACATTTTAGTCATTTAGCAGACGCTCTTATCCAGAGCGACTTACAGTTAGTGAGTGCATACATTTTTCATACACAGAGATCCTTGATGAAAAACTGCTCCAGAGCGCTCAGGACTTCAGACTGGGGCGAAGGTTCACCATCCAACAGTACAATGACCCTAAGCACACAGCCAAGACAACGCAGGAGTGGCTTCGGGACAAGTCTCTGAATGTCCTTGAGTGGCCCAGCCAGAGCCCAGACTTGAACCCGATCTAACATCTCTGGAGAGACCTGAAAATAGCTGTGCAGCGACGCTCTCCCTCCAACCTGACAGAGCTTGAGAGACTCTGCAGAGAAGAATGGGAGAAACTCCCCAAATACAGGTGTGCCAAGCTTGTAGCGTTATACCCAATAAGACTCAAGGCTGTAATCGCTGCCAAAGGTGTTTCAACTAAGTACTGAGTAAAGGGTCTAAATACTTAAGTAAATGTGATATTTCCGTTTTTAAAAAATGCTACATTTGCTAAAATTTCGAAAAACCTGTTTATGCTTAGTCATTTTGGGGTATTGTTTGTAGATTGATGAGGGGGGGAAACGATTTAATAAATGTTTTAAATAAGGCTGAAACGTAACAAAATGTGGAAAAATTAAAGGGGACTGAATGCTTGCCGAATGCACTATATATTGGCCTCGATTCAACTATTTCAACCCTCTTTGACACACCATAAACTGCTCATATCTTGAACAGTAGCATTACACGAGGAACGAGACCGTCATGCTTTCACAAATGGTAGTCTCGGTATGTGTTGCTAGCCCTGGGGAGGTGAGCTACACGTTTATTAAAGGTGAGGGTTGTGCAGAGGATTTGAGAAAACCAATTTGCTGCTGTTCTCCCTGGTTGTTACACTCTGTTAGAGGGGAGTTTACACTACAACTAATGTGAGGAGTCACCTCTGGAAGGCCTAGATGGGCTAGTGGCAGTGACTGACAGAACGCCTCAAGAGTCTCATGCTCCATAACTAACCATAACGAACATCAACCGTGCGCAGTAGATCACCTGCTGGGTGTTGATAAACAGGGGTGATTCAACATGTAGATTCATCTGGAAATGTATTTAAATTGACAGCCGATGTTCTGTGGTGGTGCAATACGAAGCCCAACTGTTCTCTACTTTTAACTGCTTATTGGCGCGGCCTGTTTTGTCCTTTAGCCTGCTGAGCTAAAGCCTGTAGGCATTTGTTTGGGGAGCTACTCTTCAGGTCTCAGGCAAGTCTAATAAAGATGCACGCGCAACGTTTGTTGTTGCAATCGCTTCTTAGTTTCACAGTTGAGTTCTGGAGTTTTGTAGAAGACTGTATCTGGCTGACTAGCCTGCATATTTATTTGGGCATGACAGGCACATTGACAGCTGTGCACAGGAGAGTGTTACAGTCTATCTGACTGACAGCTTATTTTCCAAACCTAAATAAACAACACAGTGGAAAATCATAGCCTCCACTCCACGCTCAGAGGCAAAATGATGGATAAGTATCACCGTTATTACTGCACCCTCCTACAGTACTATTCCCCTGTTCCATTTAAAAGCATTGGGTTCTCATCTTTCTGCCCTTGTTATTAAAGTAGGAGGCTTGAAGTTCAAAGACTGGCAGAGCCACAGGCAGGGTCAGTGAAACAGAGGGACAAAGGAGGAGTTAAATGAACCATCTGTAATTGAAGTGACCCTAACATCAGCCTTGCAGTCCCTCCTCGCTCTCTTCTCTTGTCGTCCTAGCTCCCATAAATTCAAACCTCCAGCTCCCTTGGCTCATTTGCCAATGTCTGTGGTCCCACCTGGTAGAGGACTCTACAGGAGAGGAATAATGTTGAGGAAAGAGGAGGGGGGATGGTACTAGGACTGCCTTCACAACTGATGGTATGTACAAGACAGTGGGGATGTATGAGAGAGAGCGAGAGAGAGAGAGAGATTATGTGTGAGAGAGAGAGAGAGAGAGAGAGAGAGAGAGAGAGAGAGAGAGAGAGAGAGAGAGAGAGAGAGAGAGAGAGAGAGAGAGAGAGAGAGAGAGAGAGAGAGAGAGAGAGAGAGAGAGAGAGAGAGAGAGAGAGATGATGTGAGAGAGAGAGAGCGAGAGGGAGAGAGAGAGAGAGAGAGAGAGAGAGAGAGAGAGAGAGAGAGAGAGAGAGAGCAAATATGTTTTATAACTAACCCAAGATAGACCACAGCCTGTTGTTTCCAATGGGAGCAAATTAAATAGTGGGCAGAACCAAGCAGGAGTTAGCGAGAGCCTATTGGCGCGTTCTAGCATGAATTTGCATATTTCCGTTAGGGAACGCCTACTCTGTGACGTGTGCATGTGCAATTACTCAATTAGCTGTTGCACACCTTCTACATTTTGGGTAAAGTCTACAAAACTTAGACCACTCTGTTTGTAACAGATTCCAGTTTTGGAAACAGAAAACTGTATTGAGATCAAATGTTTCATCGATGACAAAATTAGCAGAATGTCAGCCAAAATCCATCTCGCTCCATCTTCTCCCACTGCTGGCCACTGGGCTTCCTCTCAACACCATATTTGGTGATGAGTGGAAACGCCAACCAGATGCTTCACATTTATACATCCGGTGAAATATCTGTCTCATTGTTCTATCTGTGGAGAGAGAGAGTCTACATTGCAAGATTTATGACAAGAAAGTTGTTTTTGTGCAGGTGAAAATTTGTAACAGCAGCTTCTTTGCAATTCACAGAGGTAACTAGACACAATCTGCGCTCCTATGAAAAGGCACCCATCATATTGTTTCATGTAGGTTCCTCTATAGCCTCATTATGTTGTCATTGTCTGTGTTGGAATGGCTGTTTGAAGTTGTCACATTCCTGCTGTTAGACATATTGTACTGGACCACTTGTTCCATCTGGACAAGAGTTTGCTTGTGTCCCAAATGGCATCCTATCCCCTATATAGTGCACTACTTTTGACCAGAGCCCATAAAAAAGTAGTGGTCTATGTAGGGAATTGTGTTCCATTTGGGACGCACCCTTTGTCATCTCATCAGCACTGAGAAACGTCTAGGAAGTAAAGATGCTTCATTTATTATTTTAGGCCATTGTGCATAATTGATTTAAGACCCAACTGTGGTCCTCTGTAGCTCAATTGGTAGAGCATGGCGCTTGTAAAGCCAGGGTAGTGGGTTTGATCCCCGGGACCACCCATACGTAAAAAGAGAGACAGAGACAGAGAGACAGAGAGAGGCAGATACTGAGACAAAAAGAGAGACAGAGACAGAGAGAGACAGATACTGAGACAGAGCGAAAGAGAGAGAGAGAGAGAGACTGAGACAGACAGAGACAGAGAGACAGACAGAGAGAGACAGAGAGACAGCGAGACAGAGAGAGAGAGAGAAGAGAGAGAGAGAGAGAGAGAGAGAGAGAGAGAGAGAGAGAGAGAGAGAGAGAGAGAGAGAGAGAGAGAGAGAGAGAGAGAGAGAGAGAGAGAGAGAGAGAGAGAGAGAGAGAGAGAGAGAGAGAGAGAGAGAGAGAGAGAGAGAGAGAGAGAGAGACATCAGCGCCACAGGTAACTTCCACAAAGCTGTGAATGATTTGAGAGACAAGGCAAGAAGGGCCTTCTATGCCATCAAAATGAACATAAAATTCGACATACCAATTAGGATCTGGCTAAAAATACTTGAATCAGTTATAGAACCCATTGCCCTTTATGGTTGAGACTCTGCATGCAGAATTCTGCAAAAAATATCCTCAGTGTACAACGTAAAACACCAAATAATGCATACAGAACAGAATTAGGCCGATAACCGCTAATTATCAAAATCCAGGAAAGAGACGTTAAATTCTACAACCACCTAAAAGGAAGCGATTCCCAAACCTTCCATAACAAAGCCATCACCTACAGAGAGATGAACCTGGAGAAGAGTCCCCTAAGCAAGCTGGTCCTGGGGCTCTGTTCACAAACACAAACAGAACCCTCATAGCCCCAGGACAGCAACACAATTAGACCCAACTAAATCATGAGAAAACAAAAAGATAATTTCTTGACACATTGGAAGGAATTAACAAAAAAACAGAGCAAACTAGAATGCTATTTGGCCCTAAACAGAGAGTATACAGTGGCAGAATACCTGACCACTGTGACTGACCCAAAATTAAGGAAAACTTTGACTATGCACAGACAGTGAGCATAGCCTTGCTATTGAGAAAGGTTGCCGTAGGCAGACCTGGCTCTCAAGAGAAGACAGGCTATGTGCACACTGCCCACAAAATGAGGTGGAAACTGAGCAGCACTTCCTAACCTGCTGCCATATGTATGACCATATTAGAGACACATATTTCCCCCAGATTACACAGACCCACAAAGAATTTGAAAAACAAATCCAATTTTAATAAGCTCCCATATCTATTGGGTGAAATACCACAGTGTGCAATCACAGCAGCAAGACTGATGACCTGTTGCCACGGTAGGCCGTCATTGTAAATAGGAATTTGTTCTTAACTGACTTGCCTAGTTAAATAAAGGTTAAATAAAAAAACATAAAAAAAAAAAAACTAAGTCAGGGCTTTGATTCCTTTAGTGTGGCTGAGATAGATACCCCATTTGATCCCCACTCTTAAGTCACAGAGCCGGTGGGAGAGCAGGCAGCACAGCGGTGTTCAAGGGGGTTCGAAGATCACCAGGAACTTTATCAAAGTGTGTGGAGGAGGTAGAGGGGTTCAAAAGCCTCGACTGCTTCTGCTACTGCTGCACTACCACTCTCAGCCCAGGAGTTCATGCTTGGTGTGGTGGTGTGGTGGTGTGATGGGTGGTGATTCCTCTCAATTATATTCATGAATAACATTATTCAACCAAGTTGGTTTAATTGAGGACTAGTTTGTTTTGATAGTATAGCACAAGTGGCTAAACAAATATAGAACTACTGTATATAACTACTACTACACAGGGAACAGTAGTATCAATGTATACATTATTGTATACAGTATTGTAATGTAGCAATCATGCCTTCATAAGCATGTATATCGACTCCCTCACGGGATAGAAATATACAGGCAACAGCCAAAATAAAGGAAACAGTTGAGTAAATGAGGGATACAACGTATATTGAAAGCATGTGCTTCCACAAAGGTGTGGTTCCTGAGTTAATTAAGCAATTAACATCCCATCATGCTTAGGGTCATGTATAGAAATGCCCAGTTGCCCATTATTTTGGCTACCATGGCTAGAAGAAGAGATCTCAGTGTGTGATCTTTATGTTGGTGTTTCCTTTATTTTGGCAGTTGCATGTATTTACGTGTGGACATGTACCTACAATTACTGAGCCTTAACAAAAAAGATGGGTGAAGTCTATATTTTTACCAGACAAGGTACACATCTAATTAGTTGTCTTAATTAGCTTTCTTTCATCAACATCAGCACTTCTAAACTCCCACTTTCTCCTTCCTTCATTTCCTTTAGATGACATTATGACCTTCTTCAATAGAAAGGTTGAAGACATCCGCAGCTCCCTGAACCAACCGCCTGTTCATACCTCCAGGCTGCGTCCCAAATGGCACCCTATTCTCTACCAGGGCCTATAGGGCTCAGGTCAAACATAGTGCACTATATAGTGAACAGGGTGTAATTTGGGACTCAGTCAGTACCTCTAGCCTGCGGCCACCCAAGAGGCCCCTCCCAATCTGTCTTCATGCTAACCTCTCAGTGAGGCAGACATTTAGCAGGCTGATGCCCCACCGTCAGACCACCTGTCCACCTGAACATATGCCCTCAACCTAACCCTCCTCCTGCCTGTCTGCTTACGTCTCCCATGACGCACCTCAACCTAACCCTCCTCCTGCCTGTCTGCCTACGTCTCCCATGATGCACCTTGATCTAACCTTCCTCCTGCCCGTCTGCCTACGTCTCCCATGATGCACCTCAACCTTATCCTCCTCCTGCCTGTCTGCCTACGTCTCCCATGATGCCCCTCAACCTAACCCTCCTCCTGCCTGTCTGCCTATGTCTCCCATGACGCACCTCTTCTATAAGCAACAGCCTGACCACTAGCTACCTTCCCTCTGCCTTCGAAGATCATCATGTCTTTTACTAGGGATGATGATACTCACCTACTTGGTAACCATAGGAACCGCCCCCCACATACACATGCAGGCATGCACACACACACACGTAAACACACACACACCCATGTGAGGTGAGGATCTGACCATACACCTTTTTCAGATCATCTTCCCTGTGCTACCTCACATATCACCTGTGACAGCTGGAATGAACAGAACCCTGCAGCAGTCTAGTGAAGTAACACAGTCTTCTGTACTGTGGCGACGTGTTATTAACATCAAAACAAGTATGGACAAAGCTGTGGCAACCTGATTATTACACTGGAATTACAAAACTAAATGTTCTAGGTATTTCAACAACCTATCAGATCATATTTATCATATGGGAATGCAGCATAGCACTAAACATCTCCAAGGCTATAGAATATATTAAACACCAGGTATCACCTTCATGGAGACCTGAACATTGTTATTACATGCAAAGTGATTCTTGCCTTAGGGTGACAGAAATCTTAGTGGAAATGAAATCTCACCGGGCTGCAAGGTAAGTAACCTCATAGCTGTTCAACATGCACAGGCATGGACAGAGATTAGATTTAACACATTGTTAATGTCATTAAGGCATTCAAACTTAACATTGGTTAATCGATCTCATCTCTAGATGAACTAATGAGAATTCTGAATATTCAGAACTGAAACAATCTTTCATATAGGATGTACAAATTGTCACAGAGCAATGTAAATGGTGAAGCCTCAGATAAACACACCGAGGTTATGGTTAAATATTTCATAATAACTTTCTCATGGACTGAATGACTTCAACAGCATCTCAAATGAAAGATAACATTTAATCAACCGGAATAGTTCATTCTTTAGCATCAATCTTCCCGATTGAGGGACATTTTCATCACAATAGACCAGTTGGCTGTGACCCCAAACAGGCCCTGGTTTCCAAACTGAACTAAAACATTTGTTCATACTGAATATAATATTCACATTATATTTGGACTTCAAACCCAGTTCGCAGAACAATATCTCAACCAAAATAATGAGCCATTCATACAGCATGGCCATTAGCAGCTATCAGCATAATGCTAACTGTATGGACACAATAAAGCTGGGAGATCTAGTGGGTTTCAGTGGACGGCACTATATCAAAACCGCTTGCCTTGTAAAACCTACTACTATATTCATTATCCAGTCCAATATAATTCTCCTCCGCCATAGAAACACCACACAAAGGCCCTAGCTGCTGGGTTTATGCGAGTCACACTGAAGTTCATTTAGAGAAAGATTAATTAATTCAGATGATTGGATGCTCCTACTCTCGCAGTCCCATAATTCTCCCACATAATCAGGGAGGAAGGGGAGAGAAAATTCCCTCCCATACATGAATCCCATTCCATACAAAGGTCAAAAACACTCCATAATGCTTGTAAATGAAAGGAGCCAATGTCACACATGGCCCGTCTCTAATGGGATATTAAAGGAGGTTAAGAGTAACCATGCAAAGCACTCCAAAGGTCACCGTCACAATGACTGGAGGAGGGAAACCGGGGGAGGGAGGGGATAGCGAGAGAGAGAGAGAGAGAGAGAGAGAGAGAGAGAGCGACATGGAGATAGATCATGTGTATGCACTCAGGGCTAACCTAGATGAATGACAGGTAGCTGCTGGATGGAAGGTGAAACACTAATTAAAGTTAATTCATCTGTCAGAGAGAAAATAACGTTTCCTTGATGTTCGTATCATTACATCATAATAGAGAAAAATATATGAGGAGATTGTTAACAATGAGTATAATATGTGCATTTCTGAAGAGGGGATCATATCCAACACCAGCACAGACAAAACAACAAAATGTTAATTTGGTTGGAAAGACCATGTTACAAACCACTTTAGATTTTTCTAAGTCTGTTGTTGTATCTTGAGTCACGCCCACTAAATCTCCTCTCTTCCAAGCATGGGATTTTTCCTCAATATTTATCAGACCCCCTCCTAACAACCCACAGAGTTCAAATTCAAAGAGTGATATCACACCAATTTCTGAGAGAGTGGCTATTTTCTGCCTTTGAAGCGATTTCCAAGTCTCAGAGTATTTGCCTTCCCGTTGCGACAGGGCCTAAAATACAGGTTGACATCCTCCACTCAGCACTGGAGCATATGCAGCGCTGCTGGCTTGCAGAGAACCCCCGTGGAGCTGCCGGCGCTCACATCGTTGTGTTAAATGTAGAGCTGGCATGCACACCAGGCGACCGTCACATAACACACTCTCCCTCACTCTCCCCCTCATTGGACCAGCACAAACACGCATTTAGATCTGTGGTTGGTTTTGACTCTCTGTGGTGGTTTCACTGTGCTGCTACAGGGATGACTGTCAGTGTCACGCCGTTTAAAGGGCTGTAGAGATGATGGTGGGGACGTCTCCTCCCTAACAAAGGTCATTGACTCTATTTTACTCTGTCGCCGTCATGGTTATCCCAGCAGGACAGGGTCAAACGGACTGTCCACTTGAATGGTTCAGATTGCCTTGGAACAAGGATTTATTTTGTATGCATTGTAGACAATACAATCATTCAACATGTACAATATTGTTAAGTTATTTTAATAAATGGAAAACAAAGCAACAAGTAACTACAGTAACAATTTCCAATGGATTGCATATTATTGGGTCCAGTAGAGAAATGTCCTTATCAATCTGTGTACTTTCTACCACTAGCTACCACTGCCTTGGAGCATGGCCATTAGCTACCACTGCCTTGGAGCATGGCCATTAGCTACCACTGCCTTGGAGCATGGCCATTAGCTACCACTGCCTTGGAGCATGGCCATTAGCTACCACTGCCTTGGAGCATGGCCATTAGCTACCACTGCCTTGGAGCATGGCCATTAGCTACCACTGCCTTGGAGCATGGCCATTAGCTACCACTGCCTTGGAGCATGGCCATTAGCTACCACTGCCTTGGAGCATGGCCATTAGCTACCACTGCCTTGGGGCATGGCCATTAGCTACCACTGCCTTGGGGCATGGCCATTAGCTACCACTGCCTTGGAGCATGGCCATTAGCTACCATTGCCTTGGGGCATGGCCATTAGCTACCACTGCCTTGGGGCATGGCCATTAGCTACCACTGCCTTGGAGCATGGCCATTAGCTACCACTGCCTTGGAGCATGGCCATTAGCTACCACTGCCTTGGGGCATGGCCATTAGCTACCACTGCCTTGGGGCATGGCCATTAGCTACCACTGCCTTGGAGCATGGCCACCATTGAGCATGACTGCCTGGATAAAGCTCTATGGCCTAGGGGTTAGGAGGAGTGTTCCCTGTAGACTCATAGCAGCTTCTAGCATTAATGAGAGATGGGGGAAAGAAAAGGAGAGGGAGAGAGCTTTATGACTGACCTACCCTGAAAGCAGTACCATCCAAGCTCCCCTGAAAGCAGTACCATCCAAGCTCCTCTGAAAGCAGTACCATCCAAGCTCCCCTGAAAGCAGTACCATCCAAGCTCCCCTGAAATCAGTACTATCCAAGCTCCCCTGAAAGCAGTACCATCCAAGCTCCCCTGAAAGCAGTACCATCCAAGCTCCTCTGAAAGCAGTACCATCCAAGCTCCCCTGAAAGCAGTACCATCCAAGCTCCCCTGAAAGCAGTACCATCCAAGCTCCCCTGAAAGCAGTACCATCCAAGTTCCCCTGAAAGTAGTACCATCCAAGCTCCTCTGAAAGCAGTACCATCCAAGCTCCTCTGATGCCAAGCTAAGTCAACCACTGTTTCATTCTCCCTCCACATTTCACCATGAGCCCTGGACAATAAGCACTAAAATGTATGGTTTTGTAGTCTGTTATGACTACACTAGATCTACAATACTGTGAGTAATAAGGCATTATCTTGCCACCAAACAGAACAACCAGGGAAAATGCTGTGATAAGACTCCATGCCATATTAACAGTTCACCACAACCATGGAGAGTACAGGGACAGTGATCTACTGTTACACTGGAAACATGTGATTGACTCTTCAGTCTTAAAATAACAGAATTATGAAGGTCTAATTTCTCCAGTCCTCTGCGAGGGACGGGGAGCCCAGATGACTCCTGAGGAAAGGAGGGAGGCTGAGTGTTGAGGTGTTCTGTGTTCCTTCGTTGCCTGGGAGATGGACGAGAGGAAGCTGAGAGAAGATCAAAGCAGCTGTCTGATGAAGGAGATAATAAGCATGTTGCTTTGTGTGGGAAGACATCTGTAGTGTAGCTGCAACTTTCTATTGTCTAGACTGCATGGGAAACGGTTACCGTCCGCAGCCAAAAAATGCAATACAATGCCACCAAGGCACTGACAACAAAATCTATTCTGGTTGATCTGCTCAATGCACAGAACAGATAGATACTCATGGTTTGCAGGTAATTGGCACCTTAATTTAACTGCCTACTTTATTTCTGCCAAGTCAAGCGTTTACTTTTGCTACTTAATGACAATTGATCAAAACCAAGTTGATGTACATTATACACCACTTCAGCACAGTATTACCATCTGAATAAGAGAAGCAGACAAGTGGGGGTCAGCGTAAATGTATACATTGTGATTTTACCCTTCTAAAAAATAAACTGCATTATCTTGACAAGGCAGTCAAAATGGATATCACTATGACAGGCAGGAGAACTACGCTATAGAATACATTATTATATTTTGTGGATATCACTATGACAGGCAGGAGAGCTACGCTATAGAATACATTATTATATTTTGTGGATATCACTATGACAGGCAGGAGAGCTACGCTATAGAATATATTATTATATTTTGTGGATATCACTACGACAGGCAGGAGAGCTACGCTATAGACAACATTATCATATTTTGTGAATATCACTCTGGCAGGCAGGAGAGCTACGCTATAGACAACATTATCATATTTCGTGAATATCACTATGACACGCTATAGACAACATTATCCTTTTTAGTGGATATCACTCTGACAGGCAGGAGAGCTACGCTATAGACAACATGATCATATTTAGTGTGTACAGTATGTCTGTCTCAATCTGGAGCAGGTGGTATATAGACCCATGGGAGTATCCGTTAGGTCTCATTTATCAAACGTATTGCACACAATGTAAACGTGGAGAGTTGTTGTCCTTATGCATTTAGCAAGAGGTAAATCAAGAACTCATATCTATATCCCCACACAAGCATTTAGGGCCTCAGAGGCTACATGTATGGTAACCATAGTGATTACACTTTACTGTACTGTACATTAGAGGCCTACCGTGCTACTTCTTGTAAGGCTTACTTTCTAGTGTTATTTCTATTTTCAGTGTGAGCTAATGCATAGGCATTTCAATTTAATCCAAAAATTATAGTTAGGCCTCCCGAGTGGCGCAGCGGTCTAAGGCTCTGCATCGCAGTGTTGCGGCGTCACTACAGCTGTGTCACAACCGGCTGTGACCGGGAGTCCCATAGGGCGGCGCACAATTGGACCAGCATAGTCCGGGTTAGGGGAGGGTTTGGCCGGCTGGGCTTTACTCGGCTCATCGCGCTCTAGCGACTCCTTGTGGCGGGCCGGGCGCCTGCAGGCTGACTTCGGTCGTCAGTTGAACAGTGTTTCCTTCGACACATTGGTGCAGTTGGCTTCCGGGTTAAGCGAGCGGGTGTTAAGAAGCGCGGCTTGGCGGGTCATGTTTCGGAGGAAGCATGACTCGACCTTCGCCTCTCCCGAGCCCGTTGGGGAGTTGCAGCAATGAGACAAGATTGTTTTCATGAAAAAGGGGTAAACATTTTAACTGTCGTTTTTCTGCCAGTCCATTCTCAGGAGATAAATTAACCTTTCAGCAGGACAATAACCTAAAACACAAGGCCAAATTTACACTGGAGTTGCTTACCAAGAACACAGTGAGTATTCCTGAGTGGCTTAGTTCCACTTTCCACTTAAATCGGCTTGACAATCTATGGCGAGACTTGAAAATGGCTGTCTAGCAATGATCAACAACCAAATTGACAGAGCTTGAAGAATTTGTTTAAGAATGTGCAAATATTGTACAAATCAAGTGTGCAAAGCTCTTAGAGACCCAGAAAGACTCACAGCTCTAATCGCTGCCAAAGGTGATTCTAACATGTATTGACTCAGGGGTGTGAATACTTATGTAAATGAATACTTTCTGAAGGCAAATAGGGTACCATTTGGGACGCATAAATGAGTAGAGATTCAGATGTTGGATGATTGATGGGGTTACTGGAGGCCCTTTGGACAGAGGCTGCAGGGTGGGGCTCCTCTGTGAGACACTGCTGTTCCCCCTGGTCTATGATAGGGGGTGACAAGCTTTTAGGAACAATCTCCAAACAAGACATTTTGTTACTCTAATTCATATTATTGATTCTCTCTTGGGCGTTTGCAAATATTTCTCCAATATTTGCTGACTAAGGTGTATATATACCAAACCAAAATAACTATTTAGCCAATGAGATAAAGGAATTGCCTTTGTGAAATATCAGAATTAGCCGATCACTCTGAGAATTGTACACTTAATAAAGTCTTGACAAGTGACATCCATCAGTTTTACATCAGTGCCACTTCAACAGAAAACTAGCAATTACTGTACGGACCTGGACCAGAGCGACTAAATAATATGGATGTCTCAAATGGTACCCTATTCCCTTCATAGTACACTACTTTTGACCAGGACCTATAAGGCACAGGTCAAAAGCAGTGCATTATAGTGAATAGGATGCCATTTAGGACACATCCAATATGAAAACATGACATCACTTTGGCTTATTCTCTTCTTCCTGCTAAACCCTGATTGAGTCCCAAATTGTACCCTATTCCCTACATAGTGCACTACTTTTGACCAGAGCCATATGGGCCCTGGTCAAAAGTAGTGCACTACATAGAGAATAAGGTGCCATTTGGGGAATACCCCCCATCTGTAATCAGGAAGTTGAGATTCACAGCTCATATTTCATTGGCATCATAAATCTCACTTTACAAACGCAATGAAAGAAATCACAAATCAGAAGCATCATGCCCATAGAGGGTACAGGGGCGCATGCCCCCTTAGATTTGTTCTGTTTAAATATATATATCAATATATTTGTATATACTGTATATCATTTTATGAAGTTGGCTTTAGCTAGCCCAGATAGGTTCCCAATCTCCCAACCTCATAACTAGCTACCAAGAAGCCATTTCAGGCAGTGGAGGCTGGTGGGAGGAGCTATAGGAGGATGGGCTCATTGTAATGGCTGAAATGGAATTAATGGAACGGAGTCAAACATGTGGTTTCCATATGTTTAATGTGATCAATACCGTTCCATAAATTCCATTCCAGCCATTACAATGATACCGTCATCCTATAGCTCCTCCCACCAGCCTCCTCTGATTTCAGACTATCAAACAAGTTAGAGTAGCTAGCTTGTCTAACTATCTTAGCCGGCATGCCTGCTGGCAAGGTTGGTAGACTTTAGAAAAGCAAACAATTACTAAATGTACTGATTAATTAAGACTAACATTCCTTTCAATCTTTTACCCAGATTTTAGCAGAGATGCAGAGAAGCATTAGTTTCTTTCTTTTTTATTAACACCAGTCAGGAGGATACAGACAGCTCAAAAGTTATGCTTAGATGTGCAGAAAAATAAACATATTTTTTTTACATATAATTAAGCATAATGATTATGGCTGCAGGAAAAAGCTATTTCAAAATTCTAATTGGAACGAACTGCAAAAATCTCTGAAGCTGGAGACTCTTATCTCCCTCACTAACTTTAAGCGTCAGTTGTCAGAGCAACTTACCGATCACTACACCTGTACACAGTGTGACGTCACGAGAGGCTACACAGCTTTCAGCGGGATTGCTCAAGTAGTGCAAGGAGACAAGGTTCAAACAAAACAAGGATTTTATTATAGGTCTTGGGAAATTAACGAAAATATAACAAAATTCTGTTCTCTTGTGGCTCTTTAAGGGTTAACAGTTCAGGGATGTCTCTTCCACATCCAAAGTCATAATTCTCACTCGCTCAGATAACTTTTCCCCAGCCTTACTGTAGTCCACGTTGCAGCTAGTGGCCAACCCAGCAAAAAGTCCTTCCAAATGTCTCTCACGTATTTCCACAGGTGCATATATCCAAAGGTGAGTATTTCCCAAAGGTAAGTATCTCCAAATCCTTATATTCCTCATGGAAGTGGACGTGCAGCACTCTTGTCCTCCAGAGAGCCCAGGTTGGAGACTGTCTCTTCCCTTCCCAAACCTTCAGCTCATCAGCTCCTCATTTGTTTCAGCTGCGTGGGAAGATTGGCCATAGAGGGGTGGAGTTCCCGACCATACCAGCAGATGGAGCCATAGCTGTCTGGGTTTGCAGCCACCTCAGGGGGATGTAACGTCCCTCCAGGACACAGCCTCTCGTGACATCACACATCCCCCTCCTCGGGACCGACGTCCTCGTCTGGGTAAAGGCAGCGAAGAAGGCATCACGCCGGGAGAGGGCGTCCGCATTGCCGTGGTGCTTGCCAGCCCTGTGGACAACAGAAAAGTTAAACGGTTGCAAGCTCAAAAACCATCTGGTTACTCTACTGTTTGATTCCTTGTTCTTGGCCATCCACTGCAGAGGGGCGTGATCAGATACCACCATGAAACGTCGGCCCAGGAGATAGAACCGAAGGGACTCCAGGGCCCAGACTACAGCCAGACATTCTTTCTCCACCGTTGAATAGTTCTTCTCTCTTGGAAGTAACTTTCTGCTTAGGTAGAGAATGGGATGTTCTTCACCGTCATGTGCCTGGGTGAGGACAGCACCCAGACCCACCTCCGAAGCATCCGCTTGGACAATGAATTCCTTCTTGAAGTCTGGTGCCACCAGGATCGGACTGGAGCAGAGTGCTCGCTTCAGGTTGAGGAAAGCCGCCTCCGCCGCAGGGTTCCACTTCACCATTCGTGAGTGGCGTTTGGTCGTCAGCTCCGGTCAACGGTGCAGCTATGGTAGCAAAATCTGCAATAAAGCGTCTATAGTAGCCAGCGAGGCCCAAAAATGACCTTACTTGCTTCTTGGTGATGGGCTGCGGCCAGTCCTGTATGGCCCGCAGTTTGGCTTCCTGTGGTTTGACCAACCCCGCCCAATGGTGTACCCCAGGTAGTTTGTCTCACTGAAGGCCAGCTTGCACTTCTTCGGGTTTGCCGTGAGCCCTGCTTCCTGAGCGAATCCAGCACCGCTTGTACCCGGGGTAGGTGGCTGGCCCAATCCGGACTTTGTATAACAACATCATCCAAATAAGCCGCTGCGCACTCTTGTGGGGCGCAAGGACTCGATCCATCAGGCGTTGGAACGTGGCAGGTGCCCCGTGGAGACCAAACGGAAGTCGGGTATACTGGTAGAGCCCCTCCGGGGTGGCAAAGGCTGTCTTCTCCTTAGACGCCGGGGTCAGGGGCACCTGCCAGTAGCCTTTTGTGAGATCAAGAGTGGTTAGGAAACGAGCATGCCCCAAGGAGTCTATTAAATCATCGACACGAGGCATTGGGTATGCATCAAATTCAGACACTTCATTCAACTTTCGATAGTCATTACAAAATCGTACTGAACCGTCTGGCTTGGGAACTAGTACGATGGGACTTGCCCAGGCACTGTGGGACTCTTCGATTACTCCCAACTCCCCGCATCTTCCTTACCTCCTTCTGTATAACCACTTTACGAGCCTCTGGCACGCGGTACGGGCGCTGGTTTACCGTTCGGCCAGGCATGGTGCGGATCTCATGTTGGACCACCTCTGTGTGACCGGGAAGGGAGGAGAAG
Organism: Coregonus clupeaformis; assembly: GCF_020615455.1. NCBI lineage: Eukaryota > Metazoa > Chordata > Actinopteri > Salmoniformes > Salmonidae > Coregonus > Coregonus clupeaformis. The sequence goes on from NC_059219.1 coordinate 12,661,036, forward strand.
ACATCCTGGTTCTGCTCCACGAGTTCCAGGGCCATCTGTCGTTGATGTGGGGACAGATTTGGACCCAGCTGAACCTCTTCTCGCGCCGGTTCCTTGGTCTCTGTGGGGGTAGACAGCTGAACAGCGCCTCTCTGGCGTGCCACTTCTTTAAAAGGTTAACATGATAAATCTGCTCAGTTTTTCTTTTATCTGGTTGCCTCACCTTGTAGTTTACTTCTCCCATGCGTTCAATGACCTCATATGGTCCTTGCCAGGTTGCCAGGAATTTACACTCAACGGTTGGCACCAGGACCAGCACTCTGTCCCCCGGCTTAAACTCCCTGGGTTGAGCAGATCTGTTGTAGGAGGCTTGCTGTTGCCGCTGACTGGCCTCCAGGTGTTCCCGCATCATGGGATAGATGGCCTTCATTCTCTCCCTCATAGCCCCGACATGGTCGATCAGTGTCCGCTGTTGGCATGGCTGCTCCTCCCAGGCCTCCTTGGCGATGTCGAGCAGTCCTCTGGGTCTGTAGGAAAGCAAGAGCTCAAAGGGTGAAAAACCAGTAGAAGACTGAGGTACCTCTCTCACCGCAAATAATATGTAGGGTAACAGCTGATCCCAGTTGCGCCCATCTTCCCCTACCGCTTCCGCAGCATGGATTTTAGTGTTTTGTTAAAACGCTCGACTAGGCCATCTGTCTGGGGGTGGTAGACCGAGGTTCTCAGCTGTTTGATTTTCAGTAAAGCACAGAGTTCTTTCATCACCCTGGACATGAATGGAGTCCCTTGGTCCGTCAATATCTCTTTTGGGATTCCCAGACTAGTTGAGAGACGGAACAGCTCCTTGGCGATTTGTCTGGATGTAGCCTTCCTCAGCGGAATGGCCTCCGGGTACCGGGATGCATAGTCCAGAATGACCAGAATGTATTGATGTCCCCTGGAACTTTTCGGTAAGGGCCCGACTATGTCTAATCCAATCCTCTCAAAAGGAGTTTCGATAATGGGCAAGGGAATGAGCGGGTTTCTATATGTGGGCTTTGGCGCAACCTGCTGACACTCAGGGCAACTACGGCAGTAGTTCTCTATCTCTTTGTGTACTCCTGGCCAAAAGAAACGTTGCATGATTCTTTCCTTAGTCTTCTCTACCCCCAAGTGGGCTCCCTAGCGGGTGTGTGTGTGCTAGGTTGAGTACTGTGGCCCGATAGGGCTGTGGCACGAGGAGCTGTTCATGCACTTCATCATTTTTCTTGACTATCTGATATACTAACCCCCGGTTTACTGCGAAATGGGGGTAAGTAGGGTTTGTCTTATCACCTAACACTACACCTTCTAATACCTGCACATTTCTTAAGGCATTTGCAAGAGTAGGATCTTGTAATTGAGCCGTACCATACTGGCCTGTGAGAGGGGAAGCTCTTGGGTGCCTGGGACGTCTTCTTCACTGGAGAACGGAGCACTTTCCTGGGCTGCGTTCTCTTCTCCCGTATCCGGACCAGTCTCGGTGTCGGTCTGGGGCACCTGCCATCCCTATCAGAGCCCGGGCGGGAGTGAGTAACTCGGAGGATTGCACCGGAGCCTTCCCAGGATGAGTCTTGCCTCTCCGTTTCCGAGGTACTCGGGTTATCCTCTCCTGAGACTCTCTCCAGAGTGGGTAAAAGGCTGGGCAGTCTCGTCCAATTAGGACAGGGACGGGAGGGAATCAACCACCCCCGCCGTCGTGTGTATGGTTCCCCGTGTGCTGGTCATTGTAAGTTCAGTAATGGGGTATTCTCTGGTGTCCCCATGGACACAGGAAACTGGGAGGACTTTCCCCGGGGTCAGACACGTTGGGCCCACCAAATCCTTACGCACCAGGGTGGCCCGGCTACCAGAATCCAGTAAGGCCTCCACATCATGGTGATTCACAGTTACCGGGCAGGTGGGGGTCGATCTGGGCCGCCATCTACGACTCCCAAGAGCGAGGCAAAACGGTGTGTGGGTGCTGAGCTGGAGGACTCCGCAGTGGGCATAGGTTCATCGGCTGGTTTCCCACACTGCCAGGAGATATGTCCCATCTCCCCACACCGGTAACACTGTCGAAGTTTCCCCCTCCTGGTGTACTCTTCTTGGACCCGCCTGGTTTCTGGCTCCCCCTGAGCCGGGATAAGTCCTGACGTGGCTGGGTTCGAGACCTTGGGGTCCTTTGGACGGGTTCTTCCCATTTGTGGTGGGGCCGCACTCCTGGGGTCTTTTTCGGGAAGCATTCAGCATCTCCGCTGTGGCCTGGTACTTTTCCACAGCTTCCACGGTCAGATCAGCCGTGGTCAAGGCCTGTTGACTGATGAACCGTTTTGCCTCATAAGGTAGGGGCGCGTAGGTAACGATCCACCACAACGGCCTCCACCACCGCCGCTGCTGTATTCCTCTGCGGATCCAGCCATTTCCTTGCGATTCGGACAAGTTCATGCATCTGCGCCCGAGGAGGTTGGTCTGGTTGGAAGGTCCAACTGTGAAAGCGCTGGGCCATACCAAACTTTGTGAGTCCATATCTGCTGAGGATCTCAGACTTCAGGGCATCATAGTCAGTAACCTGGTCAGGGCCCAGGTCCCGGACAGCATTCAGCGATTCCCCGGTTAGAAAGGGGGGCTAACAGACCAACCCACTGTTGCTTGGGCCAGGCTTCCCTAGTGGCCGTGGCCTCAAATGCATGCAGGTATGCCTCAATGTCATCGGTAGCTCCCATCTTAGATATAAAGTCACTTGCCTTTATTGGGCGGGTATTTTGGACAACCCTCTGTCTCTGCAACTGCAATTCCTCTGCCTTCAGAAGGTTGGCTTTCTTTTGCTCCTCCAAGAGAGCCACGTTTGCTTGCATCTGGGCTTGCTGGCCAGCAACAAGGGCTTTCAATATGTCCTCCATTTCAGTCGGGCGGGGAGCCTACGGCCAACTTGGAAAACTGGGTGATCAAACCTTCGGGTATCCTCCTCTGACATGCACTATTAACGCTTGAGCGTGCCCGTATTCTCCACCATCTGTGACGTCACGAGAGGCTACACAGCTTTCAGCGGGATTGCTCAAGTAGTGCAAGGAGACAAGGTTCAAACAAAACAAGGATTTTATTATAGGTCTTGGGAAATTAACGAAAATATAACAAAATTCTGTTCTCTTGTGGCTCTTTAAGGGTTAACAGTTCAGGGATGTCTCTTCCACATCCAAAGTCATAATTCTCACTCGCTCAGATAACTTTTCCCCAGCCTTACTGTAGTCCACGTTGCAGCTAGTGGCCAACCCAGCAAAAAGTCCTTCCAAATGTCTCTCACGTATTTCCACAGGTGCATATATCCAAAGGTGAGTATTTCCCAAAGGTAAGTATCTCCAAATCCTTATATTCCTCATGGAAGTGGACGTGCAGCACTCTTGTCCTCCAGAGAGCCCAGGTTGGAGACTGTCTCTTCCCTTCCCAAACCTTCAGCTCATCAGCTCCTCATTTGTTTCAGCTGCGTGGGAAGATTGGCCATAGAGGGGTGGAGTTCCCGACCATACCAGCAGATGGAGCCATAGCTGTCTGGGTTTGCAGCCACCTCAGGGGGATGTAACGTCCCTCCAGGACACAGCCTCTCGTGACATCACAACAGCCATTCTGAAATTAGCCCACCCAACTACCTCATCCCCATATTGTTATTTATTTTGCTAATTTGCACCCCAGTATCTCTATTTGCACATCATCTTTTGCACATCTATCATTCCAGTGTTAATTACGAAATTGTAACTATTTTTGCACTATGGCCTATTTATTTATTGCCTTACCTCCATAACTTACAACATTCGCACACACTGTATATATATTTTCTGTTGTATTTTTGACTTTATGTTTTGTTTACCCCATATGTAACTCTGTGTTGTTGTTTTTATCGCACTGCTTTGCTTTATCTTGGCCAGGTCGCAGTTGTAAATGAGAACTTGTTCTCATCTGGCTTACCTGGTTAAATAAAGGTGAAATAAAAAATTAATACAATAATTCTCCAAATTACGGACGGGGGCCTAGCCCCCACCTGGAATTCCCCACAGCACCCTCACTTACTATGTGCCCCTTCAGATTTTTGGGCTGCATGACGCCCCCGTCACAGATGCTCCACTGTCACTAAAGGGTTAGTTAGGGCATATGTGATGTATTTCATTGGAAAGTTACCTTCTTGTGCATTAATCAGTTGTGTATGTATGTATAGAATCAGGAGAGTGACATCTGTCCTAGGTATAGTTTCCTCTGTGCTAATGAGACCTACTCACACAGACTGGAAGTGTTGAGTGTATCTGGGACGACTGAAACAAAGAATGTCCATGTTTCACACTGGGCTGCATGGTGTATGAACACATGGCCCTCACCACGGGGCGTTGCCCTTTCACCTTTGTGTTACTGTTATAATAACATACATGGGGCCGCATGCAGTGAGTGGAAGCATCATGTCTGTCACTCACAATTATATAAAACGTCTGGAGTAATTTAACTTAATTGCCATCTTAAATCAGGGTCAGTGTTCACAGAAGCTTCACAGAGTAGGAGTGCTGATCTACGGTAGCTGAGACTGATGCATCTAAATGTGTTTTATACACACACTCATTTAGCCAATTCAATTGTGTTTCTTTCCCACACACTCTCTGCCTCCGTCTGTAAAATCTCCGACTAGTATTATTCGTAAGGCACTAGTCAAAGAGGATGTCTTCATCCCAAATGGCACCCTATTCCCTATATAGTGCACTGCTTTTTAATAGAACCCTATGGGCCCTGGTCAAAAGTAGTGCTCTATATAGGGGATATGGTGCCATTTATGATGCAGCTCTCGAGGAGAACAACCAGTCAGCTGTTGAAGAGCTGCTGTGGGCCCACACCCATCATGTCTGACTAGTACATTAGGGAATACTGAGGAGATACTGAGGAGATACCGAGAAGATACTGAGGAGATACTGAAGAAGATATACCTGGAAATAAACATCGGAGCGCATGTACATGTATTATGTAGGTAGGAGATGCGCACACACACACACACACACACACACACACACACACACACACACACACACACACACACACACACAAACTGTCACGGTTTCGGCCGAGGCTGCTCCTCCTCCTTGTTCGGGCAGGTTTCAGCGGTCGTCGTCCCCGGAGTACTAGCTGCCACCGATCTATGTTTCATGTTCGTTTGGTTTTGTCTTGATGTTGTACACCTGTGTCTAGTTAGTCCTCATTAGTGTCCTATTTAGTTCTCGTTGTGTGTGTATGGTGTTGTGTGTGATTGCGCCTCTGTTTGGTGTTCTGAGCTACGTATCTTCCCTCCGTTGTTTGGAGAGGTTTTCGCACATGTTAGTGCGCCTTTTGTTTGACGCCTGTGTGCGCCTTTATTTCGCCTCCGGGCTTATTGTTCTCGTGTACTACGTGAATAACTCACTAAAGTCTTTTGGACTTAGCTTCTGCGTCCTGCGCTTGATTCCTGCACCACACCCACCTTCAGCACCCCTGACACAAACACAGTCATTGAGTTCTCTGACATCATGCAATGAACAGCGAGCGTCATAATATGTTAGGACTATTTAGTTGTTGGTGCTGTAGCTTTGTTTAAATGTTTGGTTTGGTCACTGACTGTATTTTTGGCTGGACATGAAGGACGTGAAAACTGTAAAAGCCATCCATGTCCTCTTATTGGTCATATAAGGGACATTAGATACGGGCTAATGTACATGGTTGAATGCAATGGGTTTAGTGAATTACTTTGAATGATTAATGAACTTCATTAAATATAATCCCTTATTCTCAGACAGACTCTACAGCCCAGAAACATGGCCACATCCCAAATGGCACCCTATTCCCTTTATAGTGCACTACTTTTGACCAGGACTAGATAGGGAATAGGGTGCCATTTGGAATAGGGTGCCATTTGGGATGTACTTACAGATGCATGAAATCACAGCTGGAGTGGAACAGTTCTTAATTTTTTCACTAAGTATGATTGAATTCTTTCAACCATTCCCACCTAGTTTTGTTATCCTCATAGATCTGTGTCCATCATGTCTTATTGTCCATACAAGAATGTCTAATATGGTTGTACTGCCACACACGGTATTACTCCTGATATACAGTCATATTCCGTCAGAATTGGAGATTGTTTGAGAATCCTAGAAATCATTCTTGCCCACGCCAACCCAATTTGAACGTCTGGGTTTTAGTCTGCTCACCACGACACTCAGAATGAATCCACAAAACATCAAACGGGGTGTTTTGAATTTCTCTCGATAGCTCTCAGGAAAGAAAGTGTCCAAATGTTATAATTAATAATAATAATAATAATAATAATAATAATAATAATAATAATAATAATATGCCATTTAGCAGACGCTTTTATCCAAAGCGACTTACAGTCATGCGTGCGTACATTTTTTTTTTTTTTTGTGTGTAATAATTCTCAATTGGTAGTTACAGTTGCCATGGAAGTGGTGAAATACAGGTAGCTGTTTTGCAGCCTTGTCTCTCTCTGATGTTTCACATTGTTTCAGGTCTAGTGTTTGTTTGAGTTGTTTTCCTCAGTCACAGTATTTAGACATCCCCTGCTGTTCCCTGTCTGAGTCTCCCTGTATAATTAGCATTAAGCATATTTCCATATAGTTAAATCCTTCAGGAGCCTTTCAGATTAAAGAGCCATCCTCCTCTGGTCTATTGGTCAGAGGATTCTCTTCCAGGCAAACATGGTCTAAAATGGCACCCTACCCCCTATATTGAGCACTACTTTTGACCGGAGGCTTACGGTCCCTGGTCAAAAGTAGTGCACCAAAGAGGGAATAGGGTGCTATACGGGATACAGATCAGGTCATTTCATACCTTCCTTTAGAGACAACCTAAAAAATCACCACAAATCCCAAACTAAACACTGTTGATAGAAAAACACAGCGCTTCATGGAGGTGTTATTCTATTCACTGTATATGGTAGAAGTTGTTGTTTTCCCCACAAACACCACCAATGGGGTAAAGTGCCTTACACAATGCATAACATGAATATAATTCAACAGTGCCCCCCATTGAATGCTGACATGTGTCCAGTGTACAGAGAGAGGGAGAGGCTGAGCTGAAGATGTGTTGAGAGAGAGGGAGAGAGGGAGAGAGGGAGAGAGTGAGAGGGGGAGAGGGAGAGAGGGTGAGAGGGAGAGAGGGAGAGAGGGAGAGAGGGAGAGGGAGAGAGGGTGAGAGGGACTTTGAGACAGGATATGGGTGCCATGTGGGGCTCAGAGGGCATGGGCAGCCAGCAGGGGCGGATCTGACAGCAGGCAATGCCAGCTTGGCATCTCAGGGGCCTTGTTCCCAGTGCCAGTGTTCTCCATAGAGCGGTGCTGCTGCTGGGGCACAGTCACGTCCTCTGGGGGGAAGGCAGGGGGTAGAGTAGAGAGGAGAACCAGGGCCAGCTTCCCCTCCAGTCCCTATGAGCCCGGAGCCACAGGCACAAGAGAGGAGTAGAGAGAGACAGAACAAACAAAGCAACATATCTGCAGAGCTTGACATTTCACTGGTCTAAATATGGTGTTCATCCGGAAATATGAAGCACTGACTCATTAACTGCACAGTCAACAACAGGAAATAAAGCGTTCAGGGGAGAGGGGATGGAGTCTGGACTGGAGGGTTGTGAAATGACAAGCATTACTGATTAGCTACGAATGGATGTTGTAGTAAGAGAGATGGGATGATACATATCTGTTTTTTGGTGTAGGAGAAATTAAATGATGGCTTGTCAACTACTGTGTTCTCTATTAAATCCCCATGAGAGAGAGAGTGTGAGCGAATGAGTGAGTGAGTGAGTGATGAGTGAGTGAGTGAGTGAGTGAGTGAGTGAGTGAGTGAGTGAGTGAGTGAGTGAGTGAGTGAGTGAGTGAGTGTGTGTGTGTGTGTGTGTGTGTGTGTGTGTGTGTGTGTGTGTGTGTGTGTGTGTGTGTGTGTGTGTGTGTGTGTGTGTGTACAGAAAACTACGCTCCAGTAAAGCATGACGACAGTCCGAGAGGTTTATAGGAGTGAGGAGAAGAGAACTCACTGGGGAAAAATAAGAAAAGGTCTATAAAGAAATCAGTCATCTTTATGACAGAATGGAACACTTTATACCATGACAACGGATGAGGGAGGAATCTCGATAAAAGATTTATCCTGGCAAATCTCCTCCTACATCACACCAAATAACTTCAAGTGTTTTTCCCCCTCTCTCTCTCTCTCTCTCTCTCTCTCTCTCTCTCTCTCTCTCTCTCTCTCTCTCTCTCTCTCTCTCTCTCAGTCATCGACCTGTGCTGTTTTTGCATGCAAAGTAACAAGGATAAATGGGGTGGCAAACGGCCATCAGGGGAGCGTAGCTTAGCCTTGAGATGCAGATGATTTTAAAGTTGTAAAAACCTTTAAAGAAGTTCATCACCAGGGCTCGGTGTGTCTGGCTGTTTAAAACTTCCATCCATCTGGCTACAGGGCTCCTGGTCTGGCAGCCTGTCTTAAGAGTCAGCATGCCAGGTGAACTTATAGAGGCCTGATATTAAACACAGATGAGCTATTATAGCTGCTATATCCACTGCCCACAGTCAAGCCTATATCCCTCTGAGTCTCGCCTCCCCTTCTCTCTCTCTCTCTCTCTCTCTCTCTCTCTCTCTCTCTCTCTCTCTCTCTCTCTCTCTAAGCAATGTATGGACTGGGAGGGAGGGAGGGAGGGAGGGAGGGAGGGATGGAGGGATGGTTGGATGATGGGAGAGAAGGATGGAGGGCGGGGTTTGGAGGGAGTGATGGGAGTGATGGGAGGGAAGGATGGAAAGAGGGGGTGTTGTGAAAACCAGGATACAGCTCTAATTAGTTTGCCAGTGAAAACTTCAATCTCTTATTCTCCGCAAATGAGTGACCTTAATAAACAGATGAGACTTCGTGTGTGTGTACACACAAAAAAGTTGCCTCAGCGTTTTACGGGTAAATGTACTCATTAGCTTAGCCTATTTGCACATGAGTGAGGAACAAAAAACGTCTGCCAAGCCTCTAGAAAACATTTCTCTAGAAGCTTTGGCAGAAAGGGCTTGGCAGAAAGGCAAAGGTCTCCAAATGGTTTGGGAGTCATCATCTTCTGACTGGAGAGTGAAACCCACTGTTGCCCTGCTACCATGAGAAGAATTCCAGATAACAGAGCTCGACAGTGAATACAACGGATACTGTATGTCTTTCTCAATCAAACCTGTTTTAGTTTTTTGCATAACACTCATAGCATAATGGTGGGAGATACTGATTGAATTCTGTATGTATTTGTTTTTAATTTCCCATAATTTTGTATCTATTTAAGCTTGTAGACATTCCAAGAATGCTAATGAATCCCTATGAAACATTTTAATTGCTCTGCTACATTTCCATTTCAATAGGACTACCCCCCCTTTCAGACCTATGTCTTTCAAGCTGTATAATGTCTGTGGTGATGAGCAGGGTTGAGGGACATAATGAGTTGAAAAGGATATAAGACTAATGCTGACATCCTACTGTAACCTCTATATAAGACTAATACTGACATCCTACTGTATATCCTTCTATATAAGACTAATACTGATATCCTACTGTAGATTCTAGATCAGACTAATACTGACATCCTACTGTATACCCTTCTAGATAAGACTAATACTGACATCCTACTGTATACCCTTCTATATAAGACTAAAACTGACATCCTATTGTAGCTTCTAGATCAGACTAATACTGACATCCTACTGTATACCCTTCTAGATAAGACTAAAACTGACATCCTACTGTAGCTTCTAGATCAGACTAATACTGACATCCTACTAGCTTCTAGATCAGACTAATACTGACATTCTACTGTATACCCTTCTATATAAGACTTATACTGATATCCTACTGTAGCTTCTAGATCAGACTAATACTGACATCCTACTGTATACCCTTCTATATAAGACTACAACTGACATCCTACTGTAGCTTCTAGATCAGACTAATACTGACATCCTACTGTATACCCTTCTAGATAAGACTAAAACTGACATCCTACTGTGGCTTCTAGATCAGACTAATACTGACATCCTACTGTATACCCTTCTATATAAGACTACAACTGACATCCTACTGTAGCTTCTAGATCAGACTAATACTGACATCCTACTGTATACCCTTCTATATAAGACTACAACTGACATCCTACTGTAGCTTCTAGATCAGACTAATACTGACATCCTACTGTATACCCTTCTATATAAGACTACAACTGACATCCTACTGTAGCTTCTAGATCAGACTAATACTGACATCCTACTGTATACCACCTCTTTAAGGAATACCTGGGATAGGATAAGTAATCCTTCTACCCCCCCCCCCAAAAAAAATAAAAATAAAAAATAATAATTGTAAAGTGGTTATCCCACTGGCTATAGGGTGAATGCACCAATTTGTAAGTCGCTCTGGATAAGAGCGTCTGCTAAATGTCGTAAATGTAAATGTAAATGTATATAAGACTACAACTGACATCCTACTGTAGCTTCTAGATCAGACTAATACTGACATCCTACTGTATACCCTTCTAGATAAGACTAAAACTGACACCCTACTGTAGATTCTATATAAGACTACAACTGACATCCTACTGTAGCTTCTCAATGGAGATGTTTTATTTATTTCAGTACAATTTGGCCTTTTATTACATGGTACCATTTGGTTCTATCATTGCACAAGGCCTGAACCAGGTGTAGCTCTGGTTCTGCAACTCTTTAAATGACTTAACAGATCAAATCAAATCAAATCAAATTTTATTGGCCACATGCGCCGAATACAACAGGTGCAGACATTACAGTGAAATGCTTACTTACAGCCCTTAACCAACAGTGCATTTATTTTAAACAAAAAAGTAAAAATAAAACAACAACAAAAAAAGTGTTGAGAAAAAAAGTGCAGAAGTAAAATAAAATAACAGTAGGGAGGCTATATATACAGGGGGGTACCGGTGCAGAGTCAATGTGCGGGGGCACCGGCTAGTTGAGGTAGTTGAAGTAATATGTACATGTGGGCAGAGTTAAAGTGACTATGCATAAGTCTTATGGCTTGGGGGTAGAAGCTGTTGAGAAGTCTTTTGGACCTAGACTTGGCACTCCGGTACCGCTTGCCGTGCAGTAGCAGAGAGAACAGTCTATGACTAGGGTGGCTGGAGTCTTTGACAATTTTGAGGGCTTTCCTCTGACACCGCCTGGTATAGAGGTCCTGGATGGCAGGAAGCTTGGCCCCAGTGATGTACTGGGCCGTACGCACTACCCTCTGTAGTGCCTTGCGGTCGGAGGCCAAGCAGTTGCCATACCAGGCGGTGATGCAACCAGTCAGGATGCTCTCGATGGTGCAGCTGTAGAATTTTTTGAGGATCTGAGGACCCATGCCAAATCTTTTCAGTCTCCTGAGGGGGAATAGGCTTTGTCGTGCCCTCTTCACGACTGTCTTGGTGTGTTTGGACCATGATAGTTTGTTGGTGATGTGGACACCAAGGAACTTGAAGCTCTCAACCTGTTCCACTACAGCCCCGTCGATGAGAATGGGGGCGTGCTCAGTCCTCTTTTTTTTCCTGTAGTCCACAATCATCTCCTTTGTCTTGGTCACGTTGAGGGAGAGGTTGTTGTCCTGGCACCACACGGCCAGGTCTCTGACCTCCTCCCTATAGGCTGTCTCATCGTTGTCGGTGATCAGGCCTACCACTGTTGTGTCGTCGGCAAACTTAATGATGGTGTTGGAGTCGTGCCTGGCCATGCAGTCATGGGTGAACAGGGAGTACAGGAGGGGACTGAGCACGCACCCCTGAGGGGCCCCCGTGTTGAGGATCAGTGTGGCAGATGTGTTGTTACCTACCCTTACCACTTGGGGGCGGCCTGTCAGGAAGTCCAGGATCCAGTTGCAGAGGGAGGTGTTTAGTCCCAGGATCCTTAGCTTAGTGATGAGCTTTGAGGGCACTATGGTGTTGAATGCTGAGCTGTAGTCAATGAATAGCATTCTCACGTAGGTGTTCCTCTTGTCCAGGTGGAAAAGGGCAGTGTGGAGTACAATAGTCATAGGTTAGTTTATAGATAATTGACAAACGCTTATTCATGATAGTAATTATAAAATGTTACCATGTTATTTATGTTTTTGTCCACTGACTATAAACTCAGTTTCAGCCTCCACCTATAGTTTGAGTCTATAGTCCCTTTGAAGTTGAATTCAACCAAAGCACTTCACTTCCTGATTGAAAACACTTTGCTCTCATGTAATGGTTTTCATTTTGTTTGTTTATCTGACGAGGAGGCTGCATGGTTCTGAAGGCAGGAGGCCGGGGAGCTTCAGCTTTAGGGGTGAAGAGTAGACACTACATGGCTTGCCCCCATTCTCGATTTACAGTCTCCCTCCCTATCCTATCTCTGCCCTGCCCGGGGTACTGGGAGTGTTCAGTGACATTTGTGTGAGAAGGCGGGGGGGTAGTGTGTGGTACCGGAACAGAAAGCAGATGCACCCACTTTCCATCGCCTGCCAGGCTGGGGCAGGCAGCTGGGCCATGCGCCTCCCCACTGTCACCATTGTTTCCCCAGTCATTCTACAAGTGGCCTCAGGCTCCAACATATGCTCTTCCCTCTCTGCTATTGTCACAAATTAACACTGTTGTCACTGGAAATTACGCCGTCCCTACAAACAACATTTTACTGCAGTGTTAGGAGGGAGGGAGGGAGAGAAATGGGACATGCACAAGTGAACTCAGACGTGCATGGTGCAGTGGCTTATAGTTTTCCTGTTTCAGAGTTAGTACTGGTCTATCAACTATTGACAAGACAACAATGTAATATTTTCATATAAGCATGTTCCCCGTTTCCACATTGCCATGAATACATTTACTCCATAAATACAAACAATGGACAAATAGTGAACCAAGGAGTTATATGCCTACATGAAGCCTAACTGAAGAGCATTGATCACCAGAATAATGTGTACCTGTAGAAAAAGACGGTCCTGCATTGTCTGAGACTCTGAGGTTTGAATGGCTGATAGCAGGGTCATAGGATTACACAGCCAAACCATACAGGCCAGGGTAACTCCCTCCCTGGTACAATCATCAGGGTAACTCCCTCCCTGGTACAATCATCAGGGTAACTCCATCCCTGGTACAATCATCAGGGTAACTCCCTCCCTGGTACAATCATCAGGGTAACTCCCTCCCTGGTACAATCATCAGGGTAACTCCCTCCCTGGTACTATCATCAGGGTAACTCCCTCCCTGGTACTATCATCAGGGTAACCCCCTAACTGGTACAATCATCAGGGTAACTCCCTCCCTGGTACTATCATCAGGGTAACTCCCTCCCTAGTACTATGATCAGGGTAACTTCCTCCCTTGTAATATAATCTATCATCAGGGTAACTCCCTCCCTTGTACTATCATCAAGGTAACTCCCTCCCTGCAACTATCATCAAGGTAACTCCCTCCCTGTCCCTGGTACTATCATCAGGGTAACTCCCTAGCTGGTACTATCATCAGGGTAACGCCCTCCCTGCAACTATCATCAAGGTAACTCCCTCCCTATCCCTGGTACTATCATCAGGGTAACTCCCTAGCTGGTACTATCATCAGGGTAACTCCCTAGCTGGTACTATCATCATGGTAACTCCCTCCCTGTCCCTGGTACTATCATCAGGGTAACTCCCTCCCTATCCCTGGTACTATCATCAGGGTAACTCCCTCCCTGGTACAATCATTACATTTACATTTACATTTACGTCATTTAGCAGACGCTCTTATCCAGAGCGACTTACAAATTGGTGCATTCACCTTATAGCCAGTGGGATAACCACTTTACAATTATTATTTTTATTTTTTATTTTTGGGGGGGTGGGGTGGGGTAAGGGGGGGTAACTCCCTCCCTATCCCTGGTACTATCATCAGGGTAACTCCCTCCCTGGTACAATCATCAGGGTAACTCCCTCCCTGGTACAATCATCAGGGTAACTCCCTCCCTGGTACAATCATCAGGGTAACTCCCTCCCTGGTACAATCATCAGGGTAACTGCCTCCCTGGTACAATCATCAGGGTAACTCCCTCCCTGGTACTATCATCAGGGTAACTCCCTCCCTGGTACTATCATCAGGGTAACCCCCTCCCTGGTACAATCATCAGGGTAACTCCCTCCCTGGTACTATCATCAGGGTAACTCCCTCCCTAGTACTATGATCAGGTAACTTCCTCCCTTGTAATATAATCTATCATCAGGGTAACTCCTCCCTGGTACTATCATCAAGGTAACTCCCTCCCTGCAACTATCATCAAGGTAACTCCCTCCCTGTCCCTGGTACTATCATCAGGGTAACTCCCTAGCTGGTACTATCATCAGGGTAACTCCCTCCCTGCAACTATCATCAAGGTAACTCCCTCCCTATCCCTGGTACTATCATCAGGGTAACTCCCTAGCTGGTACAATCATCAGGGTAACTCCCTCCCTGGTACTATCATCAGGGTAACTCCCTCCCTAGTACTATGATCAGGGTAACTTCCTCCCTTGTAATATAATCTATCATCAGGGTAACTCCCTCCCTGGTACTATCATCAAGGTAACTCCCTCCCTGCAACTATCATCAAGGTAACTCCCTCCCTGTCCCTGGTACTATCATCAGGTAACTCCCTAGCTGGTACTATCATCAGGGTAACTCCCTCCCTGCAACTATCATCAAGGTAACTCCTCCCTATCCCTGGTACTATCATCAGGGTAACTCCCTCCCTGTCCCTGGTACTATCATCAGGGTAACTCCTCCCTATCCCTGGTACTATCATCAGGGTAACTCCTCCCTGTCCCTGGTACTATCATCAGGGTAACTCCCTCCCTGGTACAATCATTACATTTACATTTACATTTACGTCATTTAGCAGACGCTCTTATCCAGAGCGACTTACAAATTGGTGCATTCACCTTATAGCCAGTGGGATAACCACTTTACAATTATTATTAATATTATTATTTTTTTTTGGGGGGGGGGTAACTCCCTCCCTATCCCTGGTACTATCATCAGGGTAACTCCCTCCCTGGTACAATCATCAGGGTAACTCCCTCCCTGGTACAATCATCAGGGTAACTCCCTCCCTGGTACAATCATCAGGGTAACTCCCTCCCTGGTACAATCATCAGGGTAACTCCCTCCCTGGTACAATCATCAGGGTAACTCCCTCCCTGGTACTATCATCAGGGTAACTCCCTCCCTGGTACTATCATCAGGGTAACCCCCTAACTGGTACAATCATCAGGGTAACTCCCTCCCTGGTACTATCATCAGGGTAACTCCCTCCCTAGTACTATGATCAGGGTAACTTCCTCCCTTGTAATATAATCTATCATCAGGGTAACTCCCTCCCTTGTACTATCATCAAGGTAACTCCCTCCCTGCAACTATCATCAAGGTAACTCCCTCCCTGTCCCTGGTACTATCATCAGGGTAACTCCCTAGCTGGTACTATCATCAGGGTAACGCCCTCCCTGCAACTATCATCAAGGTAACTCCCTCCCTATCCCTGGTACTATCATCAGGGTAACTCCCTAGCTGGTACTATCATCAGGGTAACTCCCTCCCTGTCCCTGGTACTATCATCAGGGTAACTCCCTCCCTATCCCTGGTACTATCATCAGGGTAACTCCCTCCCTGGTACAATCATTACATTTACATTTACATTTACGTCATTTAGCAGACGCTCTTATCCAGAGCGACTTACAAATTGGTGCATTCACCTTATAGCCAGTGGGATAACCACTTTACAATTATTATTTTTATTTTTTATTTTTTGGGGGGTGGGGTGGGGTAAGGGGGGTAACTCCTTCCTATCCCTGGTACTATCATCAGGGTAACTCCCTCCCTGGTACAATCATCAGGGTAACTCCCTCCCTGGTACAATCATCAGGGTAACTCCCTCCCTGGTACAATCATCAGGGTAACTCCCTCCCTGGTACAATCATCAGGGTAACTGCCTCCCTGGTACAATCATCAGGGTAACTCCCTCCCTGGTACTATCATCAGGGTAACTCCCTCCCTGGTACTATCATCAGGGTAACCCCCTCCCTGGTACAATCATCAGGGTAACTCCCTCCCTGGTACTATCATCAGGGTAACTCCCTCCCTAGTACTATGATCAGGGTAACTTCCTCCCTTGTAATATAATCTATCATCAGGGTAACTCCCTCCCTGGTACTATCATCAAGGTAACTCCCTCCCTGCAACTATCATCAAGGTAACTCCCTCCCTGTCCCTGGTACTATCATCAGGGTAACTCCTAGCTGGTACTATCATCAGGGTAACTCCCTCCCTGCAACTATCATCAAGGTAACTCCTCCCTATCCCTGGTACTATCATCAGGGTAACTCCCTAGCTGGTACAATCATCAGGGTAACTCCCTCCCTGGGACTATCATCAGGGTAACTCCCTCCCTAGTACTATGATCAGGGTAACTTCCTCCCTTGTAATATAATCTATCATCAGGTAACTCCCTCCCTGGTACTATCATCAAGGTAACTCCCTCCCTGCAACTATCATCAAGGTAACTCCCTCCCTGTCCCTGGTACTATCATCAGGGTAACTCCCTAGCTGGTACTATCATCAGGGTAACTCCCTCCCTGCAACTATCATCAAGGTAACTCCCTCCCTATCCCTGGTACTATCATCAGGGTAACTCCCTCCCTGTCCCTGGTACTATCATCAGGGTAACTCCCTCCCTATCCCTGGTACTATCATCAGGGTAACTCCCTCCCTGGTACAATCATTACATTTACATTTACATTTACGTCATTTAGCAGACGCTCTTATCCAGAGCGACTTACAAATTGGTGCATTCACCTTATAGCCAGTGGGATAACCACTTTACAATTATTATTATTATTTTTTTTTTTGGGGGTAACTCCCTCCCTATCCCTGGTACTATCATCAGGGTAACTCCCTCCCTGGTACAATCATCAGGGTAACTCCCTCCCTGGTACAATCATCAGGGTAACTCCCTCCCTGGTACAATCATCAGGGTAACTGCCTGCCTGGTACAATCGTCAGCGTAACTCCCTCCCTGGTACTATCATCAGGGTAATTCCCTCCCTGGTACTATCATCAGGGTAACCCCCTCCCTGGTACAATCATCAGGGTAACTCCCTCCCTGGTACTATCATCAGGGTAACTCCCTCCCTAGTACTATGATCAGGGTAACTTCCTCCCTTGTAATATAATCTATCATCAGGGTAACTCCCTCCCTGGTACTATCATCAAGGTAACTCCCTCCCTGCAACTATCATCAAGGTAACTCCCTCCCTGTCCCTGGTACTATCATCAGGGTAACTCCCTAGCTGGTACTATCATCAGGGTAACTCCCTCCCTGCAACTATCATCAAGGTAACTCCCTCCCTATCCCTGGTACTATCATCAGGGTAACTCCCTAGCTGGTACAATCATCAGGGTAACTCCCTCCCTGGTACTATCATCAGGGTAACTCCCTCCCTAGTACTATGATCAGGGTAACTTCCTCCCTTGTAATATAATCTATCATCAGGGTAACTCCCTCCCTGGTACTATCATCAAGGTAACTCCCTCCCTGCAACTATCATCAAGGTAACTCCCTCCCTGTCCCTGGTACTATCATCAGGGTAACTCCCTAGCTGGTACTATCATCAAGGTAACTCCCTCCCTGCAACTATCATCAAGGTAACTCCCTCCCTGTCCCTGGTACTATCATCAGGGTAACTCCCTAGCTGGTACTATCATCAGGGTAACTCCCTCCCTGCAACTATCATCAAGGTAACTCCCTCCCTATCCCTGGTACTATCATCAGGGTAACTCCCTAGCTGGTACAATCATCAGGGTAACTCCCCTCCCTGGTACTATCATCAGGGTAACTCCCTCCCTAGTACTATGATCAGGGTAACTTCCTCCCTTGTAATATAATCTATCATCAGGGTAACTCCCTCCCTGGTACTATCATCAAGGTAACTCCCTCCCTGCAACTATCATCAAGGTGACTCCCTCCCTGTCCCTGGTACTATCATCAGGGTAACTCCCTAGCTGGTACTATCATCAGGGTAACTCCCTCCCTGCAACTATCATCAAGGTAACTCCCTCCCTATCCCTGGTACTATCATCAGGGTAACTCCCTAGCTGGTACTATCATCAGGGTAACTCCCTCCCTGTCCCTGATACTATCATCAGGGTAACTCCCTCCCTATCCCTGGTACTATCATCAGGGTAACTCCCTCCCTGGTAGAATCATTACATTTACATTTACATTTACGTCATTTAGCAGACGCTCTTATCCAGAGCGACTTACAAATTGGTGCATTCACCTTATAGCCAGTGGGATAACCACTTTACAATTATTATTTATATTTTTTATTTTTGGGGGGGTGGGGTGGGGTAAGGGGGGGTAACTCTCTCCCTATCCCTGGTACTATCATCAGGGTAACTCCCTCCCTGCAACTATCATCAAGGTAACTCCCTCCCTGTCCCTGGTACTATCATCAGGGTAACTCCCTCCCTGCAACTTTCATCAAGGTAACTCCCTCCCTGTCCCTGGTACTATCATCAGGGTAACTCCCTAGCTGGTACTATCATCAGGGTAACTCCCTAGCTGGTACTATCATCAGGGTAACTCCCTAGCTGGTAGTATCATCAGAGTAACTCCCTCCCTGGTAGTATCATCAGGGTAACTCCCTCCCTGATACTATCATTAGGGTAACTCCCTCCCTATCCCTGGAACTATCATCAGGGTAACTCCCTCCCTGTCCCTGGTACTATCATCAGGGTAACTCCCTAGCTGGTACTATCATCAGGGTAACTCCTTCCCTGCAACTATCATCAAGGTAACTCCCTCCCTGTCCCTGGTACTATCATCAGGGTAACTCCCTAGCTGGTACTATCATCAGGGTAACTTCATCCATGGTAGTATCATCAGAGTAACTCCCTCCCTGGTAGTATCATCAGGGTAACTCCCTCCCTGGTACTATCATTAGGGTAACTCCCTCCCTGTCCCTGGAACTATCATCAGGGTAACTCCCTCCCTGTCCCTGGTACTATCATCAGGGTAACTCCCTCCCTGTCCCTGGTACTATCATCAGGGTAACTCCCTCCCTGGTACTTTCATCGGGGTAACTCCCTCCCTGTCCCTGGTACTATCATCAGCTCCATGGTTCACTGCTTTATGGCTTATGGTTCACTCCCCTAGAATCTGACCTCTGTGTGTGTCACTACTCTTCCTGTAAAGCCAGGCAACGGTAAACAACATGTTTCTGTAACACATTATAAACATTGTATATTAACTACCACACATACACTATTACTGATTACCATACTGTACTACATACTATACTGCACACTACTTTTCAGACTCAGAGCTCTTCTTAAGGATCATTTCAGCACCGCAGAGTGAGACTAAGCCCTGTTGACTATAATATAACGAAGTAGCTAGGTATTCCTGAACGCTTTGACAGTCCAGGGGAAAGTGTCAGCTTCATCAGATCTGCAGCCTCATTGATCCTACGCAGGTTGTCACAAGACTGGGGATACGTCCCAAATGGCTTCCTATTCCCTATATAATGCACTACTTTTGACCGGGGCCCATCAGGGTAACTCCCTCCCTGGTACTATCATCAGGGCTCTGGTCAAAAGTAGTGCACTATATAGGGAATAGGAAGCCATTTGGAACAAAGCCTGGAATAATTTCAGCCACCCTGGATATGCCTAGTTTCCCTACATGCAACAGCAGCATCTGATGGAAGACACGCCTCTTGGGCCTGAGTTAGAATCTGGCTGGTTTAATTATCAGGTTTGATGCCTGTCTGTGTCTGAGGTATTTGAAGTTGTCATTTGAGTAGATTTTGTTAAGTATTGTCAGCTGTTCTCGATCTGCTTTGTTCTCACTTGTCTTAAATTTTTCTTTATGGTTTCTGGCGAGGATAGTTTTTTTTTTTTTTTTTTTGCTAGCTACAGAAGATGAAACCCTTTAGGAATGGTAATATTTTGATACCTCATTGATTCAATGTGCTTGCTAAAGAAAATGAAACTATTTAGGAATTATAATATTTTGATACCTGGTTGATTCAATGTGCCTTTAGTACAGCAGATACCATCACGGTTCTGTTGGAGCAGATGTTCCATTATTAAAGAATTAAGATCTGTAATTTAATGAACAAAGGTGTTTTTATAGGTGTGTTAATAATTAAAATGTCCCCTCAGATCCTGCAAAACACCTCATATCTTTCCATCACCTAACCATTAACCAGAATATCACGGCTAAGTTGAATAAAAGTCTGCTCCATTACAGAGGGATGAATCGAGGACATTATTTGTCGCATAAATTGTTAGCCTAATCAGGCCTAATTAAGCCCTTTATAAGTCCTTGATAAGGCATGATACCTGTTAGTAACCAAGTCTATCTATCTGACACCTGGATCACCATACTTGTTAACCAAGTCATCATTTGAGATAACCGATAATGTCCATCTGACTGTAGACTCACCAGCCCATCTGATACATACCAATGTCTCTCCCATATGGTTCATTTGAGGGTATATCAACCTAATGTACTGTAGCGGTGGTATAGAGGAGGCATGTGATTGAGAGCGCTGCGTAATCTTCAGTGACTTTGGTTGAAATATCCTTTTGACCATTATCACATGATTCAATTTCACAGCACTGCAGACTGCTGACGTTTTCTAATTGTCGTGCTGGGGAGGGATAAGCCATGCGTTCACACTTGAACAGTGACACACACACAGGCAGGCAGGCAGGCACGCACGCACACACACACAGACACGCACACACACACACACACACACAGACACGAACACACACACACACACAGACACACACGCACACACATACACACACAGACACATACACACACAGACACACATACACACACACAGACACAGACACACACACACACAGACACACACACACACAGACACACACACAGACACACAGACACACACAGAGAAAGAGAGACTGCTTTCACAAACACACTTTAAAAAAGTGTAAATGGGGATATGTAGAGAGAAGTGTGTGTGTATGTGTGTGTGTGTGTGTGTGTGTGTGCGTGCGTGGGGGCGTGCGTGCGTGCGTGCGTGCGTGTGTGTGTGTGTGTGTGTGTGTGTGTGTGTGTGTGTGTGTGTGTGTGTGCGTGTGTGCGTGTGTGTGTGCGCGTGTGCGCGTGTGTGCGTCTGTCTGTGTGTGTGTGTGTGTGTGTGTGTGTGTGTGTGTGTGTGTGTGTGTGTGTGTGTGTGTGCGTGCGTGCGTGCGTGCGTACTTGCGTGCGTGCGTGTGTGCGTGTGGTGTGGCCAAGCTAGGTATGGTCCAGTGTACTATTCTACTGTATATAGTGATTACTGTTAGGAAGTCATTGGATGATTTCTTTGTCTCTATAATCATTTCCCCAAATTATCATATCACACCTACACATTTCACTGTAATGTCTGCACCTGTTGTATTCGGCGCATGTGGCCAATAAAATTTGATTTGATTTGATTTGATGTGAAGAATATCATATCCAAACCTACACCAACTCCTGCCCCTATGTAAAGAATATAATATCCAAACCTACACCAAATCCTGCCCCTATGTAAAGAATATCATATCCAAACCTACACCAACTCCTGCCCTCATCTGAAGAATATCATATCCAAACCTACACCAAATCCTGCCCCTATGTAAAGAATATCATATCCAAACCTACACCAACTCCTGCCCTCATCTGAAGAATATCATATCCAAACCTACACCAAATCCAACCCCATGTAAAGAATTTTCAAAGAAAATTGTTGAATGCAACGGGCCACAAACCACAACTTGACACATTTCATTTTTTTGCTTCTGCTTTTTCTAGTCAAGTTGCAGTTGTTTTCAAGACATCAAAACAGTGAGCGAGCGTTCTGTTTTTACTGGAGAGACACAGCCAGACAAGGACCTCAGAAACCCAGCAGCAGAGAGAGCAGCGTACTCCTCTCTTCCTCTCTTCCTGTCTTTCCAAAACAGCAGAAAACACTGAAACCAGGAGATAAAGAGCTTCCGGATATCTCTGAGCTCTCTGCTGCTGCTGTCTAGGAAGACAACAGTGAATTTCATTCTGAACACTTCTCTCCACTGTTGTTGCACGTTGAAGCCAACATGGAGATTGGCTAGCAGCACTTCCGATAAAGGGAACCTTTGATAATCTCTCCACTTTCAAGGGCACAGTGGTGCTAATGATATCGCACAGACAGGCAGACAGGCAGACAGGCAGACACCTCACCCTCGCCACGATCCTATGCTTTAAATATGCAGTAAGCATACTTTTCCTCGTAACGAAAAGATAATGTGGCCCTGGTGATGCAAACAGTCTTTCTTTGAGTCTGTCTGTGATGCCTGTCAGGGCAGGAAAAGTACATGCGCAAACACACACACAACTTTTGATGACACGCTGGAATCTTGTAGGCATCTGACAAAAACTGAACAAGGACTAATTATATTTTCCATTTGGGTTAAATTGGGGTTAAAATGAGTAACTTGAGGGTGAAACAGATTACTACCCACTTGCAACAAGAAATAAGCCATGATATTCAAGAGACACAGGAGGCTGGTAATAAATCCTTCCCAAAGGTTCTAGATCACAATGTACATGCATGTACTGTACATCCATGGAGGTACACAGACAAATCATTTCCATCCTTTGTTCAAAGGTCTTTAATTGAATACGCTTCCCATAAACTGCTCTCACTGCTAAACACCTAGCAGTTACTATTCTGCACAGCAGATTTCCATATGCGCATATTTGTCATGTAGAGCGCTGGGTGTAATGTGTTACGAGTGTTATGAATACATTTCCTGTTGATACATATGCCTACACCAGTGGAGGCTGCTGAAGGGAGAACGGCTCATAATAATGGCCGGAATGGAGCAAATGGAATGGATTTAAACACCTGGAAACCCTGTGTTTGATGTATTTGACACCATTCCACTGATTCCGCTCTAGTGATTACCGCAAGCCCGTTCTCCCCAATTAAGGTGCAACCAACCTTCCGTGGCATACACACTTTATACAGTCTCTTGCTTTGGGGAGGAAGAGTCACTTTATAGATGCACATTGATTTTGTCATCCATGTTCACTCTTACATGGTTTAATTGAGTTATTCAATAACAATGATGTAACTCATTTAATGATCATGCTTGAAATAGCTCTACATACTGGGAGTGTTGATCTGGAGCACAGGGTCAATATGACCAAAGCTGACAAGGCAACAGCAGTATCATCTCTCAGGGGCCAGGGCAGCAGCAGTACCATCTCTCAGGGGCCAGGGCAGCAGCAGTATCATCTCTCGGGGGCCAGGGCAGCAGCAGTACCATCTCTCAGGGGCCAGGGCAGCAGCAGTATCATCTCTCAGGGGCCAGGGCAGCAGCAGTATCATCTCTCAGGGGCCAGGGCAGCAGCAGTACCATCTCTCAGGGGCCAGGGCAGCAGCAGTACCATCTCTCAGGGGCCAGGGCAGCAGCAGTACCATCTCTCAGGGGCCAGGGCAGCAGCAGTACCATCTCTCAGGGGCCAGGGCAGCAGCAGTACCATCTCTCAGGGGCCAGGGCAGCAGCAGTACCATCTCTCAGGGGCCAGGGCAGCAGCAGTACCATCTCTCAGAGGCCAGGGCAGTACAACACAATGCATCCTGGACTGCATCCCCCCCATCTAACTCTGGCTGGCTGGCTGGCTGGCTGGCTCTCTCTCCCTCTCCTTCTCTCTCTCCCTCGCTCTCTCTCTCCCTCCACCTCTCCCTCTGTCTCTCTCTCTCCATCCACCTCTCCCTCTGTCTCTCTCTCTCCCTCCACCTCTCCCTCTGTCTCTCTCTCTCCCTCCACCTCTCCCTCTGTCTCTCTCTCTCTCCCTCCACCTCTCCCTCTGTCTCTCTCTCTCTCCCTCCACCACTCCCTCTGTCTCTCTCTCTCTCTCTCCCTCCATCTCTCCCTCCATCTCTCCCTCTGTCTCTCTCTCTCTCCCTCCACCTCTCCCTCTGTCTCTCTCGCTCTCCCTCCACCTCTCCATCTGTCTCTCTCTCTCTCCCTCCACCTCTCCATCTGTCTCTCTCTCTCCCTCCATCTCTCCCTCTGTCTCTCTCTCCCTCCACCTCTCCATCTGTCTCTCTCGCTCTCCCTCCATCTCTCCCTCTGTCTCTCTCACTCTCCCTCCACCTCTCCCTCTGTCTCTGTCTCTCCCTCCATCTCTCCCTCTGTCTCTCTCTCTCTCCCTCCACCTCTCCCTCTGTCTCTCTCTCTCTCTCCCTCCATCTCTCCCTCTGTCTCTCTCTCTCTCCCTCCACCACTCCCTCTGTCTCTCTCTCTCTCTCTCCCTCCATCTCTCCCTCCATCTCTCCCTCTGTCTCTCTCTCTCTCCCTCCATCTCTCCCTCTGTCTCTCTCTCTCTCCCTCCATCTCTCCCTCTGTCTCTCTCTCTCTCCCTCTACCTCTCCCTCTGTCTCTCTCTCTCTCTCCCTCCACCTCGCCCTCTGTCTCTCTCTCTCCCTCCATCTCTCCATTGTCAACTGTGTGCCGTGGAGTTGGAGTAAGAAAGGACAATACCCATCTGCATACAACTCAACTAGCACCCCAGGATTCTTTGGCTGTCAGGCAAAGACAGGAAGACCACATAGCCTGAGCCCACAGGGCTACACACAGGTGATTAAATGGGCTAAACGCTATTGTCAATCAAACAGACCACTTGATAGGGGAGTAAATAAGATAAATTGTTGAATGTGTTTATACAATTAGCTCTGGTAATTTTATATATCTCAGAATTAGACAAAAGAGTGGATGTCCTGAATGAACACGGATCCATCTGAAGTAGATGTCATGGTGGGTTCTCCGCTGTATAGGAATGTTATCTGCACTGTATCATCAAGCTACAGTACGAAACAACATCAGTAATCACTTTCCAGGAGCTAGGCCTATATCACTCCAGGGAGTCCAGTAGGCAGAAACATATAGTTTTACTAAGTCTCAACAAAACTATTTAGCCATGAGATACTATCTCACCTCACCTTCTGATCCAGGGCAGGATGAACTTAGTGATAAAACACCAATTGTCTGCAGAAGACATTTCCCTCCTCCCTCCTGTACTTGCCTGAACTGGAGGCTTGCTGTGTCGAGGTGCTGCATCTCTCTAACTCCAATTAAAGATAGCCAGATGGCAAAATGTTTGCACAACGCCGCAACCATGTTTCCTGGTCATGGTGGCCAATGGCGACAATCAGATAGATTGCCGCCAACTGTTAAAAGAATCAGCTGCCCGCCCGTGCGCCCGGCTCAACCTCCCAATGTCGTCCTGGGCTTGTTCAGAATATTCAGCGACTTTGTTTCAGACCACTTTGTCATCTGGAAGTGTGTTTATTGGCTAATAACAGTGGGGGGAGATGATCATGCAGGATTTACTGGTGAGATGGACTGTAATCCATCCAGTTGATTATTAGTCAATTACATATACTTCACCGGGTAACAGACTCCTAATGTGTAGGGATGGGGTGTGACACACACATAGGAGGACCATTCCACTGACCTTCCTTCCATGTTTTGGGTATTGCAGTATGTTTGATGACGGTCATGTAAAAGCAGTTCTCCTTCCATATTAAGACATGACCTCATTTCAACTCGGTATGTGGGATGTGTGTGGGAAGCACTAATGTAGATAAAGCAGCCATGTATTGTAATGGGTTCTGTGTGCTTTCCTTTCCACAGAGGTGAAAGGGACTGAAGATAGATTGTGGCTAAACAGTCTCTTGCCAGAGTCTTGTCACAGATGCTGCAGAACTAATCTCTGTTCATCTTCCCTGAGGATACCACATTGGCTACCCTCCGACTTCCCCTTGCAAAGTCACATATATTCTGTAGGATTATAGGGGGAAGTGAGGAAATATGCTAAGATCCATTATCAGCGTATTGTGGTGCACTATATGTAATGATGCAGATGTCACTATATGACTGCCATGCTGAGGCAGCAGTGATGTCTTTGAGAGCAGACTGGGAACGACAGGAGTTGTTTCAGCTAATATCTCCATTCTCCCTCAGATTGTAAAGGGGGAATGTTGTTGCTCATGGAGTGCCATGGGGAATCCTTGGCATGGTTTTAGTTTAACCATTGTCTAGTCTCCTCTTTAGCCTAGAATATTGCAATTTTGAGACACTGAGACACCTTAATTAAACAAAAGTCGTTTTCTTCTAGAACGAGCCTACTAAAATACCGCCAGCAGTCCTCAACCTCTGAGCGTGAGGTAGCTAGCTAAGCGATCCAGGTGCCATCCCTCAAGCTGCCATCTCGTTGTCCACATTAGCCGTTAGTCTCTGGGTGTAATCCAGAGGAATTCCCTTGTCTCTCTGTCCCTCCTCTTCATTAATCTCTCCCGCGCACGGAGTCAACGCTACAGCCTCTGTCTTGCCTCGTCAGCTCAATGCCCTTTGACCAACAGTATGACTTTAACCCAGCTGCCAGGCTGGCAGGGCCTGTTGTCGGAAGCATTGGGACATGGAAGGGTTCGACCACATGTAGCCGCCGCCACGTCCACTGTGCCCGCTGTGTCCACAGCAGACCTGTCTACCACTGCCACTCTCCTGGGTCTAAAGCCCTCTGGCAGCACAGAGATGTTGGTCCTCCCCAGAGAACGACCACTCTAGTCTAACCCCTACACCACTCCACCCTTCTCTCTCTCTCTCTCTCTCTCTCTCTCTCTCTCTCTCTCTCTCTCTCTCTCTCTCTCTCTCTCTCTCTCTCTCTCTCTCTCTCTCTCTCTCTCTCTCTCTCTCTTTCTTTCTCTCTCTAGAGCTGGCACACAGGAGCAAGTCCATAAGCACAAGGACTGCTTGTTCTCTGCCCAAGATCAATGCTCTGTGTAAGAGATATCCACACTGCAAGCATTATACAGTATCCTATGTGTGTAGCTACACATCTTGAAGATTTCTTGAAAATGTTATTTTTTCTTTTACATTTCATACAACCAAGCAGCAAGTATTATCTAGATGAATTGGATGTATAATTCAATGTTTCCAGCAAAGTAATTTGTGAAAAGTAAATAAAAGAGGGGAAAGCTAAACATGTCCCAAAGTCCTGCTTGAGCAGTGTTCAAACAGAGATGTACAGGACATCACAGAATGAAGCCTAGTTTGTTTCTGCAGACTTTGTCAAAGTACCACGGGGAGAGTGCCAGACATTGTTGATTCCAACGGGGCTTCTGTCTGAAAACATGGCACATAATTGCAGTCTCCTTCTTGTGTGAACATCAGATGGCACCGTGGCTGAGACTGAAAACTGCCATGATTAAAAGATGAAGTCTCAAAGGGAAACTCTTCCCAATTCAAATCAATTCAATTGAGTTGCCAATAAGCTAATCTTAGCCAAATGTCATTTCTTTTAAGTTTTCCTCTCAAACAAGATCAACTGCCAAGGATCCAGTTTAAAGCCAATGCACTTCTCCCTCATTTGTTTGCAGAGGTATTTTTACTCTCCATTTGATGAGACCAAAATAATCGCAATGAATATGGAACTAACTCCAGTACTTCTGTGCTAATATCCATATCACTAAAACCGGGCTTGCTCAACTTGAATTAATTCATAGTAATGGCACCACATAACTCAAGTATATTCTGTTTGCATTAGTACTGCATAAACACTTTTACCTACAGGTTTTTGCACAGAAATCAACATTCAAGGTTGTTTATGTGCATTTAAAGACCGCTGAGGGAGTAAAATATAGAAATTGGAGGATGTTGTCTCTTCCTAAATCTTGACAGAAACTAGAGCTCAATAGGGAATTAAAGGCCGCTTCAACACAATTAACTTGCGAATGTGAAACACAAGTCTATGAGGCAAGATCTTAATAAAGCAATGCATTTCCCAAATGAGAGGCTATGCTAATTTTTATCACTACAAAAAATCAGACGCGCATTTCTATTATTCTACACTAACATCACATTCCTATCTTTTCAGTCTTAATTCAGTGTTCAATCAATTTGTAAAATTGTCGTATAGGCAAGAGAGAGACCCAAATTCAGAGCTCATTAATATGGGAGACTAGCCAGAGGACCTAGACGATTAGAGCCCACTAGTAAGAACCTCCCACTCCCTGTTCTCCCAATGTTAAAGCGCAAATCAATGGCTTCATGTCTGGAGTGCTGGGGGAAGGACTGATTCAGCAGTCATTGCAGAGATACAGATATGTCAGCCTGGGGGAAAAAACTGTTAACTCTCTGCACTGTTATGCAGGGAGTTGGGATTCTGTCTGGCTAATGCTGCAGTCATACAGAGAGGTAGGATGCTGTCTGTCTGTGAGCAACAGTGGGATTTAGCAGTGCAGTGCGTTTCTCCTTCTCCACTAAGATGACTCGACATGCTGTAAGATCAGCCGTGCAGATTGGCTCTGAGTTCAATGGGAGACATAAGGCTTCCTGACACCGGGAGGAGGAGGAACACTGACAGACAGACAGAAGACTCCCGAGGTTCTCAGAACAGAACACAGAACCACTCTCTGGAACAATGCATTGAATTCCCTTTCCTTTCCTAATACTGTAGATCAGCTAAACCCTCCTTTCAGATCCTCTCACTGGAGTGCTGGTGTTGGCTTACTATCAAGCTCTGTAGCATGTGTTGTTTCCTCCCCAAAGAAAAGCATCCAGATTGCTGCTTTGTAATCAATGTGAGCGACATACTGTGGCCTGTAAACCTACCCATAGATTCAATAGTCCTTTGATTTTTACGTAGTTGCAGTAAAGGATGTTGGCTATAGCGGATTGTGGGGAAAACAATTAAATGATAAATAATCCACACTACAAAGTCCACTGTTATGCAAATTCCTGTTCCAAGAAAATCTGTTGATGACACAGCAAACGGTATACAATTTTCTAAGTAAGAAATAACTATATGGTGGATTTCAGTTATTTTCATTTTAATTAATAATGCTGTAAAAAAAAGTAATGTAGTCTGGTTGTTTTTATGTCTAACAATAGCTCTTCAACTGCCAGAAGTAGTCAACAGGGAGTGCAACAGGGACTATAAATGCCATCATTTTCAGGAGCAATAGAACACCAGCCATTACTGCAGTGCACTTAGAAGGATAATAAGAAAATGCAGGCCTTTGAGGGTCCCTGAAGATTGTGCAGAAGAATATGTATTTTCTCTGCTGTCACTGAAACATGTAAGTCCCAGTGAAGGAATGTATGAGCACACGCACACACACACACACCTCTTCCATTAACCATACAGTGCATCCCTCAGGCAGGCTGCAGCCTCAGATAGACAGTCTACCTTTTCAATGCGCTGCTTGATCTCCTCATCAAGCCAAGAGGCACTCCAGCACTTGAAGGGTTGCTGTCAGGAAGAGGAGACCAACAATACAATGGAGCTCAGGATTCAAAATGAGGGAAACAAAAACACAGGTTCCTATGAAGCCCTGCTCTCCAAACCTCTACAAAGCTCCCTCTTTATACAGTAGATGATTATGGGCAATTACATTAAGATATGGACCTTTTACAAGAGGTTAGGACTGTGTGGTTAGTATACTGTTCACATAATAGGTGCATTTTATGGGGGGTTTCTTTTCATTCTTTGCAGGTACTTAACGTATAATGGATGTGCAATTCCAGCTTCTAATTTGTATGCCCTCCCAATCCCTCCTCTGTTCCCCCTCTCCATTGAGGTCTGGCCCAATCCCTCCTCTGTTCCCCCTCTCCAATGAGGTCTGGCCCAATCCCTCCTCTGTCCCCCCTCTCCAATGAGGTCTGGCCCAATCCCTCCTCTGTTCCCCCTCTCCATTGAGGTCTGGCCCAATCCCTCCTCTGTTCCCCCTCTCCAGTAAGGTCTGGCCCAATCCCTCCTCTGTTCCCCCTCTCCAATGAGGTCTGGCCCAATCCCTCCTCTGTTCCCCCTCTCCAGCGAGGTCTGGCCCAATCCCTCCTCTGTTCCCCCTCTCCAATGAGGTCTGGCCCAATCCCTCCTCTGTCCCCCCTCTCCAATGAGGTCTGGCCCAATCCCTCCTCTGTTCCCCCTCTCCAGTGAGGTCTGGCCCAATCCCTCCTCTGTTCCCCCTCTCCAATGAGGTCGGCCCAATCCCTCCTCTGTTCCCCCTCTCCAGTGAGGTCTGGCCCAATCCCTCCTCTGTTCCCCCTCTCCAATGAGGTCTGGCCCAATCCCTCCTCTGCGCAATCCCTCCTCTGTCCCCACTCTCCAATGAGGTCTAGCCCAATCCCTCCTCTGTCCCTCTTCTCCAATGAGGTCTGGCCCAATCCCTCCTCTGTCCCCCCTCTCCAATGAGGTCTGGCCCAATCCCTCCTCTGTCCCCCCTCTCCAATGAGGTCTGGCCCAATCCCTCCTCTGTCCCCCCTCTCCAATGAGGTCTGGCCCAATCCCTCCTCTGTACCCCCTCTCCAATGAGGTCTATTCATCCCTGACTCATCAGGGGCCCTATCCTCTTTCTCCTTGTCACCCAAGTGTGACCTTGCTCACCCTCCCACGCAGATTGAAAATAAATGGACTGGTGTAAGGAAAATGGTGGACTGAAAACTGCCTCCAGTCCATGATTACACCAATCCAATGCTTATAAATCCTTGTGGGGAGGGAGGTGAATGAATGTGACACTTCTGGGAGAAGGGGGAGAAAGGGGAATTGGGCTCCTGAGTGACAGAGGGACTGACTGCAGAGGGACTGACTGCAGAGGGACTGACTGCAGAGAGACTGACTGCAGAGGGACAGCCTGCAGAGGTACTGACTGCAGAGGGACTGACTGCATAGGGACTGACTGCAGAGAAATTACTGCAGAGGGACTGACTGCAGAGAGACTGACTGCTGAGGGACTGACTGCAGAGGGACTGACTGCAGAGGGACTTACTGCAGAGGGACTGACTGCAGAGGGACTGACTGCAGAGGGACTTACTGCAGAGGTACTGACTGCAGAGGGACTTACCCAAGAGGGACTGACTGCAGAGGGACTGACTGCAGAGTGACTGACTGCAGAGGGACTGACTGCAGAGGGACTTACCCAAGAGGGACTGACTGCAGAGGGACTTACTGCAGAGGGACTTACAGGCATGCAGGTAATGTTGCCAAGCATATTTCTCTATGGGACAGTAAAGTATTAATCCATGCATTTCTAAGCTAGCTAGAGCAGAGGGACTCCCACATGCTTTCAGTCTGATTTTTACTTCTGACCCGTCACTCAATTGTTTTATCTCCTCATGAGCTGCACCCAGTCATCCATCCCTGACATATTTGTGCAAAGCCCTCTCTGAACTTACTGCAGTTCACAGGTGAAGGAACACTGAAACCCAGTAGAAATAAAGCAGTTTAAGAAGCAGCATGTGCCCCAGCATGAACCAATACTGCATGTTCTTACCTCAAATCTGAATTTACTGCACAGGTAAAGAAACAATACAATCCAGAATAAAACTGAGCATTAGGTAACATATGACCTAGTATGTAACATCATGTACAGCAGGATATTGTAGTGGGGTAATATTAGTCATTTGTATATTATTCATACCTCACATGCGACCCATAATACGACTGTGTCAGTTGTATGCTACAAAGTCCATTAAATGAATTATCTGACTCCATTTAACATTATAGTAAAACCATGTGCAATCAAGTATTATCCGTTCAGCTGACTAAGATCCCCCTGTAGCTCAGTTGGTAGAGCATGGCGCAGGGTTGTGGGTTCGTTTCCCACGGGGGGCCAGTATGAAAAATGTATGCACTCACTAACTGTAAGTCGCGTCAGCTAAATGACAAAGAAAAAAAAAAGATCAAGGAATGGTCATGAGAAGTGAATATCACAACAGGTGATACGTTTCAGATAGATACCAGAGACGGCTGCTGTAGGATTGTCCTATCAGACGTTCAATAGTCCTTTGGATACTGGAACAGAGATGGGGGGGTAGTACTGGCCCTTGGGCATTGTCTTGAGCCAGGTGACAGAGAGTACATAAATTAGGCCGGAGTCTACAACATATGCCCTAGAATGTACCAATACTACATCTTCTTACCTCAAATCCAGACAGATGTGTCATCCACAGCAGATTGGGTAACACATAGTTCTATTCCTGAAGACAAAAGAATCCTCGGATAAGTGGGTGATTCTACACAAGCAGACATAGATAGCGTAGACAGTAAAGCTAGTGGAACTTTACATGATGCCACATGGCATACTTGACAACATACTTGACAACACATACTGTCCATTACAGGTGGGGAATGTCTGCACTGAAGAAGAAAACGACTTCAGGCTGAGTGTGGGCATTTGGGAGCCATTGCGTTCTCCGTTGATGTGCAACCTCAGAACGGGCAGTATGGGGTATGCAGAGGGACGTTAAAGGGATAGTTCACCCAAATTACATTTTGGTTTCCTTACCCTGCAAGTAGTCTATGGACAAGGTATTACATTTACGTAGATGCTCTTATCCAGAGCGACTTACAGGAGCAATTAGGGTTAAGTGCCTTGCTCAAGGGCACATCGACAGATTTTTCACCTAGTTGGCTCAGGGATTAGAACCAGTGACCTTTCGGTCACTGGCACAACACTCTTAACCACTAAGCTACCCGCCGCTCCAGCAACCCACGCTTTGGTTTAGTTTCCCTGGCACTGTTTCCACGTGCTAACATTTTAGCATTTGTGGCACAAATCTCATTCAAGTCATGGGACCGATATTCAAATTTCTCGCGCTATCATACCTTGTCTACAGACTGCTTCCAGGGTAAGGAAACCAATGTGTCACTTTATAATTTGGGTGAACAATGTAAGCTTGTGCACCTTATTAACGAACTGCCAGGTACATGGAGAGAAGAAGTGTACTCAATCAAAACAACTCCAGCACACTGGTGATCTTGATGCTTCTTCAAAAAAAAGTTTATGATCTTTTTAACCAATGTTTCGGTCTCAATCGACCCTCATCAGGGTGTTAAAGCATTGTGCCGGCCCCTCCCAGTCCCCTACTAACGAACTGTACAGGCGTCTGAACTCATGCGGGCCCCTGGCCCCCCGTGGAGACCCCTACAGCCTCGCGAGGCCCCAGATGCTAAGGGAAAATGTAAGTTATGCAAAATTAGGCATGCACATAATTACCAGGGGACATGTCTTATTTATTACCCGAGGTAGCTCAGTAGCTGCCCGGTGTAAAGTGCCTCTAAGGGGGCCTCCCTCCACTCCCTATGACAACGCAGAGGAAAACTACTGGAAACAGTCAAACACATGAAATGCATGCTGTTTAAGGAGTGGGTGAAATTAGTGAAAGGCACTGAGGCACTGAAATGCCTGTTGTTGTGTTTTTCCCTGTTGCTGCTGTAAAGGGTTGAACTCCGGAAGGCAGATCCTCGCACCACTTGAGTGGAGGGGGAAATATTGATCCCTGCAAACAGCAGCAGTGTTTTTTCTTTCCTCCTTATTGCTGTTAACCTTGTAAAAAATACTCTCCTCTAGTTGGAAATGAGCCCTCCAAATTCAATCTCCAAGCTGTCAGGTTATGTTTAGATTTAAAAGCCCTGGATGCAGACAGGCAGGTTATGCTATTGTTGTTACATTACTGGCTGAGGCCGGCGTCAGAGAGAAACTCGGCTAGGATTCAACACTCAACATCCCCACCTGCTGGACACACTGGACCTTTCAGTCAGCATGATGAATATCTTGTCTTCTCTCTCTCTCTCTCTCTCTCTCTCTCTCTCTCTCTCTCTCTCTCTCTCTCTCTCTCTATCTACCTCGCTCTCTGTCTCTCTCCTTCTCCCCCTCTCTCTCCTCTCTCTCCTCCTCCCTCTCTCTCTCCTCCTCTATCTATCTTCTCCATCTGTGTCTGTTTCTGAATCAGGGGTCTTGGGAAGTGGATTCTTAAGGCTTTCAATGATTCTGCCTCAATCTATTGTGCTGTGGCAGCACAGCCCTGTCCTGAGATGGGCCATGCATCTTCATCACAGTGAGGAGGAGGAGAGCGAGACAGAGAGAGAGAGAGCGAAGGAGAGCGACATACAGATATATAGAGAGAGAGAAAGAGAGAGAGGAGATGGGAAGAAGGAGTAAGAGAGAGAGAGAGTTCTTGCGGTGTCTGTGTGTGCTGCCTCCCTGCAGTTTCTGCAGCAATACTGTCAGCACTCCCTGCTTTTCTACGCTGAATTTGGCACTTTCTCTGTAAGATAATACCCATTCTCAGGCAGGGCCATATGCATTATAGATCACTACCCAGCAAAGGGAAAGGACACAGAAAAAATGTGTATTTTTCAACCAAATCTCACGTGCACACTGTCACAAGAGAATAGGTATTGTCTAACTGTACTCATAGACTCTATGAGAAAGATCCACTCTACAGAACTCTATACACTGAGTGTACAAAACATTAGGTACACCTTCCTAATATTGATTGCACCCCCTTTTGCCCTCAGAACAGCCTCAATTCATCGGGGGGCAAGGACTCTACAAGGTGTCGAAAGCGTTCCAGAGGGATGCTGGCCCATGTTGACTCCAATGCTTCTCACAGTTGTATCAAGTTGGCTGGATGTCCTTTGTGTGGTGGCCCATTCTTGATACACACAGGAAACTGTTGAGCGTGAAAAACCCAACAGCGTTGCAGTTCTTGACACACTCAAACCGGTGCACCTGGCACCTACTACCATACCCCATTCAAAAGCACTTAAATATTTTGTCTTGCCAATTCACACTCTGAATGTCACACAAACACAATCCATGACTCAATTGTCTCAAAGCTTAAAAATCCTTCTTTAACCTGTCTCCTCCCCTTCATCTACACTGATTGAAGTGGATTTAACAGGTGACATCAATAAGGGATCATAGCTTTCACCTGAATTCACCTGGTCAGTCTATGTCATGGAAAGCGCAGGTGTTCCTAATGTTTTGTACACTCAGAGTAGAACGTTCTAACTTGAAATAAACGTAGCCTCTGTGTTTATGACAAAATAAAGCCCTCCCCTACTTTTGGAACCAATGGGACGTACCCAGCTTTTTGGGGAATGACTTTACTAACTACACTTCAAAAAGCAGCCCTCCCCTCCTTCCGTTTGGTCTCCAGACAGTATCTAAGGGAGGATAGGTTTGTGGACAGAGAAGAAAGGAGGCACTTAAACTAATCATCTTGAACAAATAGCACAATGCTTCCACTCAAAAAACAGAGGGGGAAAAAAGAGTGCAACAAATCCCTCCAGTGAATTCATTCTAGCAGCTTAATTAACAGGTATGCAACAAATCCTTGAATTTCTTAATGAACAGCAACAAGAAATAAATAGCATTCTAATCCTGGCCAGTTTCTCATTGATGTTGAGTATGTAAGTACATGTAATTAATGCATTGTACTGATCTTATTGGCCTAGAAGACACCTGTTTTAACCTACATTGATTATTGGAGTGTGTATAATGTACCATCTCTGCAACAGTTAAGTTTAAGGTGATCATTCCAAGTAATGGTTTCCATTGTGAGTTAGCTCCAGAATCGAACACTTAACAGGTGGAGTTAATTGTTATCCATAAGTGAAAGGAGTATTAAAAGAACAGCTGAATATGAACAATTATTATTAGGGGGAATTACATGGAATTGACTGGAAAAAATACTTTAAAGTACCTTTTGAACAAGAATGACTAATCATTATAATTGTTTACATAATGTTAATTGGATAAAGAGTGCAATATAATTGCAGAAACGTATTTATTCTACTAATTCATTTCTCAATTACTTTTTCTGGGGCTGGAAATTGGAGGGAAAATGGTTTGATTATGAGAATGCTTTCCATACTCTACACCCATATAAACATTAAGACATTGTGGGAAGAGAACTTGCAGTGTTTATTCATGAAAACTGAATGAATTCTCTATAGACATAAAGTAGTTACAGCTCTTACAACAATGTTATTTTCATTAGGGACAAACTTGAATTTGTTGTCGAAGAGCTTAGAATGGATCCAGTTTGAACACTTTGTTAGAGTGCACTGTACACTTTACATAAAAAGTGTGTGTTGGGTTGCAAATGTCGAAGCACCATGGGTGAGCAATTGTTAAGGAAGGTTTATTCAGACACTGCTGGTCTGCTGGAGCTGAAAAATGAAAATCAATCGGGTCAAAGACTGTGACCTGAGGGGTATACTGAGAATCAATCGGGTCAAAGACTGTGACCTGAGGGGTATACTGAGAATCAATCTGGTCAAAGACTGTGACCTGAGGGGTATACTGAGAATCAATCTGGTCAAAGACTGTGACCTGAGGGGTATACTGAGAATCAATCTGGTCAAAGACTGTGACCTGAGGGGTATACTGAGAATCAATCTGGTCAAAGACTGTGACCTGAGGGGTATACTGAGAATCAATCTGGTCAAAGACTGTGACCTGAGGGGTATACTGAGAATCAATCTGGTCAAAGACTGTGACCTGAGGGGTATACTGAGAATCAATCTAGATCTACTCAGCTTCAGTTAGCTTCACATTCCAGCTCAGGCTTCCTCCATACTATGACAATGGATATTGCTCGTCCGCCTGCCGCTAACTCTAGCAGGCTTGCAACTGCGCGTGCACGTCGAACTTGTCTAGTCAAACACTTCATTGAGACGATGATGAAATATCAAATAAATCGATGGGCGAGCCAGTGCCGAAATAAAAATAAAATCTTATCTTGCAAATTCAGCAGGCTATGGCATGAAATAGTCTTTTAGAGGTACATTCTGTCTGGCCTAAAAGTCAGCTTTACAATAGTTTGGATGTTTCCCCAGTCCCAATCTCATTCTGACCGGCCAAACAGTCAGCTTTACTATAGTTTGGATGGTTGCCCAGTCCCCATCTCATTCTGTCTGGCCTAACAGTCAGCTTTACTATAGTTTGGATGGTTCCCCAGTCCCCATCTCATTCTGTCTGGCCTAACAGTCAGCTTTACTATAGTTTGGATGGTTCCCCAGTCCCCATCTCATTCTGTCCGGCCTAACAGTCAGATTTACTATAGTTTGGATGGTTCCCCAATCCCCATCTCATTCTGTCTGGCCTAACAGTAATCTTTACTATAGTTTGGATGGTTCCCAAGTCCCCATCTCTTTCTGTCTGGCCTAACAGTCAGATTTACTATAGTTTGGATGGTTTCCCATTCCCCATCTCATTCTGTCGGGCCTAACAGTCAGCTTTACGATAGTTTGGATGGTTCCTCAGTGCCCATCTCATTCTGTCTGGCCTAACAGTCAGCTTTACTATAGTTGGGATGGTTCCCCAGTCCCCATCTCATTCTGTCTGGCCTAATAGTCAGCTTTACTATAGTTTGGATGGTTCCCCAGTCCCCATCTCATTCTGTCTGGCCTAACAGTCAGCTTTACTATAGTTTGGATGATTTCCCAGTCCCCATCTCATTCTGTCTGGCCTAACAGTCAGCTTTACTATAGTTTGGATGGTTGCCCAGTCCCCATCTCATTCTGTCTGGTCTAACAGTCAGCTTTACTATAGTTTGGATGGTTGCCAAGTCCCCATCTCATTCTGTCTGGCCTAAAAGTCAACTTTACTATTGTTTGGATGGTTCCCCAGTCCCCATCTCATTCTGTCGGGCCTAACAGTCAGCTTTACTATAGTTTGGATGGTTCCCCAGTCCCCATATAATTCTGTCTGGCCTAACAGTCAGCTTTACTATAGTTTGGATGGTTTCCCAGTCCCCATCTCATTCTGTCTGGCCTAACAGTCAGCTTTACTATAGTATGGATGGTTCCCCAGTCCCCATCTCATTCTGTTCCGGCCTAACAGTCAGCTTTACTATAGTTTGGATGGTTCCCCAGTCCCCATCTCATACTGTCCGGCATAACAGTCAGCTTTACTATAGTTTGGATGGTTCCCCAGTCCCCATCTCATTCTGTCGGGCCTAACAGTCAGCTTTA
Source organism: Coregonus clupeaformis (assembly GCF_020615455.1). NCBI lineage: Eukaryota > Metazoa > Chordata > Actinopteri > Salmoniformes > Salmonidae > Coregonus > Coregonus clupeaformis. The sequence goes on from NC_059219.1 coordinate 12,698,889, forward strand.
CTATAGTTTGGATGGTTCCCCAGTCCCCATCTCATTCTGACTGGCCTAACAGTCAGCTTTACAATAGTTTGGATGGTTCCCCAGTCCCCATCTCATTCTGTCTGGCCTAACAGTCAGCTTTAATATAGTTTGGATGGTTGCCCAGTCCCCACCCCTTTCTGTCTGGCCTAACAGTCAGCTGTACTACAGTTTGGATGGATCCCCAATCCCCATCTCATTCTGTCTGGCCTAACAGTCAGCTTTACTATATTTTGGATGGTTCCCCAGTCCCCATCTCATTCTGTCTGGCATAACAGTCACCTTTACTATAGTTTGGATGGTTCCCCAGTCCCCATCTCATTCTGTCTGGCCTAAAAGTCAGCTTTACTATAGTTTGGATGGTTCCCCAGTCCCCATCTCATTCTGTCCGGCCTAACAGTCAGCTTTACTATAGTGTGGATGGTTCCCCAGTCCCCATCTCATTCTGTCGGGCCTAACAGTCAGCTTTATTATAGTTTGGTAGGATCCCCAGTCCCCATCTCATTCTGTCTGGCCTAACAGTCAGCTTTACGATAGTTTGGATGGTTCCTCAGTGCCCATCTCATTCTGTCTGGCCTAACAGTCAGCTTTACTATAGTTGGGATGGTTCCCCAGTCCCCATCTCATTCTGTCTGGCCTAATAGTCAGCTTTACTATAGTTTGGATGGTTCCCCAGTCCCCATCTCATTCTGTCTGGCCTAACAGTCAGCTTTACTATAGTTTGGATGATTTCCCAGTCCCCATCTCATTCTGTCTGGCCTAACAGTCAGCTTTACTATAGTTTGGATGGTTGCCCAGTCCCCATCTCATTCTGTCTGGCCTAACAGTCAGCTTTACTATAGTTTGGATGGTTGCCAAGTCCCCATCTCATTCTGTCTGGCCTAAAAGTCAACTTTACTATTGTTTGGATGGTTCCCCAGTCCCCATCTCATTCTGTCGGGCCTAACAGTCAGCTTTACTATAGTTTGGATGGTTCCCCAGTCCCCATATAATTCTGTCTGGCCTAACAGTCAGCTTTACTATAGTTTGGATGGTTTCCCAGTCCCCATCTCATTCTGTCTGGCCTAACAGTCAGCTTTACTATAGTATGGATGGTTCCCCAGTCCCCATCTCATTCTGTTCCGGCCTAACAGTCAGCTTTACTATAGTTTGGATGGTTCCCCAGTCCCCATCTCATACTGTCCGGCATAACAGTCAGCTTTACTATAGTTTGGATGGTTCCCCGGTCCCCATCTCATTCTGTCGGGCCTAACAGTCAGCTTTACTATAGTTTGGATGGTTCCCCAGTCCCCATCTCATTCTGACTGGCCTAACAGTCAGCTTTACAATAGTTTGGATGGTTCCCCAGTCCCCATCTCATTCTGTCTGGCCTAACAGTCAGCTTTAATATAGTTTGGATGGTTGCCCAGTCCCCACCCCTTTCTGTCTGGCCTAACAGTCAGCTGTACTACAGTTTGGATGGATCCCCAATCCCCATCTCATTCTGTCTGGCATAACAGTCAGCTTTACTATATTTTGGATGGTTCCCCAGTCCCCATCTCATTCTGTCTGGCATAACAGTCACCTTTACTATAGTTTGGATGGTTCCCCAGTCCCCATCTCATTCTGTCTGGCCTAAAAGTCAGCTTTACTATAGTTTGGATGGTTCCCCAGTCCCCATCTCATTCTGTCCGGCCTAACAGTCAGCTTTACTATAGTGTGGATGGTTCCCCAGTCCCCATCTCATTCTGTCGGGCCTAACAGTCAGCTTTATTATAGTTTGGTAGGATCCCCAGTCCCCATCTCATTCTGTCTGGCCTAACAGTCAGCTTTACTATATTTTGGATGGTTCCCCAGTCCCCATCTCATTCTGTCTGGCCTAACAGTCAGCTTTACTATAGTTTGGATGGTTCCCCAGTTCCCATCTCATTCTGTCCAGCCTAACAGTCAGCTTTAATATAGTTTGGATGGTTGCCAAGTCCCCACCCCTTTCTGTCTGGCCTAACAGTCAGCTGTACTATAGTTTGGATGGATCCCCAGTCCCCATCTCATTCTGTCTGGCCTAACAATCAGCTTTACTATAGTTTGGATGGTTCCCCAGTCCCGATCTCATTCTGTCTGGCCTAACGGTCAGCTTTACTATTGTTTGGATGGTTCCCCAGTCCCCATCTCATTCTGTCTGGCCTAACAGTCAGCTTTAATATAGTTTGGATGGTTGCCCAGTCCCCACCCCTTTCTGTCTGGCCTAACAGTCAGCTGTACTATAGTTTGGATGGATCCCCAATCCCCATCTCATTCTGTCTGGCCTAACAGTCAGCTTTACTATATTTTGGATGGTTCCCCAGTCCCCATCTCATTCTGTCTGGCATAACAGTCACCTTTACTATAGTTTGGATGGTTCCCCAGTCCCCATCTCATTCTGTCTGGCCTAACAGTCAGCTTTACTATAGTTTGGATGGTTCCCCAGTCCCCATCTCATTCTGTCCGGCCTAACAGTCAGCTGTACTATAGTGTGGATGGTTCCCCAGTCCCCATCTCATTCTGTCGGGCCTAACAGTCAGCTTTACTATAGTTTGGTAGGTTCCCCAGTCCCCATCTCATTCTGTCTGGCCTAACAGTCAGCTTTACTATATTTTGGATGGTTCCCCAGTCCCCATCTCATTCTGTCTGGCCTAACAGTCAGCTTTACTATAGTTTGGATGGTTCCCCAGTTCCCATCTCATTCTGTTTCGGCCTAACAGTCAGCTTTAATATAGTTTGGATGGTTGCCCAGTCCCCACCCCCTTTCTGTCTGGCCTAACAGTCAGCTGTACTATAGTTTGGATGGATCCCCAGTCCCCATCTCATTCTGTCTGGCCTAACAGTCAGCTTTACTATAGTTTGAATGGTTCCCCAGTCCCCATCTCATTCTGTCTGGCCTAACGGTCAGCTTTACTATTGTTTGGATGGTTCCCCAGTCCCCATCTCATTCTGTCTGGCCTAACAGTCAGCTTTAATATAGTTTGGATGGTTGCCCAGTCCCCACCCCTTTCTGTCTGGCCTAACAGTCAGCTGTACTATAGTTTGGATGGATCCCCAATCCCCATCTCATTCTGTCTGGCCTAACAGTCAGCTTTACTATATTTTGGATGGTTCCCCAGTCCCCATCTCATTCTGTCTGGCATAACAGTCACCTTTACTATAGTTTGGATGGTTCCCCAGTCCCCATCTCATTCTGTCTGGCCTAACAGTCAGCTTTACTATAGTTTGGATGGTTCCCCAGTCCCCATCTCATTCTGTCCGGCCTAACAGTCAGCTTTACTATAGTGTGGATGGTTCCCCAGTCACCATCTCATTCTGTCGGGCCTAACAGTCAGCTTTACTATAGTTTGGTAGGTTCCCCAGTCCCCATCTCATTCTGTCTGGCCTAACAGTCAGCTTTACTATATTTTGGATGGTTCCCCAGTCCCCATCTCATTCTGTCTGGCCTAACAGTCAGCTTTACTATAGTTTGGATGGTTCCCCAGTTCCCATCTCATTCTGTTTCGGCCTGACAGTCAGCTTTAATATAGTTTGGATGGTTGCCCAGTCCCCACCCCTTTCTGTCTGGCCTAACAGTCAGCTGTACTATAGTTTGGATGGATCCCCAGTCCCCATCTTATTCTGTCTGGCCTAACAGTCAGCTTTACTATAGTTTGGATGGTTCCCCAGTCCCCATCTCATTCTGTCTGGCATAACAGTCACCTTTACTATAGTTTGGATGGATCCCCAGTCCCCATCTCATTCTGTCTGGCCTAACAGTCAGCTGTACTATAGTTTGGATGGATCCCCAGTCCTCATCTCATTCTGTCTGGCCTAACAGTCAGCTTTACTATAGTTTGGATGGTTCCCCAGTTCCCAACTCATTCTGTCCGGCCTAACAGTCAGCTTTACAATAGTTTGGATGGTTCCCCAGTCCCCATCTCATTCTGTCGGGCCTAACAGTAATCTTTACTATAGTTTGGATGGTTCCCCAGTCCCCATCTCATTCTGTCTGGCCTAACAGTCAGCTTTACTATAGTTTGGATGGTTCCCCAGTCCCCATCTCATTCTGTCTGGCCTAACAGTCAGCTGTACTATAGTTTGGATGGTTGCCCATTCCCCACCCCTTTCTGTCTGTCCTAACAGTCAGCTGTACTATAGTTTGGATGGTTGCCCAGTCCCCATCTCATTCTGTCTGGCCTAAAAGTCAGCTTTACTATTGTTTGGATGGTTCCCAAGTCCCCATCTCATTCTGTCTGGCCTAACAGTCAGCTTTACTATAGCTTGGATGGTTCCCCAGTCCCCATATAATTCTGTCTGGCCTAACAGTCAGCTTTACTATAGTTTGGATGGTTTCCCAGTCCCCATCTCATTCTGTCTGGCCTAACAGTAATCTTTACTATAGTTTGGATGGTTCCCCAGTCCCCATCTCATTCTGTCTGGCCTAACAGTCAGCTTTACTATAGTTTGGATGGTTCCCCAGTCCCCATCTCATTCTGTCCGGCCTAACAGTCAGCTATACTATAGTTTAGATGGTTGCCCAGTCCCCACCCCTTTCTGTCTGTCCTAACAGTCAGCTGTACTATAGTTTGGATGGTTCCCCAGTCCTCATCTCATTCTGTCTGGCCTAACAGTCAGCTTTACTATATTTTGGATGGTTCCCCAGTCCCCATCTCATTCTGTCTGGCATAACAGTCAGCTTTACTATAGTTTGGATGGATGTCCAGTCCCCATCTCATTCTGTCTGGCAAAACAGTCAGCTTTACTATAATTTGGATGGTTCCCCAGTCCCCATCTCATTCTGTCGGGCCTAACAGTCAGCTGTACTATAGTTTGGATGGTGCCCCAGTCCCCATCTCATTCTGTCTGGCATAACAGTCAGCTTTACTATAGTTTGGATGGATGTCCAGTCCCCATCTCATTCTGTCTGGCAAAACAGTCAGCTTTACTATAGTTTGGATGGTTCCCCAGTCCCCATCTCATTATGTCCGGCCAAACAGTCAGCTTTACTATAGTTTGGATGGTTCCCCAGTCCCCATCTCATTCTGTCTGGCCTAACAGTCAGCTTTACTATAGTTTGGATGGTTCCCCAGTCCCCATCTCATTCTGTCTGGCCTAACAGTCAGCTTTACTATAGTTTGGATGGTTCCCCAGTCCCCATCTCATTCTGTCCGGCCTAACAGTCAGATTTACTATAGTTTGGATGGTTCCCCAATCCCCATCTCATTCTGTCTGGCCTAACAGTAATCTTTACTATAGTTTGGATGGTTCCCAAGTCCCCATCTCTTTCTGTCTGGCCTAACAGTCAGATTTACTATAGTTTGGATGGTTTCCCAGTCCCCATCTCATTCTGTCGGGCCTAACAGTCAGCTTTACGATAGTTTGGATGGTTCCTCAGTGCCCATCTCATTCTGTCTGGCCTAACAGTCAGCTTTACTATAGTTGGGATGGTTCCCCAGTCCCCATCTCATTCTGTCTGGCCTAATAGTCAGCTTTACTATAGTTTGGATGGTTCCCCAGTCCCCATCTCATTCTGTCTGGCCTAACAGTCAGCTTTACTATAGTTTGGATGATTTCCCAGTCCCAATCTCATTCTGTCTGGCCTAACAGTCAGCTTTACTATAGTTTGGATGGTTGCCCAGTCCCCATCTCATTCTGTCTGGCCTAACAGTCAGCTTTACTATAGTTTGGATGGTTGCCAAGTCCCCATCTCATTCTGTCTGGCCTAAAAGTCAACTTTACTATTGTTTGGATGGTTCCCCAGTCCCCATCTCATTCTGTCGGGCCTAACAGTCAGCTTTACTATAGTTTGGATGGTTCCCCAGTCCCCATATAATTCTGTCTGGCCTAACAGTCAGCTTTACTATAGTTTGGATGGTTTCCCAGTCCCCATCTCATTCTGTCTGGCCTAACAGTCAGCTTTACTATAGTATGGATGGTTCCCCAGTCCCCATCTCATTCTGTTCGGCCTAACAGTCAGCTTTACTATAGTTTGGATGGTTCTCCAGTCCCCATCTCATACTGTCCGGCATAACAGTCAGCTTTACTATAGTTTGGATGGTTCCCCAGTCCCCATCTCATTCTGTCGGGCCTAACAGTCAGCTTTACTATAGTTTGGATGGTTCCCCAGTCCCCATCTCATTCTGACTGGCCTAACAGTCAGCTTTACAATAGTTTGGATGGTTCCCCAGTCCCCATCTCATTCTGTCTGGCCTAACAGTCAGCTTTAATATAGTTTGGATGGTAGCCCAGTCCCCACCCCTTTCTGTCTGTCCTAACAGTCAGCTGTACTACAGTTTGGATGGATCCCCAATCCCCATCTCATTCTGTCTGGCCTAACAGTCAGCTTTACTATATTTTGGATGGTTCCCCAGTCCCCATCTCATTCTGTCTGGCATAACAGTCACCTTTACTATAGTTTGGATGGTTCCCCAGTCCCCATCTCATTCTGTCTGGCCTAAAAGTCAGCTTTACTATAGTTTGGATGGTTCCCCAGTCCCCATCTCATTCTGTCCGGCCTAACAGTCAGCTTTACTATAGTGTGGATGGTTCCCAGTCCCCATCTCATTCTGTCGGGCCTAACAGTCAGCTTTATTATAGTTTGGTAGGATCCCCCAGTCCCCATCTCATTCTGTCTGGCCTAACAGTCAGCTTTACGATAGTTTGGATGGTTCCTCAGTGCCCATCTCATTCTGTCTGGCCTAACAGTCAGCTTTACTATAGTTGGGATGGTTCCCAGTCCCCATCTCATTCTGTCTGGCCTAATAGTCAGCTTTACTATAGTTTGGATGGTTCCCCAGTCCCCATCTCATTCTGTCTGGCCTAACAGTCAGCTTTACTATAGTTTGGATGATTTCCCAGTCCCCATCTCATTCTGTCTGGCCTAACAGTCAGCTTTACTATAGTTTGGATGGTTGCCCAGTCCCCATCTCATTCTGTCTGGCCTAACAGTCAGCTTTACTATAGTTTGGATGGTTGCCAAGTCCCCATCTCATTCTGTCTGGCCTAAAAGTCAACTTTACTATTGTTTGGATGGTTCCCCAGTCCCCATCTCATTCTGTCGGGCCTAACAGTCAGCTTTACTATAGTTTGGATGGTTCCCCAGTCCCCATATAATTCTGTCTGGCCTAACAGTCAGCTTTACTATAGTTTGGATGGTTTCCCAGTCCCCATCTCATTCTGTCTGGCCTAACAGTCAGCTTTACTATAGTATGGATGGTTCCCCAGTCCCCATCTAATTCTGTTCCAGCCTAACAGTCAGCTTTACTATAGTTTGGATGGTTCCCCAGTCCCCATCTCATACTGTCCGGCATAACAGTCAGCTTTACTATAGTTTGGATGGTTCCCCGGTCCCCATCTCATTCTGTCGGGCCTAACAGTCAGCTTTACTATAGTTTGGATGGTTCCCCAGTCCCCATCTCATTCTGACTGGCCTAACAGTCAGCTTTACAATAGTTTGGATGGTTCCCCAGTCCCCATCTCATTCTGTCTGGCCCAACAGTCAGCTTTAATATAGTTTGGATCGTTGCCCAGTCCCCACCCCTTTCTGTCTGGCCTAACAGTCAGCTGTACTACAGTTTGGATGGATCCCCAATCCCCATCTCATTCTGTCTGGCATAACAGTCAGCTTTACTATATTTTGGATGGTTCCCCAGTCCCCATCTCATTCTGTCTGGCATAACAGTCACCTTTACTATAGTTTGGATGGTTCCCCAGTCCCCATCTCATTCTGTCTGGCCTAAAAGTCAGCTTTACTATAGTTTGGATGGTTCCCCAGTCCCCATCTCATTCTGTCCGGCCTAACAGTCAGCTTTACTATAGTGTGGATGGTTCCCCAGTCCCCATCTCATTCTGTCGGGCCTAACAGTCAGCTTTATTATAGTTTGGTAGGATCCCCAGTCCCCATCTCATTCTGTCTGGCCTAACAGTCAGCTTTAATATATTTTGGATGGTTCCCCAGTCCCCATCTCATTCTGTCTGGCCTAACAGTCAGCTTTACTATAGTTAGGATGGTTCCCCAGTTCCCATCTCATTCTGTCCAGCCTAACAGTCAGCTTTAATATAGTTTGGATGGTTGCCAAGTCCCCACCCCTTTCTGTCTGGCCTAACAGTCAGCTGTACTATAGTTTGGATGGATCCCCAGTCCCCATCTCATTCTGTCTGGCCTAACAGTCAGCTTTACTATAGTTTGGATGGTTCCCCAGTCCCGATCTCATTCTGTCTGGCCTAACGGTCAGCTTTACTATTGTTTGGATGGTTCCCCAGTCCCCATCTCATTCTGTCTGGCCTAACAGTCAGCTTTAATATAGTTTGGATGGTTGCCCAGTCCCCACCCCTTTCTGTCTGGCCTAACAGTCAGCTGTACTATAGTTTGGATGGATCCCCAATCCCCATCTCATTCTGTCTGGCCTAACAGTCAGCTTTACTATATTTTGGATGGTTCCCCAGTCCCCATCTCATTCTGTCTGGCATAACAGTCACCTTTACTATAGTTTGGATGGTTCCCCAGTCCCCATCTCATTCTGTCTGGCCTAACAGTCAGCTTTACTATAGTTTGGATGGTTCCCCTGTCACGAGTTGCTAAGCCAGAACCCAGAAGCAGACCAGGACAAGGTAAGTAGAAACGAAGGTGAGTGTTTATTACAAATTCAAGAGTGATGCTGAATAATCCGGGGAACAGAGCGGGCGGCGTTGATTAGTTGTTGGGGGTGCAGTGGTTGATCCCATCCTGGGTCGGCAGCCGCCGACCACCAGGCAGAGGTTGGATGAAGGTTCCGGACGGGTGACTGCAGATGGAACAAAACGGGGGTAAGTAAGCAATAAACCAACACGGTGCAAAAACAACAAAACTAACGCTAGGCTCAAAGACTGATACTCTGGTAAACCTACTGTTCATGGCTAACGATCCGGCAGGGACTGGATGTTAGGCCAGAGCCTAAGAAGGGTGATGATCAGGACCAGGTGTGCAGATTGCTGATGGGATGCAGGTGCGGAAATCAAGAGAGCTCCCCGGAGCGTTCCCGAACCTCGGGAAACTGGAGATCACGAACAGAAAAACTAGTCACCAGACAGGACCCGACTCAGACTGCCGGGATCGTTACAGTACCCCCCCTCCGAGCCAGACGCCACCGGGCGGACTCCCGGAGCGCCAGGATGGAGGCGGTAGAAGTCACTGATGAGGTCAGCATCTAGGACCTGTCGCCGCGGAATCCAACTCCTCTCTTCAGGACCATACCCCTCCCAGTCCACGAGATACTGGAAACCCCGGCCCCGCCGTCTGGAATCCATGATGCGACGCACCGTGTAGGCAGGACCACCTCCGATCATCCGAGGAGGAGGAGGAGGAGGCGGAGGAGGCAACAGAGGACTGAGGAAGACAGGCTTGAGGCAGGAGACATGAAAGGTGGGATGGACTCTGAGCGTCCTCGGTAGTTTGAGTCGAACTGCCACTGGATTGATCACCTTCTCCACCACAAACGGACCAATGAACTTCGGTAACAACTTCCTAGACTCAGTCCGTAACGGAAGATCCCGTGTAGCCAACCAAACCCTATCTCCGATGGTATAGGTGGGAGCGGGGATCCGGCGACGATTCGCCTGGAGCTGATACCGGTCCGAAACTCTAAGGAGTGCCTTTCTGGCCCGATGCCAGGTCCGGTGGCAACGACGACTATGGGCCTGAACAGAAGGCACTGAGAGCTCCTTCTCCTGAGAAGGGAACAGGGGAGGTTGGTAGCCATACAGGCACTGGAAGGGAGACATCCCAGTGGCAGATGTAGGGGAGAGTATTGTGGGCATACTCAACCCAAGGCAACTGAGAGACCCAGGAGGTGGGGTTGGAAGAGACCAGACAGCGTAGCGTGGATTCCATCTTCTGGTTGGCTCTCTCCGCCTGACCATTGGATTGGGGGTGAAAACCAGATGTGAGACTGACTGTAGCTCCAATGGCCAAACAGAAGGACTTCCAGACAGCAGAGGTAAACTGAGGGCCACGGTCGGAAACGATATCACTGGGCAAACCGTGGACCCTGAAAACCTCCTAACCAGGATCTCGGACGTCTCCGAGGCAGAGGGAAGCTTGGCAATTGGCACAAAGTGGGCGAACTTGCTGAATCTGTCCACGATAGTCAGAACGACCGTGTTCCCTCAGAAGCGGGCAACCCAGTGACGAAGTCCAGGGCCAGATGCGACCATGGTCGCCGGGGAATAGGAAGGGGTGAAGTAGTCCAGAGCTGGGCCGATTGGTACTCTTATTCTGCGCACACACTGGACAGGCAGCAACAAAACCCCCGAGTATCCTCGGCCATGGCAGGCCACCAAAACGTCTGCGAAGAAACGCCATTGTCCGAGCCACGCCAGGGTGACAAGCCATCTTGCTGGCGTGGGACCATTTGAGGACAGCAGGACGAACCGACTCAGGCACAAACAACCGACCGGGTGGACCGTTACCGGGACCGGGCTGAGTCCGAAGGGCCGCCAGCACCTCCTCCTCAATCTTCCACATAACTGCTCCCACCGACGCAGTTCCGGGGGAGAATTGTCTCGGTCTTGGACCCACTCTCCTCCGTCTTGAGAACATCCGGGACAAGGCGTCCGCCTTGCCGTTCTTAGATCCAGGTCGGAACGTCAGGGAAAACTTGAATCGTCCGAAAACAACGCCCACCTGGCCTGGCCCGGGAGTTGAGACGTTTAGCCGATTGCACGTAAGCAAGATTCTTGTGGTCAGTCCAGACAATAAGCGGTTTGCTCCGCCCCCTCCAACCAGTGGCGCCACTCCTCCAAGGCAAGTTTCACCGCGAGAAGCTCCCGGTTACCCACATCGTAATTCCTCTCCGCAGGCGAAAGGCGACGAGTAGTAGGCGCAGGGATGGAGTTTACTGTCCGTGGAGCATCGCTGCGACAGGATGGCGCCAACTCCCACATCAGACGCGTCCACTTCAACGACGAACTGACGGGCCGTGTCGGTTGAGAGAGAATCGGTGCGTTGGTGAATCGCCTCTTCAAATCCAGAAACGCTCGATCCGCCTCCGGATTCCACTTGAAGGTCCTGATACTGGAAGTCAAGGCAGTTAACGGAGCGGCCACACGGCTGTAATCCCCGGATGAATCTGCGGTAGAAATTCGCAAACCCCAAAAATCTCTGGAGCTGCAATCTCGTACCGGGCTGGGCCCATTCCAGAACCGCTCTAACCTTCTCCTGGTCCATCCTAATCTCTCCCCTGGAGATGATGTACCCGAGAAAGGATGTCGTGTGGGCGTGAAACTCGCACTTCTCGGCCTTCACGAACAGGTGATTCTCCAACAATCGCTGCAGAACCTGCCGGACATGCTGGACGTGGTCGGAAGGTTCCTTCGAGAAGATCAGAATGTCATCCAGGTAAACAAACACAAAGAGACCGATCATATCTCTCAGGACGTCGTTCACCATACTCTGGAATACCGCTGGAGCATTGGTCAGTCCAAACGGCATCACCTGATACTCAAGTGACCCATCGGTGTATTGAAACCCGTCAACCACTCGTCCCCCTCTCTGATCCGGACCATGTGATACGCATTGCGTAGGGTCTAGCTTGGTGAACACCGTAGCACCCTGTAAGGAGTCGAAGGCAGAACTCATCAAGGGCAGGGGATACTTGTTCTTGACCGTGATGTCATTCAACCCCCGATAATCAATACACGGTCGAAGAGAGCCATCCTTCTTACCCACAAAGAAGAATCCTGCCCCCAGGGGTGATGACGAGGGACGAACGAGACCAGCAGCTAGGGACTCCTTGATGTAGGTCTCCAAAGCCTCACGTTCAGGTCGGGAGATACTGTATAACCTTCCCTTGGGGTAGACAGCTCCAGGGAACAGGTTGATGGCACAATCATATGGTCGGTGGGGAGGGAGTGACAGAGCCTTCTGCTTACTGAAAACTTCCCCCAAATCGTGATATGTCTCGGGAACCAGGGACAAATCTGGGGGTTTAGCCTCAATCACCTGACTGGGAACCGAGATGGGGGCAGGCAGTCTTGAGACAGTTAGCATGACAATCAAGGCTCCAACTCGTTACCTTGCCCGTCACCCAATCGAACGTGGGATTGTGTTCCTTCAGCCAGGGGTATCCAAAGACCAGAGGAACATGGGAAGACGGCAGAATGAAGAATGAAATCATCTCAGAATGATTCCCCGACAACCGCATCTTAACCGGTTCAGTCCTCATCGTGATACGTGCCAGACTACTGCCGTTCAGAGTGGTCGCTTCAATGGCTTCCGGCAATTGCTCCTTGGAAAGCCCCAGCTGTTCCACCAACTTCGGCATCAAGAAAGCTTCCATCGGCACCTGAATCGATAAAAGCGTTAATCGCTAAGCTCTGATTCCTGTTCACAAGGGTAGCCGGAAACGGGGTCTGACAGAGGTACTGAGAGGTTGAAACTGGCTCGCTAAAAGTCCTCCCAACTTTAGCGAGCCGGGCAGTTTGACGACCGCCGGGAACAAGTGGAGATGTAATGTCCCGAGCTACCACAGTAGAGGCAGCAGTTGGTCTTACGTCTATGTTGGCGCTCCTCCTTGGTTAACCCGTGCCGCCCCACTTGCATGGGTTCAGAATCGGGAGAGAGGACCTCTCCACTAATCCTTTGTGGTGGAGAATGATCGACGTGTTCTGGTCCACCACCCGACCCGACTGGGAACTGAGAAGCTGATCGATTGGACGGACCCCATTGCTTCTCCCTCCTTCGCTCTCGGACTCGATTATCCACCCGAATAGACAAGGCTACCAAGCTGTCCAGGTCACTAGGCTCGGATAGGAGATCAACTCATCCTTGAGCTGCTCCGACAGACCCTGGTAAAGGCCGCTTGCAGAGACTCCTCGTTCCACCCACTCTCCACAGCCAACGTCTTGAACTCGATCACGAAGTCGGCCACGCTGCGAGTTCCTTGGTGAAGCGAAAACAGGCGCCTAGCTGCGTCCCTCCCTCGGACGGAATGGTCGAAGAGCTTCCTCATTCTCGGCCGTGAACCCCTGGTATGAAGCCATGCAGGGGGTCTTGTCGTTCCCAAACGGCTGAAGCCCACTCCAGCGCTCGACCACGCAGCAACGCAATCACAAAGGCTATCCTAGCCTTGTCTGTGGCATAAGAGTAGGGCTGTAGATCGAACACTAATCCACACTGCATAAGGAAGGAACGGCATCTTCCCAGCTCCCCCTCATATCTATCCAGGCGTCGGAACCTTGGGCTCACGGAAGGACACAGCTCCAGAAGCGGCAGGCGAGATGGGTGAAACCGGTAGTGGATCCTCCACCGAAACTTGCGTTGGTTCTGGACCTCCGTCAGACCGGTAGAAAGGTTCCGAACTGACAACGCGATCTCCTGTAGTTCCGTGCTATGATGGCCCAACATCTTCTCCTGATGGGTAATGGCATGGCGAACAGAGTCCAGGTCCGCTGGGTTCATTACTGGCCGGATCGTTCTGTCACGAGTTGCTAAGCCAGAACCCAGAAGCAGACCAGGACAAGGTAAGTAGAAACGAAGGTGAGTGTTTATTACAAATTCAAGAGTGATGCTGAATAATCCGGGGAACAGAGCGGGCGGCGTTGATTAGTTGTTGGGGTGCAGTGGTTGATCCCATCCTGGGTCGGCAGCCGCCGACCACCAGGCAGAGGTTGGATGAAGGTTCCGGACGGGTGACTGCAGATGGAACAAAACGGGGTAAGTAAGCAATAAACCAACACGGTGCAAAAACAACAAAACTAACGCTAGGCTCAAAGACTGATACTCTGGTAAACCTACTGTTCATGGCTACGCGATCCGGCAGGGACTGGATGTTAGGCCAGAGCCTAAGAAGGGTGATGATCAGGACCAGGTGTGCAGATTGCTGATGGGATGCAGGTGCGGAAATCAAGAGAGCTCCCCGGAGCGTTCCCGAACCCTCGGGAAACTGGAGATCACGAACAGAAAAACTAGTCACCAGACAGGACCCGACTCAGACTGCCGGGATCGTTACATCCCCAGTCCCCATCTCATTCTGTCCGGCCTAACAGTCAGCTTTACTATAGTGTGGATGGTTCCCCAGTCCCCATCTCATTCTGTCAGGCCTAACAGTCAGCTTTACTATAGTTTGGTAGGTTCCCCAGTCCCCATCTCATTCTGTCTGGCCTAACAGTCAGCTTTACTATATTTTGGATGGTTCCCCAGTCCCCATCTCATTCTGTCTGGCCTAACAGTCAGCTTTACTATAGTTTGGATGGTTCCCCAGTTCCCATCTCATTCTGTTTCGCCTAACAGTCAGCTTTAATATAGTTTGGATGGTTGCCCAGTCCCCACCCCCTTTCTGTCTGGCCTAACAGTCAGCTGTACTATAGTTTGGATGGATCCCCCAGTCCCCATCTCATTCTGTCTGGCCTAACAGTCAGCTTTACTATAGTTTGGATGGTTCCCCAGTCCCCATCTCATTCTGTCTGGCCTAACGGTCAGCTTTACTATAGTTTGGATGGTTCCCCAGTCCCCATCTCATTCTGTCGGGCCTAACAGTCAGCTTTATTATAGTTTGGTAGGATCCCCAGTCCCCATCTCATTCTGTCTGGCCTAACAGTCAGCTTTAATATATTTTGGATGGTTCCCCAGTCCCCATCTCATTCTGTCTGGCCTAACAGTCAGCTTTACTATAGTTAGGATGGTTCCCCAGTTCCCATCTCATTCTGTCCAGCCTAACAGTCAGCTTTAATATAGTTTGGATGGTTGCCAAGTCCCCACCCCTTTCTGTCTGGCCTAACAGTCAGCTGTACTATAGTTTGGATGGATCCCCAGTCCCCATCTCATTCTGTCTGGCCTAACAGTCAGCTTTACTATAGTTTGGATGGTTCCCCAGTCCCGATCTCATTCTGTCTGGCCTAATGGTCAGCTTTACTATTGTTTGGATGGTTCCCAGTCCCCATCTCATTCTGTCTGGCCTAACAGTCAGCTTTAATATAGTTTGGATGGATGCCCAGTCCCCACCCCTTTCTGTCTGGCCTAACAGTCAGCTGTACTATAGTTTGGATGGATCCCCAATCCCCATCTCATTCTGTCTGGCCTAACAGTCAGCTTTACTATATTTTGGATGGTTCCCCAGTCCCCATCTCATTCTGTCTGGCATAACAGTCACCTTTACTATAGTTTGGATGGTTCCCCAGTCCCCATCTCATTCTGTCTGGCCTAACAGTCAGCTTTACTATAGTTTGGATGGTTCCCCCAGTCCCCATCTCATTCTGTCCGGCCTAACAGTCAGCTTTACTATAGTGTGGATGGTTCCCCAGTCCCCATCTCATTCTGTCGGGCCTAACAGTCAGCTTTACTATAGTTTGGTAGGTTCCCCAGTCCCCATCTCATTCTGTCTGGCCTAACAGTCAGCTTTACTATATTTTGGATGGTTCCCCAGTCCCCATCTCATTCTGTCTGGCCTAACAGTCAGCTTTACTATAGTTTGGATGGTTCCCCAGTTCCCATCTCATTCTGTTTCGGCCTAACAGTCAGCTTTAATATAGTTTGGATGGTTGCCCAGTCCCCACCCCTTTCTGTCTGGCCTAACAGTCAGCTGTACTATAGTTTGGATGGATCCCCAGTCCCCATCTCATTCTGTCTGGCCTAACAGTCAGCTTTACTATAGTTTGGATGGTTCCCCAGTCCCCATCTCATTCTGTCTGGCCTAACGGTCAGCTTTACTATTGTTTGGATGGTTCCCCAGTCCCCATCTCATTCTGTCTGGCCTAACAGTCAGCTTTAATATAGTTTGGATGGTTGCCCAGTCCCCACCCCCTTTCTGTCTGGCCTAACAGTCAGCTGTACTATAGTTTGGATGGATCCCCAGTCCCCATCTCATTCTGTCTGGCCTAACAGTCAGCTTTACTATAGTTTGGATGGTTCCCCAGTCCCCATCTCATTCTGTCTGGCCTAACGGTCAGCTTTACTATAGTTTGGATGGATCCCCAGTCCCCATCTCATTCTGTCTGGCCTAACAGTCAGCTTTACTATAGTTTGGATGGTTCCCCAGTCCCCATCTCATTCTGTCTGGCCTAACGGTCAGCTTTACTATAGTTTGGATGGTTCCCCAGTCCCCATCTCATTCTGACTGGCCTAACAGTCAGCTTTACAATAGTTTGGATGGTTCCCCAGTCCCCATCTCATTCTGTCTGGCCCAACAGTCAGCTTTAATATAGTTTGGATCGTTGCCCAGTCCCCACCCCTTTCTGTCTGGCCTAACAGTCAGCTGTACTACAGTTTGGATGGATCCCCAATCCCCATCTCATTCTGTCTGGCATAACAGTCAGCTTTACTATATTTTGGATGGTTCCCAGTCCCCATCTCATTCTGTCTGGCATAACAGTCACCTTTACTATAGTTTGGATGGTTCCCCAGTCCCCATCTCATTCTGTCTGGCCTAAAAGTCAGCTTTACTATAGTTTGGATGGTTCCCCAGTCCCCATCTCATTCTGTCCGGCCTAACAGTCGGCTTTACTATAGTGTGGATGGTTCCCCAGTCCCCATCTCATTCTGTCGGGCCTAACAGTCAGCTTTATTATAGTTTGGTAGGATCCCCAGTCCCCATCTCATTCTGTCTGGCCTAACAGTCAGCTTTAATATATTTTGGATGGTTCCCCAGTCCCCATCTCATTCTGTCTGGCCTAACAGTCAGCTTTACTATAGTTAGGATGGTTCCCCAGTTCCCATCTCATTCTGTCCAGCCTAACAGTCAGCTTTAATATAGTTTGGATGGTTGCCAAGTCCCCACCCCCTTTCTGTCTGGCCTAACAGTCAGCTGTACTATAGTTTGGATGGATCCCCAGTCCCCATCTCATTCTGTCTGGCCTAACAGTCAGCTTTACTATAGTTTGGATGGTTCCCCAGTCCCGATCTCATTCTGTCTGGCCTAACGGTCAGCTTTACTATTGTTTGGATGGTTCCCCAGTCCCCATCTCATTCTGTCTGGCCTAACAGTCAGCTTTAATATAGTTTGGATGGTTGCCCAGTCCCCACCCCCTTTCTGTCTGGCCTAACAGTCAGCTGTACTATAGTTTGGATGGATCCCAATCCCCATCTCATTCTGTCTGGCCTAACAGTCAGCTTTACTATATTTTGGATGGTTCCCCAGTCCCCATCTCATTCTGTCTGGCATAACAGTCACCTTTACTATAGTTTGGATGGTTCCCCAGTCCCCATCTCATTCTGTCTGGCCTAACAGTCAGCTTTACTATAGTTTGGATGGTTCCCCAGTCCCCATCTCATTCTGTCCGGCCTAACAGTCAGCTTTACTATAGTGTGGATGGTTCCCCAGTCCCCATCTCATTCTGTCAGGCCTAACAGTCAGCTTTACTATAGTTTGGTAGGTTCCCCAGTCCCCATCTCATTCTGTCTGGCCTAACAGTCAGCTTTACTATATTTTGGATGGTTCCCCAGTCCCCATCTCATTCTGTCTGGCCTAACAGTCAGCTTTACTATAGTTTGGATGGTTCCCCAGTTCCCATCTCATTCTGTTTCGGCCTAACAGTCAGCTTTAATATAGTTTGGATGGTTGCCCAGTCCCCACCCCTTTCTGTCTGGCCTAACAGTCAGCTGTACTATAGTTTGGATGGATCCCCAGTCCCCATCTCATTCTGTCTGGCCTAACAGTCAGCTTTACTATAGTTTGGATGGTTCCCCAGTCCCCATCTCATTCTGTCTGGCCTAACGGTCAGCTTTACTATAGTTTGGATGGTTCCCCAGTCCCCATCTCATTCTGTCGGGCCTAACAGTCAGCTTTATTATAGTTTGGTAGGATCCCCAGTCCCCATCTCATTCTGTCTGGCCTAACAGTCAGCTTTAATATATTTTGGATGGTTCCCCAGTCCCCATCTCATTCTGTCTGGCCTAACAGTCAGCTTTACTATAGTTAGGATGGTTCCCCAGTTCCCATCTCATTCTGTCCAGCCTAACAGTCAGCTTTAATATAGTTTGGATGGTTGCCAAGTCCCCACCCCTTTCTGTCTGGCCTAACAGTCAGCTGTACTATAGTTTGGATGGATCCCCAGTCCCCATCTCATTCTGTCTGGCCTAACAGTCAGCTTTACTATAGTTTGGATGGTTCCCCAGTCCCGATCTCATTCTGTCTGGCCTAACGGTCAGCTTTACTATTGTTTGGATGGTTCCCCAGTCCCCATCTCATTCTGTCTGGCCTAACAGTCAGCTTTAATATAGTTTGGATGGATGCCCAGTCCCCACCCCTTTCTGTCTGGCCTAACAGTCAGCTGTACTATAGTTTGGATGGATCCCCAGTCCCCATCTCATTCTGTCTGGCCTAACAGTCAGCTTTACTATATTTTGGATGGTTCCCCAGTCCCCATCTCATTCTGTCTGGCATAACAGTCACCTTTACTATAGTTTGGATGGTTCCCCAGTCCCCATCTCATTCTGTCTGGCCTAACAGTCAGCTTTACTATAGTTTGGATGGTTCCCCAGTCCCCATCTCATTCTGTCCGGCCTAACAGTCAGCTTTACTATAGTGTGGATGGTTCCCCAGTCCCCATCTCATTCTGTCGGGCCTAACAGTCAGCTTTACTATAGTTTGGTAGGTTCCCCAGTCCCCATCTCATTCTGTCTGGCCTAACAGTCAGCTTTACTATATTTTGGATGGTTCCCCAGTCCCCATCTCATTCTGTCTGGCCTAACAGTCAGCTTTACTATAGTTTGGATGGTTCCCCAGTTCCCATCTCATTCTGTTTCGGCCTAACAGTCAGCTTTAATATAGTTTGGATGGTTGCCCAGTCCCCACCCCCTTTCTGTCTGGCCTAACAGTCAGCTGTACTATAGTTTGGATGGATCCCCCAGTCCCCATCTCATTCTGTCTGGCCTAACAGTCAGCTTTACTATAGTTTGGATGGTTCCCCAGTCCCCATCTCATTCTGTCTGGCCTAACGGTCAGCTTTACTATTGTTTGGATGGTTCCCCAGTCCCCATCTCATTCTGTCTGGCCTAACAGTCAGCTTTAATATAGTTTGGATGGTTGCCCAGTCCCCACCCCCTTTCTGTCTGGCCTAACAGTCAGCTGTACTATAGTTTGGATGGATCCCCAGTCCCCATCTCATTCTGTCTGGCCTAACAGTCAGCTTTACTATAGTTTGGATGGTTCCCCAGTCCCCATCTCATTCTGTCTGGCCTAACGGTCAGCTTTACTATAGTTTGGATGGTTCCCCAGTCCCCATCTCATTCTGTCGGGCCTAACAGTCAGCTTTATTATAGTTTGGTAGGATCCCCAGTCCCCATCTCATTCTGTCTGGCCTAACAGTCAGCTTTAATATATTTTGGATGGTTCCCCAGTCCCCATCTCATTCTGTCTGGCCTAACAGTCAGCTTTACTATAGTTAGGATGGTTCCCCAGTTCCCATCTCATTCTGTCCAGCCTAACAGTCAGCTTTAATATAGTTTGGATGGTTGCCAAGTCCCCACCCCTTTCTGTCTGGCCTAACAGTCAGCTGTACTATAGTTTGGATGGATCCCCCAGTCCCCATCTCATTCTGTCTGGCCTAACAGTCAGCTTTACTATAGTTTGGATGGTTCCCCAGTCCCGATCTCATTCTGTCTGGCCTAACGGTCAGCTTTACTATTGTTTGGATGGTTCCCCAGTCCCCATCTCATTCTGTCTGGCCTAACAGTCAGCTTTAATATAGTTTGGATGGTTGCCCAGTCCCCACCCCTTTCTGTCTGGCCTAACAGTCAGCTGTACTATAGTTTGGATGGATCCCCAATCCCCATCTCATTCTGTCTGGCCTAACAGTCAGCTCTTACTATATTTTGAATGGTTCCCCAGTCCCCATCTCATTCTGTCTGGCATAACAGTCACCTTTACTATAGTTTGGATGGTTCCCCAGTCCCCATCTCATTCTGTCTGGCCTAACAGTCAGCTTTACTATAGTTTGGATGGTTCCCCAGTCCCCATCTCATTCTGTCCGGCCTAACAGTCAGCTTTACTATAGTGTGGATGGTTCCCCAGTCCCCATCTCATTCTGTCGGGCCTAACAGTCAGCTTTACTATAGTTTGGTAGGTTCCCCAGTCCCCATCTCATTCTGTCTGGCCTAACAGTCAGCTTTACTATATTTTGGATGGTTCCCCAGTCCCCATCTCATTCTGTCTGGCCTAACAGTCAGCTTTACTATAGTTTGGATGGTTCCCCAGTTCCCATCTCATTCTGTCAGGCCTAACAGTCAGCTTTAATATAGTTTGGATGGTTGCCCAGTCCCCACCCCTTTCTGTCTGGCCTAACAGTCAGCTGTACTATAGTTTGGATGGATCCCCAGTCCCCATCTCATTCTGTCTGGCCTAACAGTCAGCTTTACTATAGTTTGGATGGTTCCCCAGTCCCCATCTCATTCTGTCTGGCCTAACGGTCAGCTTTTACTATTGTTTGGATGGTTCCCCAGTCCCCATCTCATTCTGTCTGGCCTAACAGTCAGCTTTAATATAGTTTGGATGGTTGCCCAGTCCCCACCCCCTTTCTGTCTGGCCTAACAGTCAGCTGTACTATAGTTTGGATGGATCCCCAATCCCCATCTCATTCTGTCTGGCCTAACAGTCAGCTTTACTATATTTTGGATGGTTCCCCAGTCCCCATCTCATTCTGTCTGGCATAACAGTCACCTTTACTATAGTTTGGATGGTTCCCCAGTCCCCATCTCATTCTGTCTGGCCTAACAGTCAGCTTTACTATAGTTTGGATGGTTCCCCAGTCCCCATCTCATTCTGTCCGGCCTAACAGTCAGCTTTACTATAGTGTGGATGGTTCCCCAGTCACCATCTCATTCTGTCGGGCCTAACAGTCAGCTTTACTATAGTTTGGTAGGTTCCCCAGTCCCCATCTCATTCTGTCTGGCCTAACAGTCAGCTTTACTATATTTTGGATGGTTCCCCAGTCCCCATCTCATTCTGTCTGGCCTAACAGTCAGCTTTACTATAGTTTGGATGGTTCCCCAGTTCCCATCTCATTCTGTCTGGCATAACAGTCATCTTTACTATAGTTTGGATGGATCCCCAGTCCCCATCTCATTCTGTCTGGCCTAACAGTCAGCTGTACTATAGTTTGGATGGATCCCCAGTCCTCATCTCATTCTGTCTGGCCTAACAGTCAGCTTTACTATAGTTTGGATGGTTCCCCAGTTCCCAACTCATTCTGTCCGGCCTAACAGTCAGCTTTACAATAGTTTGGATGGTTCCCCAGTCCCCATCTCATTCTGTCTGGGCCTAACAGTAATCTTTACTATAGTTTGGATGGTTCCCCAGTCCCCATCTCATTCTGTCTGGCCTAACAGTCAGCTTTACTATAGTTTGGATGGTTCCCCAGTCCCCATCTCATTCTGTCTTGCCTAACAGTCAGCTGTACTATAGTTTGGATGGTTGCCCATTCCCCACCCCTTTCTGTCTGTCCTAACAGTCAGCTGTACTATAGTTTGGATGGTTGCCCAGTCCCCATCTCATTCTGTCTGGCCTAAAAGTCAGCTTTACTATTGTTTGGATGGTTCCCAAGTCCCCATCTCATTCTGTCTGGCCTAACACTCAGCTTTACTATAGCTTGGATGGTTCCCCAGTCCCCATATAATTCTGTCTGGCCTAACAGTCAGCTTTACTATAGTTTGGATGGTTTCCCAGTCCCCATCTCATTCTGTCTGGCCTAACAGTAATCTTTACTATAGTTTGGATGGTTCCCCAGTCCCCATCTCATTCTGTCTGGCCTAACAGTCAGCTTTACTATAGTTTGGATGGTTCCCCAGTCCCCATCTCATTCTGTCGGGCCTAACAGTCAGCTATACTATAGTTTGGATGGTTGCCCAGTCCCCACCCCCCTTTCTGTCTGTCCTAACAGTCAGCTGTACTATAGTTTGGATGGTTCCCCAGTCCTCATCTCATTCTGTCTGGCCTAACAGTCAGCTTTACTATATTTTGGATGGTTCCCCAGTCCCCATCTCATTCTGTCTGTTATAACAGTCAGCTTTACTATAGTTTGGATGGATGTCCAGTCCCCATCTCATTCTGTCTGGCAAAACAGTCAGCTTTACTATAATTTGGATGGTTCCCCAGTCCCCATCTCATTCTGTCGGTCCTAACAGTCAGCTGTACTATAGTTTGGATGGTGCCCCAGTCCCCATCTCATTCTGTCTGGCATAAAAGTCAGCTTTACTATAGTTTGGATGGATGTCCAGTCCCCATCTCATTCTGTCTGGCAAAACAGTCAGCTTTACTATAGTTTGGATGGTTCCCCAGTCCCCATCTCATTATGTCCGGCCAAACAGTCAGCTTTACTATAGTTTGGATGGTTCCCCAGTCCCCATCTCATTCTGTCGGGCCTAACAGTCAGCTTTACTATAGTTTGTTGGTTCCCCAGTCCCCATCTCATTCTGTCGGGCCTAACAGTCAGCTTTACTATAGTTTGGATGGTTCCCCAGTCCCCATCTCATTCTGTCTGGCCTAACAGTCAGCTTTAATATAGTTTGGATGGTTGCCCAGTCCCCACCCCCTTTCTGTCTGGCCTAACAGTCAGATGTACTATAGTTTGGATGGTTCCCCAGTCCTCATCTCATTCTGTCTGGCCTAACAGTCAGCTTTACTATATTTTGGATGGTTCCCCAGTCCCCATCTCATTCTGTCTGGCATAACAGTCAGCTTTACTATAGTTTGGATGGATGTCCAGTCCCCATCTCATTCTGTCTGGCAAAACAGTCAGCTTTACTATAGTTTGGATGGTTCCCCAGTCCCCATCTCATTCTGTCGGGCCTAACAGTCAGCTTTACTATAGTTTGGATGGTTCCCCAGTCCCCATCTCATTCTGTCTGGCCTAACTGTCAGCTTTATTATAGTTTGGATGGTTCCCCATTCCCCATCTCCGTCTGTCTGGCCTAACAGTCAGCTTTACTATAGTTTGGATGGTTCCCCAGTCCTCATCTCACTCTGTCTGGCATAACAGTCAGCTTTACTATAGTTTGGATGGTTCCCCAGTCCCCATCTCTTTCTGTCTGGCCTAACAGTCAGCTTTACTATAGTTTGGATGGTTCCCCAGTCCCCATCTCATTCTGTCTGGCCTAAAAGTCAGCTTTACTATAGTTTGGATGGTTCCCCAGTCCCCATCTCATTCTGTCCGGCCTAACAGTCAGCTTTACTATAGTGTGGATGGTTCCCCAGTCCCCATCTCATTCTGTCGGGCCTAACAGTCAGCTTTATTATTGTTTGGTAGGATCCCCAGTCCCCATCTCATTCTGTCTGGCCTAACAGTCAGCTTTAATATATTTTGGATGGTTCCCCAGTCCCCATCTCATTCTGTCTGGCCTAACAGTCAGCTTTACTATAGTTAGGATGGTTCCCCAGTTCCCATCTCATTCTGTCCAGCCTAACAGTCAGCTTTAATATAGTTTGGATGGTTGCCAAGTCCCCACCCCTTTCTGTCTGGCCTAACAGTCAGCTGTACTATAGTTTGGATGGATCCCCAGTCCCCATCTCATTCTGTCTGGCCTAACAGTCAGCTTTACTATAGTTTGGATGGTTCCCCAGTCCCGATCTCATTCTGTCTGGCCTAACGGTCAGCTTTACTATTGTTTGGATGGTTCCCCAGTCCCCATCTCATTCTGTCTGGCCTAACAGTCAGCTTTAATATAGTTTGGATGGTTGCCCAGTCCCCACCCCTTTCTGTCTGGCCTAACAGTCAGCTGTACTATAGTTTGGATGGATCCCCAATCCCCATCTCATTCTGTCTGGCCTAACAGTCAGCTTTACTATATTTTGGATGGTTCCCCAGTCCCCATCTCATTCTGTCTGGCATAACAGTCACCTTTACTATAGTTTGGATGGTTC
The DNA here is from genome assembly GCF_020615455.1 of Coregonus clupeaformis. NCBI lineage: Eukaryota > Metazoa > Chordata > Actinopteri > Salmoniformes > Salmonidae > Coregonus > Coregonus clupeaformis. The sequence continues at coordinate 12,722,714 of NC_059219.1, forward strand.
CCCAGTCCCCATCTCATTCTGTCTGGCCTAACAGTCAGCTTTACTATAGTTTGGATGGTTCCCCAGTCCCCATCTCATTCTGTCCGGCCTAACAGTCAGCTTTACTATAGTGTGGATGGTTCCCCAGTCCCCATCTCATTCTGTCAGGCCTAACAGTCAGCTTTACTATAGTTTGGTAGGTTCCCCAGTCCCCATCTCATTCTGTCTGGCCTAACAGTCAGCTTTACTATATTTTGGATGGTTCCCCAGTCCCCATCTCATTCTGTCTGGCCTAACAGTCAGCTTTACTATAGTTTGGATGGTTCCCCAGTTCCCATCTCATTCTGTTTCGGCCTAACAGTCAGCTTTAATATAGTTTGGATGGTTGCCCAGTCCCCACCCTTTCTGTCTGGCCTAACAGTCAGCTGTACTATAGTTTGGATGGATCCCCAGTCCCCATCTCATTCTGTCTGGCCTAACAGTCAGCTTTACTATAGTTTGGATGGTTCCCCAGTCCCCATCTCATTCTGTCTGGCCTAACGGGTCAGCTTTACTATAGTTTGGATGGTTCCCCAGTCCCCATCTCATTCTGTCGGGCCTAACAGTCAGCTTTATTATAGTTTGGTAGGATCCCAGTCCCCATCTCATTCTGTCTGGCCTAACAGTCAGCTTTAATATATTTTGGATGGTTCCCAGTCCCCATCTCATTCTGTCTGGCCTAACAGTCAGCTTTACTATAGTTAGGATGGTTCCCCAGTTCCCATCTCATTCTGTCCAGCCTAACAGTCAGCTTTAATATAGTTTGGATGGTTGCCAAGTCCCCACCCCTTTCTGTCTGGCCTAACAGTCAGCTGTACTATAGTTTGGATGGATCCCCAGTCCCCATCTCATTCTGTCTGGCCTAACAGTCAGCTTTACTATAGTTTGGATGGTTCCCCAGTCCCGATCTCATTCTGTCTGGCCTAACGGTCAGCTTTACTATTGTTTGGATGGTTCCCCAGTCCCCATCTCATTCTGTCTGGCCTAACAGTCAGCTTTAATATAGTTTGGATGGATGCCCAGTCCCCACCCCCTTTCTGTCTGGCCTAACAGTCAGCTGTACTATAGTTTGGATGGATCCCCCAATCCCCATCTCATTCTGTCTGGCCTAACAGTCAGCTTTACTATATTTTGGATGGTTCCCCAGTCCCCATCTCATTCTGTCTGGCATAACAGTCACCTTTACTATAGTTTGGATGGTTCCCCAGTCCCCATCTCATTCTGTCTGGCCTAACAGTCAGCTTTACTATAGTTTGGATGGTTCCCCAGTCCCCATCTCATTCTGTCCGGCCTAACAGTCAGCTTTACTATAGTGTGGATGGTTCCCAGTCCCCATCTCATTCTGTCGGGCCTAACAGTCAGCTTTACTATAGTTTGGTAGGTTCCCCAGTCCCCATCTCATTCTGTCTGGCCTAACAGTCAGCTTTACTATATTTTGGATGGTTCCCCAGTCCCCATCTCATTCTGTCTGGCCTAACAGTCAGCTTTACTATAGTTTGGATGGTTCCCCAGTTCCCATCTCATTCTGTTTCGGCCTAACAGTCAGCTTTAATATAGTTTGGATGGTTGCCCAGTCCCCACTCCTTTCTGTCTGGCCTAACAGTCAGCTGTACTATAGTTTGGATGGATCCCCAGTCCCCATCTCATTCTGTCTGGCCTAACAGTCAGCTTTACTATAGTTTGGATGGTTCCCCAGTCCCCATCTCATTCTGTCTGGCCTAACGGTCAGCTTTACTATTGTTTGGATGGTTCCCCAGTCCCCATCTCATTCTGTCTGGCCTAACAGTCAGCTTTAATATAGTTTGGATGGTTGCCCAGTCCCCACCCCTTTCTGTCTGGCCTAACAGTCAGCTGTACTATAGTTTGGATGGATCCCCAGTCCCCATCTCATTCTGTCTGGCCTAACAGTCAGCTTTACTATAGTTTGGATGGTTCCCCAGTCCCCATCTCATTCTGTCTGGCCTAACGGTCAGCTTTACTATAGTTTTGATGGTTCCCCAGTCCCCATCTCATTCTGTCGGGCCTAACAGTCAGCTTTATTATAGTTTGGTAGGATCCCCAGTCCCCATCTCATTCTGTCTGGCCTAACAGTCAGCTTTACTATAGTTTGGATGGTTCCCCAGTCCCCATCTCATTCTGTCTGGCCTAACAGTCAGCTTTACTATAGTTAGGATGGTTCCCCAGTTCCCATCTCATTCTGTCCAGCCTAACAGTCAGCTTTAATATAGTTTGGATGGTTGCCAAGTCCCCACCCCTTTCTGTCTGGCCTAACAGTCAGCTGTACTATAGTTTGGATGGATCCCCAGTCCCCATCTCATTCTGTCTGGCCTAACAGTCAGCTTTACTATAGTTTGGATGGTTCCCCAGTCCCGATCTCATTCTGTCTGGCCTAACGGTCAGCTTTACTATTGTTTGGATGGTTCCCCAGTCCCCATCTCATTCTGTCTGGCCTAACAGTCAGCTTTAATATAGTTTGGATGGTTGCCCAGTCCCCACCCCTTTCTGTCTGGCCTAACAGTCAGCTGTACTATAGTTTGGATGGATCCCCAATCCCCATCTCATTCTGTCTGGCCTAACAGTCAGCTTTACTATATTTTGAATGGTTCCCCAGTCCCCATCTCATTCTGTCTGGCATAACAGTCACCTTTACTATAGTTTGGATGGTTCCCCAGTCCCCATCTCATTCTGTCTGGCCTAACAGTCAGCTTTACTATAGTTTGGATGGTTCCCAGTCCCCATCTCATTCTGTCCGGCCTAACAGTCAGCTTTACTATAGTGTGGATGGTTCCCCAGTCCCCATCTCATTCTGTCGGGCCTAACAGTCAGCTTTACTATAGTTTGGTAGGTTCCCCAGTCCCCATCTCATTCTGTCTGGCCTAACAGTCAGCTTTACTATATTTTGGATGGTTCCCCAGTCCCCATCTCATTCTGTCTGGCCTAACAGTCAGCTTTACTATAGTTTGGATGGTTCCCCAGTTCCCCATCTCATTCTGTTTCGGCCTAACAGTCAGCTTTAATATAGTTTGGATGGTTGCCCAGTCCCCACCCCCTTTCTGTCTGGCCTAACAGTCAGCTGTACTATAGTTTGGATGGATCCCCAGTCCCCATCTCATTCTGTCTGGCCTAACAGTCAGCTTTACTATAGTTTGGATGGTTCCCAGTCCCCATCTCATTCTGTCTGGCCTAACGGTCAGCTTTACTATTGTTTGGATGGTTCCCCAGTCCCCATCTCATTCTGTCTGGCCTAACAGTCAGCTTTAATATAGTTTGGATGGTTGCCCAGTCCCCACCCCTTTCTGTCTGGCCTAACAGTCAGCTGTACTATAGTTTGGATGGATCCCCAATCCCCATCTCATTCTGTCTGGCCTAACAGTCAGCTTTACTATATTTTGGATGGTTCCCCAGTCCCCATCTCATTCTGTCTGGCATAACAGTCACCTTTACTATAGTTTGGATGGTTCCCCAGTCCCCATCTCATTCTGTCTGGCCTAACAGTCAGCTTTACTATAGTTTGGATGGTTCCCAGTCCCCATCTCATTCTGTCCGGCCTAACAGTCAGCTTTACTATAGTGTGGATGGTTCCCCAGTCACCATCTCATTCTGTCGGGCCTAACAGTCAGCTTTACTATAGTTTGGTAGGTTCCCCAGTCCCCATCTCATTCTGTCTGGCCTAACAGTCAGCTTTACTATATTTTGGATGGTTCCCCAGTCCCCATCTCATTCTGTCTGGCCTAACAGTCAGCTTTACTATAGTTTGGATGGTTCCCCAGTTCCCATCTCATTCTGTCTCGGCATAACAGTCATCTTTACTATAGTTTGGATGGATCCCCAGTCCCCATCTCATTCTGTCTGGCCTAACAGTCAGCTGTACTATAGTTTGGATGGATCCCCAGTCCCCATCTCATTCTGTCTGGCCTAACAGTCAGCTTTACTATAGTTTGGATGGTTCCCCAGTCCCCGATCTCATTCTGTCTGGCCTAACGGTCAGCTTTACTATTGTTTGGATGGTTCCCCAGTCCCCATCTCATTCTGTCTGGCCTAACAGTCAGCTTTAATATAGTTTGGATGGATGCCCAGTCCCCACCCCTTTCTGTCTGGCCTAACAGTCAGCTGTACTATAGTTTGGATGGATCCCCAATCCCCATCTCATTCTGTCTGGCCTAACAGTCAGCTTTACTATATTTTGGATGGTTCCCCAGTCCCCATCTCATTCTGTCTGGCATAACAGTCACCTTTACTATAGTTTGGATGGTTCCCCAGTCCCCATCTCATTCTGTCTGGCCTAACAGTCAGCTTTACTATAGTTTGGATGGTTCCCCAGTCCCCATCTCATTCTGTCCGGCCTAACAGTCAGCTTTACAATAGTGTGGATGGTTCCCCAGTCCCCATCTCATTCTGTCGGGCCTAACAGTCAGCTTTACTATAGTTTGGTAGGTTCCCCAGTCCCCATCTCATTCTGTCTGGCCTAACAGTCAGCTTTACTATATTTTGGATGGTTCCCCAGTCCCCATCTCATTCTGTCTGGCCTAACAGTCAGCTTTACTATAGTTTGGATGGTTCCCCAGTTCCCCATCTCATTCTGTTTCGGCCTAACAGTCAGCTTTAATATAGTTTGGATGGTTGCCCAGTCCCCACCCCTTTCTGTCTGGCCTAACAGTCAGCTGTACTATAGTTTGGATGGATCCCCAGTCCCCATCTCATTCTGTCTGGCCTAACAGTCAGCTTTACTATAGTTTGGATGGTTCCCCAGTCCCCATCTCATTCTGTCTGGCCTAACGGTCAGCTTTACTATTGTTTGGATGGTTCCCCAGTCCCCATCTCATTCTGTCTGGCCTAACAGTCAGCTTTAATATAGTTTGGATGGTTGCCCAGTCCCCACCCCTTTCTGTCTGGCCTAACAGTCAGCTGTACTATAGTTTGGATGGATCCCCAGTCCCCATCTCATTCTGTCTGGCCTAACAGTCAGCTTTACTATAGTTTGGATGGTTCCCAGTCCCCATCTCATTCTGTCTGGCCTAACGGTCAGCTTTACTATAGTTTGGATGGTTCCCCAGTCCCCATCTCATTCTGTCGGGCCTAACAGTCAGCTTTATTATAGTTTGGTAGGATCCCCAGTCCCCATCTCATTCTGTCTGGCCTAACAGTCAGCTTTAATATATTTTGGATGGTTCCCCAGTCCCCATCTCATTCTGTCTGGCCTAACAGTCAGCTTTACTATAGTTAGGATGGTTCCCCAGTTCCCATCTCATTCTGTCCAGCCTAACAGTCAGCTTTAATATAGTTTGGATGGTTGCCAAGTCCCCACCCCTTTCTGTCTGGCCTAACAGTCAGCTGTACTATAGTTTGGATGGATCCCCAGTCCCCATCTCATTCTGTCTGGCCTAACAGTCAGCTTTACTATAGTTTGGATGGTTCCCCAGTCCCGATCTCATTCTGTCTGGCCTAACGGTCAGCTTTACTATTGTTTGGATGGTTCCCCAGTCCCCATCTCATTCTGTCTGGCCTAACAGTCAGCTTTAATATAGTTTGGATGGTTGCCCAGTCCCCACCCCCTTTCTGTCTGGCCTAACAGTCAGCTGTACTATAGTTTGGATGGATCCCCAATCCCCATCTCATTCTGTCTGGCCTAACAGTCAGCTTTACTATATTTTGAATGGTTCCCCAGTCCCCATCTCATTCTGTCTGGCATAACAGTCACCTTTACTATAGTTTGGATGGTTCCCCAGTCCCCATCTCATTCTGTCTGGCCTAACAGTCAGCTTTACTATAGTTTGGATGGTTCCCCAGTCCCCATCTCATTCTGTCCGGCCTAACAGTCAGCTTTACTATAGTGTGGATGGTTCCCCAGTCCCCATCTCATTCTGTCGGGCCTAACAGTCAGCTTTACTATAGTTTGGTAGGTTCCCCAGTCCCCATCTCATTCTGTCTGGCCTAACAGTCAGCTTTACTATATTTTGGATGGTTCCCCAGTCCCCATCTCATTCTGTCTGGCCTAACAGTCAGCTTTACTATAGTTTGGATGGTTCCCCAGTTCCCATCTCATTCTGTTTCGGCCTAACAGTCAGCTTTAATATAGTTTGGATGGTTGCCCAGTCCCCACCCCTTTCTGTCTGGCCTAACAGTCAGCTGTACTATAGTTTGGATGGATCCCCAGTCCCCATCTCATTCTGTCTGGCCTAACAGTCAGCTTTACTATAGTTTGGATGGTTCCCCAGTCCCCATCTCATTCTGTCTGGCCTAACGGTCAGCTTTACTATTGTTTGGATGGTTCCCCAGTCCCCATCTCATTCTGTCTGGCCTAACAGTCAGCTTTAATATAGTTTGGATGGTTGCCCAGTCCCCACCCCTTTCTGTCTGGCCTAACAGTCAGCTGTACTATAGTTTGGATGGATCCCCAATCCCCATCTCATTCTGTCTGGCCTAACAGTCAGCTTTACTATATTTTGGATGGTTCCCCAGTCCCCATCTCATTCTGTCTGGCATAACAGTCACCTTTACTATAGTTTGGATGGTTCCCCAGTCCCCATCTCATTCTGTCTGGCCTAACAGTCAGCTTTACTATAGTTTGGATGGTTCCCCAGTCCCCATCTCATTCTGTCCGGCCTAACAGTCAGCTTTACTATAGTGTGGATGGTTCCCCAGTCACCATCTCATTCTGTCGGGCCTAACAGTCAGCTTTACTATAGTTTGGTAGGTTCCCCAGTCCCCATCTCATTCTGTCTGGCCTAACAGTCAGCTTTACTATATTTTGGATGGTTCCCCAGTCCCCATCTCATTCTGTCTGGCCTAACAGTCAGCTTTACTATAGTTTGGATGGTTCCCCAGTTCCCATCTCATTCTGTCTGGCATAACAGTCATCTTTACTATAGTTTGGATGGATCCCCAGTCCCCATCTCATTCTGTCTGGCCTAACAGTCAGCTGTACTATAGTTTGGATGGATCCCCCAGTCCTCATCTCATTCTGTCTGGCCTAACAGTCAGCTTTACTATAGTTTGGATGGTTCCCCAGTTCCCAACTCATTCTGTCCGGCCTAACAGTCAGCTTTACAATAGTTTGGATGGTTCCCCAGTCCCCATCTCATTCTGTCGGGCCTAACAGTAATCTTTACTATAGTTTGGATGGTTCCCCAGTCCCCATCTCATTCTGTCTGGCCTAACAGTCAGCTTTACTATAGTTTGGATGGTTCCCCAGTCCCCATCTCATTCTGTCTTGCCTAACAGTCAGCTGTACTATAGTTTGGATGGTTGCCCATTCCCCACCCCTTTCTGTCTGTCCTAACAGTCAGCTGTACTATAGTTTGGATGGTTGCCCAGTCCCCATCTCATTCTGTCTGGCCTAAAAGTCAGCTTTACTATTGTTTGGATGGTTCCCAAGTCCCCATCTCATTCTGTCTGGCCTAACACTCAGCTTTACTATAGCTTGGATGGTTCCCCAGTCCCCATATAATTCTGTCTGGCCTAACAGTCAGCTTTACTATAGTTTGGATGGTTTCCCAGTCCCCATCTCATTCTGTCTGGCCTAACAGTAATCTTTACTATAGTTTGGATGGTTCCCCAGTCCCCATCTCATTCTGTCTGGCCTAACAGTCAGCTTTACTATAGTTTGGATGGTTCCCCAGTCCCCATCTCATTCTGTCGGGCCTAACAGTCAGCTATACTATAGTTTGGATGGTTGCCCAGTCCCCACCCCTTTCTGTCTGTCCTAACAGTCAGCTGTACTATAGTTTGGATGGTTCCCCAGTCCTCATCTCATTCTGTCTGGCCTAACAGTCAGCTTTACTATATTTTGGATGGTTCCCCAGTCCCCATCTCATTCTGTCTGGCATAACAGTCAGCTTTACTATAGTTTGGATGGATGTCCAGTCCCCATCTCATTCTGTCTGGCAAAACAGTCAGCTTTACTATAATTTGGATGGTTCCCCAGTCCCCATCTCATTCTGTCGGGTCCTAACAGTCAGCTGTACTATAGTTTGGATGGTGCCCCAGTCCCCATCTCATTCTGTCTGGCATAAAAGTCAGCTTTACTATAGTTTGGATGGATGTCCAGTCCCCATCTCATTCTGTCTGGCAAAACAGTCAGCTTTACTATAGTTTGGATGGTTCCCCAGTCCCCATCTCATTATGTCCGGCCAAACAGTCAGCTTTACTATAGTTTGGATGGTTCCCCAGTCCCCATCTCATTCTGTCGGGCCTAACAGTCAGCTTTACTATAGTTTGTTGGTTCCCCAGTCCCCATCTCATTCTGTCGGGCCTAACAGTCAGCTTTACTATAGTTTGGATGGTTCCCCAGTCCCCATCTCATTCTGTCTGGCCTAACAGTCAGCTTTAATATAGTTTGGATGGTTGCCCAGTCCCCACCCCTTTCTGTCTGGCCTAACAGTCAGATGTACTATAGTTTGGATGGTTCCCCAGTCCTCATCTCATTCTGTCTGGCCTAACAGTCAGCTTTTACTATATTTTGGATGGTTCCCCAGTCCCCATCTCATTCTGTCTGGCATAACAGTCAGCTTTACTATAGTTTGGATGGATGTCCAGTCCCCATCTCATTCTGTCTGGCAAAACAGTCAGCTTTACTATAGTTTGGATGGTTCCCCAGTCCCCATCTCATTCTGTCGGGCCTAACAGTCAGCTTTACTATAGTTTGGATGGTTCCCCAGTCCCCATCTCATTCTGTCTGGCCTAACTGTCAGCTTTATTATAGTTTGGATGGTTCCCCATTCCCCATCTCCGTCTGTCTGGCCTAACAGTCAGCTTTACTATAGTTTGGATGGTTCCCCAGTCCTCATCTCACTCTGTCTGTCCTAACAGTCAGCTTTACTATAGTTTGGATGGTTCCCCAGTCCCCATCTCTTTCTGTCTGGCCTAACAGTCAGCTTTACTATAGTTTGGATGGTTCCCCAGTCCCCATCTCATTCTGTCTGGCCTAAAAGTCAGCTTTACTATAGTTTGGATGGTTCCCCAGTCCCCATCTCATTCTGTCCGGCCTAACAGTCAGCTTTACTATAGTGTGGATGGTTCCCCAGTCCCCATCTCATTCTGTCGGGCCTAACAGTCAGCTTTACTATAGTTTGGTAGGATCCCCAGTCCCCATCTCATTCTGTCTGGCCTAACAGTCAGCTTTAATATATTTTGGATGGTTCCCCAGTCCCCATCTCATTCTGTCTGGCCTAACAGTCAGCTTTACTATAGTTAGGATGGTTCCCCAGTTCCCCATCTCATTCTGTCCAGCCTAACAGTCAGCTTTAATATAGTTTGGATGGTTGCCAAGTCCCCACCCCTTTCTGTCTGGCCTAACAGTCAGCTGTACTATAGTTTGGATGGATCCCCAGTCCCCATCTCATTCTGTCTGGCCTAACAGTCAGCTTTACTATAGTTTGGATGGTTCCCCAGTCCCCATCTCATTCTGTCTGGCCTAACTGTCAGCTTTACTATAGTTTGGATTTTTCCCCAGTCCCCATCTCATTCTGTCTGGCCTAACAGTCAGCTTTACTATAGTTTGGATGGTTGCCCAGTCCCCACCCCTTTCTGTCTGGCCTAACAGTCAGCTGTACTATAGTTTGGATGGTTCCCCAGTCCCCATCTCATTCTGTCTGGCCTAACAGTCAGCTTTACTATATTTTGGATGGTTCCCCAGTCCCCATCTCATTCTGTCTGGCATAACAGTCACCTTTACTATAGTTTGGATGGTTCCCCAGTCCCCATCTCATTCTGTCTGGCCTAAAAGTCAGCTTTACTATAGTTTGGATGGTTCCCCAGTCCCCATCTCATTCTGTCCGGCCTAACAGTCAGCTTTACTATAGTGTGGATGGTTCCCAGTCCCCATCTCATTCTGTCAGGCCTAACAGTCAGCTTTATTATAGTTTGGTAGGTTCCCCAGTCCCCATCTCATTCTGTCTGGCCTAACAGTCAGCTTTACTATATTTTGGATGGTTCCCCAGTCCCCATCTCATTCTGTCTGGCCTAACAGTCAGCTTTACTATAGTTTGGATGGTTCCCCAGTTCCCCATCTCATTCTGTTTCGGCCTAACAGTCAGCTTTAATATAGTTTGGATGGTTGCCCAGTCCCCACCCCTTTCTGTCTGGCCTAACAGTCAGCTGTACTATAGTTTGGATGGATCCCCAGTCCCCATCTCATTCTGTCTGGCCTAACAGTCAGCTTTACTATAGTTTGGATGGTTCCCCAGTCCCCATCTCATTCTGTCTGGCCTAACGGTCAGCTTTACTATAGTTTGGATGGTTCCCCAGTCCCCATCTCATTCTGTCGGGCCTAACAGTCAGCTTTACTATAGTTTGGTAGGATCCCCAGTCCCCATCTCATTCTGTCTGGCCTAACAGTCAGCTTTAATATATTTTGGATGGTTCCCCAGTCCCCATCTCATTCTGTCTGGCCTAACAGTCAGCTTTACTATAGTTTGGATGGTTCCCCAGTTCCCCATCTCATTCTGTCCAGCCTAACAGTCAGCTTTAATATAGTTTGGATGGTTGCCAAGTCCCCATCTCTTTCTGTCTGGCCTAACAGTCAGCTGTACTATAGTTTGGATGGATCCCCAGTCCCCATCTCATTCTGTCTGGCCTAACAGTCAGCTTTACTATAGTTTGGATGGTTCCCCAGTCCCCGATCTCATTCTGTCTGGCCTAACGGTCAGCTTTACTATTGTTTGGATGGTTCCCCAGTCCCCATCTCATTCTGTCTGGCCTAACAGTCAGCTTTAATATAGTTTGGATGGATGCCCAGTCCCCACCCCTTTCTGTCTGGCCTAACAGTCAGCTGTACTATAGTTTGGATGGATCCCCAATCCCCATCTCATTCTGTCTGGCCTAACAGTCAGCTTTACTATATTTTGGATGGTTCCCCAGTCCCCATCTCATTCTGTCTGGCATAACAGTCACCTTTACTATAGTTTGGATGGTTCCCCAGTCCCCATCTCATTCTGTCTGGCCTAACAGTCAGCTTTACTATAGTTTGGATGGTTCCCCAGTCCCCATCTCATTCTGTCCGGCCTAACAGTCAGCTTTACTATAGTGTGGATGGTTCCCCAGTCCCCATCTCATTCTGTCGGGCCTAACAGTCAGCTTTACTATAGTTTGGTAGGTTCCCCAGTCCCCATCTCATTCTGTCTGGCCTAACAGTCAGCTTTACTATATTTTGGATGGTTCCCCAGTCCCCATCTCATTCTGTCTGGCCTAACAGTCAGCTTTACTATAGTTTGGATGGTTCCCCAGTTCCCCATCTCATTCTGTTTCGGCCTAACAGTCAGCTTTAATATAGTTTGGATGGTTGCCCAGTCCCCACCCCTTTCTGTCTGGCCTAACAGTCAGCTGTACTATAGTTTGGATGGATCCCCAGTCCCCATCTCATTCTGTCTGGCCTAACAGTCAGCTTTACTATAGTTTGGATGGTTCCCCAGTCCCCATCTCATTCTGTCTGGCCTAACGGTCAGCTTTACTATTGTTTGGATGGTTCCCCAGTCCCCATCTCATTCTGTCTGGCCTAACAGTCAGCTTTAATATAGTTTGGATGGTTGCCCAGTCCCCACCCCTTTCTGTCTGGCCTAACAGTCAGCTGTACTATAGTTTGGATGGATCCCCAATCCCCATCTCATTCTGTCTGGCCTAACAGTCAGCTTTACTATAGTTTGGATGGTTCCCCAGTCCCCATCTCATTCTGTCTGGCCTAACAGTCAGCTTTACTATAGTTTGGATGGTTCCCCAGTCCCCATCTCATTCTGTCGGGCCTAACAGTCAGCTTTATTATAGTTTGGATGGATCCCCAGTCCCCATCTCATTCTGTCTGGCCTAACAGTCAGCTTTAATATATTTTGGATGGTTCCCCAGTCCCCATCTCATTCTGTCTGGCCTAACAGTCAGCTTTACTATAGTTAGGATGGTTCCCCAGTCCCATCTCATTCTGTCCAGCCTAACAGTCAGCTTTAATATAGTTTGGATGGTTGCCCAAGTCCCCACCCCTTTCTGTCTGGCCTAACAGTCAGCTGTACTATAGTTTGGATGGATCCCCAGTCCCCATCTCATTCTGTCTGGCCTAACAGTCAGCTTTACTATAGTTTGGATGGTTCCCCAGTCCCGATCTCATTCTGTCTGGCCTAACGGTCAGCTTTACTATAGTTTGGATGGTTCCCCAGTCCCCATCTCATTCTGTCTGGCCTAACAGTCAGCTTTAATATAGTTTGGATGGTTGCCCAGTCCCCACCCCTTTCTGTCTGGCCTAACAGTCAGCTGTACTATAGTTTGGATGGATCCCCAATCCCCATCTCATTCTGTCTGGCCTAACAGTCAGCTTTACTATATTTTGGATGGTTCCCCAGTCCCCATCTCATTCTGTCTGGCATAACAGTCACCTTTACTATAGTTTGGATGGTTCCCCAGTCCCCATCTCATTCTGTCTGGCCTAACAGTCAGCTTTACTATAGTTTGGATGGTTCCCCAGTCCCCATCTCATTCTGTCCGGCCTAACAGTCAGCTTTACTATAGTGTGGATGGTTCCCCAGTCCCCATCTCATTCTGTCGGGCCTAACAGTCAGCTTTACTATAGTTTGGTAGGTTCCCCAGTCCCCATCTCATTCTGTCTGGCCTAACAGTCAGCTTTACTATATTTTGGATGGTTCCCCAGTCCCCATCTCATTCTGTCTGGCCTAACAGTCAGCTTTACTATAGTTTGGATGGTTCCCCAGTTCCCATCTCATTCTGTCTCGGCCTAACAGTCAGCTTTAATATAGTTTGGATGGTTGCCCAGTCCCCACCCCCTTTCTGTCTGGCCTAACAGTCAGCTGTACTATAGTTTGGATGGATCCCCAGTCCCCATCTCATTCTGTCTGGCCTAACAGTCAGCTTTACTATAGTTTGGATGGTTCCCCAGTCCCCATCTCATTCTGTCTGGCCTAACGGTCAGCTTTACTATTGTTTGGATGGTTCCCCAGTCCCCATCTCATTCTGTCTGGCCTAACAGTCAGCTTTAATATAGTTTGGATGGTTGCCCAGTCCCCATCCATTCTGTCTGGCCTAACAGTCAGCTGTACTACAGTTTGGATGGATCCCCAATCCCCATCTCATTCTGTCTGGCCTAACAGTCAGCTTTACTATATTTTGGATGGTTCCCCAGTCCCCATCTCATTCTGTCTGGCCTAACAGTCAGCTTTACTATAGTTTGGATGGTTCCCCAGTCCCCATCTCATTCTGTCTGGCCTAACAGTCAGCTTTACTATAGTTTGGATGGTTCCCCAGTCCCCATCTCATTCTGTCCGGCCTAACAGTCAGCTTTACTATAGTGTGGATGGTTCCCCAGTCCCCATCTCATTCTGTCGGGCCTAACAGTCAGCTTTACTATAGTTTGGTAGGTTCCCCAGTCCCCATCTCATTCTGTCTGGCCTAACAGTCAGCTTTACTATATTTTGGATGGTTCCCCAGTCCCCATCTCATTCTGTCTGGCCTAACAGTCAGCTTTACTATAGTTTGGATGGTTCCCCAGTCCCATCTCATTCTGTCTGGCATAACAGTCATCTTTACTATAGTTTGGATGGATCCCCAGTCCCCATCTCATTCTGTCTGGCCTAACAGTCAGCTGTACTATAGTTTGGATGGATCCCCAGTCCTCATCTCATTCTGTCTGGCCTAACAGTCAGCTTTACTATAGTTTGGATGGTTCCCCAGTTCCCAACTCATTCTGTCGGCCTAACAGTCAGCTTTACAATAGTTTGGATGGTTCCCCAGTCCCCATCTCATTCTGTCGGGCCTAACAGTAATCTTTACTATAGTTTGGATGGTTCCCCAGTCCCCATCTCATTCTGTCTGGCCTAACAGTCAGCTTTACTATAGTTTGGATGGTTCCCCAGTCCCCATCTCATTCTGTCTGGCCTAACAGTCAGCTGTACTATAGTTTGGATGGTTGCCCATTCCCCACCCCTTTCTGTCTGTCTAACAGTCAGCTGTACTATAGTTTGGATGGTTGCCCAGTCCCCATCTCATTCTGTTTGGCCTAAAAGTCAGCTTTACTATTGTTTGGATGGTTCCCAAGTCCCCATCTCATTCTGTCTGGCCTAACAGTCAGCTTTACTATAGCTTGGATGGTTCCCCAGTCCCCATCTCATTCTGTCTGGCCTAACAGTCAGCTTTACTATAGTTTGGATGGTTTCCCAGTCCCCATCTCATTCTGTCTGGCCTAACAGTAATCTTTACTATAGTTTGGATGGTTCCCCAGTCCCCATCTCATTCTGTCTGGCCTAACAGTCAGCTTTACTATAGTTTGGATGGTTCCCCAGTCCCCATCTCATTCTGTCGGGCCTAACAGTCAGCTATACTATAGTTTGGATGGTTGCCCAGTCCCCACCCCTTTCTGTCTGTCCTAACAGTCAGCTGTACTATAGTTTGGATGGTTCCCCAGTCCTCATCTCATTCTGTCTGGCCTAACAGTCAGCTTTACTATATTTTGGATGGTTCCCCAGTCCCCATCTCATTCTGTCTGGCATAACAGTCAGCTTTACTATAGTTTGGATGGATGTCCAGTCCCCATCTCATTCTGTCTGGCAAAACAGTCAGCTTTACTATAGTTTGGATGGTTCCCCAGTCCCCATCTCATTCTGTCGGTCCTAACAGTCAGCTGTACTATAGTTTGGATGGTGCCCCAGTCCCCATCTCATTCTGTCTGGCATAACAGTCAGCTTTACTATAGTTTGGATGGATGTCCAGTCCCCATCTCATTCTGTCTGGCAAAACAGTCAGCTTTACTATAGTTTGGATGGTTCCCCAGTCCCCATCTCATTATGTCCGGCCAAACAGTCAGCTTTACTATAGTTTGGATGGTTCCCCAGTCCCCATCTCATTCTGTCGGCCTAACAGTCAGCTTTACTATAGTTTGGTTGGTTCCCCAGTCCCCATCTCATTCTGTCGGCCTAACAGTCAGCTTTACTATAGTTTGGATGGTTCCCCAGTCCCCATCTCATTCTGTCTGGCATAACAGTCAGCTTTAATATAGTTTGGATGGTTCCCCAGTCCCCATCCTTTCTGTCTGGCCTAACAGTCAGCTGTACTATAGTTTGGATGGTTCCCCAGTCCCATCTCATTCTGTCTGGCCTAACAGTCAGCTTTACTATATTTTGGATGGTTCCCCAGTCCCCATCTCATTCTGTCTGGCATAACAGTCAGCTTTACTATAGTTTGGATGGATGTCCCAGTCCCCATCTCATTCTGTCTGGCCAAACAGTCAGCTTTACTATAGTTTGGATGGTTCCCCAGTCCCCATCTCATTCTGTCTGGGCCTAACAGTCAGCTTTACTATAGTTTGGATGGTTCCCCAGTCCCCATCTCATTCTGTCTGGCCTAACAGTCAGCTTTACTATAGTTTGGATGGTTCCCCAGTCCCCATCTCATTCTGTCTGGCCTAACAGTCAGCTTTACTATAGTTTGGATGGTTCCCCAGTCCCCATCTCACTCTGTCCGGCCTAACAGTCAGCTTTACTATAGTTTGGATGGTTCCCCAGTCCCCATCTCTTCTGTCTGGCCTAACAGTCAGCTTTACTATAGTTTGGATGGTTCCCCAGTCCCCATCTCATTCTGTCTGGCCTAACAGTCAGCTTTAATATAGTTTGGATGGTTCCCCAGTCCCCATCTCTTTCTGTCTGGCCTAACAGTCAGCTTTACTATAGTTTGGATGGATCCCCAGTCCCCATCTCATTCTGTCTGGCCTAACAGTCAGCTTTACTATATTTTGGATGGTTCCCCAGTCCCCATCTCATTCTGTCTGGCATAACAGTCAGCTTTACTATAATTTTGGATGGTTCCCCAGTCCCCATCTCATTCTGTCTGGCCAAACAGTCAGCTTTACTATAGTTTGGATGGATCCCCAGTCCCCATCTCATTCTGTCGGGCCTAACAGTCAGCTGTACTATAGTTTGGATGGATCCCCAGTCCCCATCTCATTCTGTCTGGCCTAACAGTCAGCTTTACTATAGTTTGGATGGTTCCCCAGTTCCCAACTCATTCTGTCCGGCCTAACAGTCAGCTTTACAATAGTTTGGATGGTTCCCCAGTCCCCATCTCATTCTGTCGGGCCTAACAGTAATCTTTACTATAGTTTGGATGGTTCCCCAGTCCCCATCTCATTCTGTCTGGCCTAACAGTCAGCTTTACTATAGTTTGGATGGTTCCCCAGTCCCCATCTCATTCTGTCTTGCCTAACAGTCAGCTGTACTATAGTTTGGATGGTTGCCCAGTCCCCACCCCTTTCTGTCTGTCCTAACAGTCAGCTGTACTATAGTTTGGATGGTTGCCCAGTCCCCATCTCATTCTGTTTGGCCTAAAAGTCAGCTTTACTATTGTTTGGATGGTTCCCCAAGTCCCCATCTCATTCTGTCTGGCCTAACAGTCAGCTTTACTATAGCTTGGATGGTTCCCCAGTCCCCATATCATTCTGTCTGGCCTAACAGTCAGCTTTACTATAGTTTGGATGGTTTCCCAGTCCCCATCTCATTCTGTCTGGCCTAACAGTAATCTTTACTATAGTTTGGATGGTTCCCCAGTCCCCATCTCATTCTGTCTGGCCTAACAGTCAGCTTTACTATAGTTTGGATGGTTCCCCAGTCCCCATCTCATTCTGTCGGGCCTAACAGTCAGCTATACTATAGTTTGGATGGTTGCCCAGTCCCCACCCCTTTCTGTCTGTCCTAACAGTCAGCTGTACTATAGTTTGGATGGTTCCCCAGTCCTCATCTCATTCTGTCTGGCCTAACAGTCAGCTTTACTATATTTTGGATGGTTCCCCAGTCCCCATCTCATTCTGTCTGGCATAACAGTCAGCTTTACTATAGTTTGGATGGATGTCCAGTCCCCATCTCATTCTGTCTGGCAAAACAGTCAGCTTTACTATAGTTTGGATGGTTCCCCAGTCCCCATCTCATTCTGTCGGGCCTAACAGTCAGCTGTACTATAGTTTGGATGGTGCCCCAGTCCCCATCTCATTCTGTCTGGCATAACAGTCAGCTTTACTATAGTTTGGATGGATGTCCAGTCCCCATCTCATTCTGTCTGGCAAAACAGTCAGCTTTACTATAGTTTGGATGGTTCCCCAGTCCCCATCTCATTATGTCCGGCCAAACAGTCAGCTTTACTATAGTTTGGATGGTTCCCCAGTCCCCATCTCATTCTGTCGGGCCTAACAGTCAGCTTTACTATAGTTTGTTGGTTCCCCAGTCCCCATCTCATTCTGTCGGGCCTAACAGTCAGCTTTACTATAGTTTGGATGGTTCCCCAGTCCCCATCTCATTCTGTCTGGCCTAACAGTCAGCTTTAATATAGTTTGGATGGTTGCCCAGTCCCCACCCCTTTCTGTCTGGCCTAACAGTCAGATGTACTATAGTTTGGATGGTTCCCCAGTCCTCATCTCATTCTGTCTGGCCTAACAGTCAGCTTTACTATATTTTGGATGGTTCCCCAGTCCCCATCTCATTCTGTCTGGCATAACAGTCAGCTTTACTATAGTTTGGATGGATGTCCAGTCCCCATCTCATTCTGTCTGGCAAAACAGTCAGCTTTACTATAGTTTGGATGGTTCCCCAGTCCCCATCTCATTCTGTCGGGCCTAACAGTCAGCTTTACTATAGTTTGGATGGTTCCCCAGTCCCCATCTCATTCTGTCTGGCCTAACTGTCAGCTTTATTATAGTTTGGATGGTTCCCCATTCCCCATCTCCGTCTGTCTGGCCTAACAGTCAGCTTTACTATAGTTTGGATGGTTCCCCAGTCCTCATCTCATTCTGTCTGGCATAACAGTCAGCTTTACTATAGTTTGGATGGTTCCCCAGTCCCCATCTCTTTCTGTCTGGCCTAACAGTCAGCTTTACTATAGTTTGGATGGTTCCCCAGTCCCCATCTCATTCTGTCTGGCCTAACAGTCAGCTTTACTATAGTTTGGATGGTTGCCCCAGTCCCCATCTCTTTCTGTCTGGCCTAACAGTCAGCTTTACTATAGTTTGGATGGATCCCCAGTCCCCATCTCATTCTGTCTGGCCTAACAGTCAGCTTTACTATATTTTGGTTTGTTCCCCAGTCCCCATCTCATTCTGTCTGGCCTAACAGTCAGCTTTACTATAGTTTGGATGGTTCCCCAGTCCCCATCTCATTCTGTCTGGCCTAACAGTCAGCTTTACTATAGTTTGGATGGTTCCCCAGTCCCCATCTCATTCTGTCGGGCCTAACAGTCAGCTTTACTATAGTTTGGATGGTTCCCCAGTCCCCATCTCATTCTGTCTGGCCTAACAGTCAGCTTTACTATAGTTTGGATGGTTCCCCAGTCCCCATCTCATTCTGTCTGGCCTAACAGTCAGCTTTACTATAGTTCGGATGGTTCCACAGTCCCCATCTCATTCTGTCGGGCCTAACAGTCAGCTTTAATATAGTTTGGATGGTTCCCCAGTCCCCATTCTGTCTGGCCTAACAGTCAGCTTTACTATAGTTTGGATGGTTCCCCAGTCCCCATCTCATTCTGTCTGGCCTAACAGTCAGCTTTACTATAGTTTGGATGGTTCCCCAGTCCCCATCTCATTCTGTCCGGCCTAACAGTCAGCTTTACTATAGTTTGGATGGTTCCCCAGTCCCCATCTCATTCTGTCGGGCCTAACAGTCAGCTTTACTATAGTTTGGATGGTTCCCCAGTCCCCATCTCATTCTGTCTGGCCTAACAGTCAGCTTTACTATAGTTTGGATGGTTCCCCAGTCCCCATCTCATTCAGTCTGGCCTAACAGTCAGCTTTACTATAGTTTGGATGGTTCCCCAGTCCCCATCTCATTCTGTCTGGCCTAACAGTCAGCTTTACTATAGTTTGGATGGTGTCCATGTCCCCATCTCATTCTGTCTGGTCTAACAGTCAGCTTTACTATAGTTTGGATGGTTGCCCAGTCCCCATCTCATTCTGTCGGGCCTAACAGTCAGCTTTACTATAGTTTGGATGGTTCCCCAGTCCCCATCTCATTCTGTCTGGCATAACAGTCAGCTTTACTATAGTTTGGATGGTTCCCCAGTCCCCATCTCATTCTGTCTGGGCTAACAGTAATCTTTACTATAGTTTGGATGGTTCCCCAGTCCCCATCTCATTCTGTCTGGCCTAACAGTCAGCTTTACTATAGTTTGGATGGTTCCCAGTCCCCATCTCATTCTGTCTGGCCTAACAGTCAGCTGTACAATAGTTTGGATGGTTCCCCAGTCCCCATCCCATTCTGTCTTGCCTAACAGTCAGCTTTACTATAGTTTGGATGGTTCCCACAGTCCCCATCTCATTCTGTCTGGCCTAACAGTCAGCTTTACTATAGTTTGGATGGTTCCCCAGACACCATCTTATTCTGTATGGCCTAACAGTCAGCTTTACTATATTTTGGATGGTTCCCCAGTCCCCATCTCATTCTGTCCGGCCTAACAGTCAGCTTTACTATAGTTTGGATGGTTCCCCAGTCCCCATCTCATTCTGTCGGGCCTAACAGTCAGCTTTACTATAGTTTGGATGGATGCCCAGTCCCCATCTCATCTGTCTGGCCTAACAGTCAGCTTTACTATAGTTTGGATGGTTCCCCAGTCCCCATCTCATTCTGTCTGGCCTAACAGTCAGCTTTACTATAGTTTGGATGGTTGCCCAGTCCCCATCTCATTCTGTCTGGCCTAACAGTCAGCTTTACTATAGTTTGGATGGTTCCCCAGTCCCCATCTCATTCTGTCTGGCCTAACAGTCAGCTTTACTATAGTTTGGATGGTTCCCCAGTCCCCATCTCATTCTGTCTGGCCTAACAGTCAGCTTTACTATAGTTTGGATGGTTCCCCAGTCCCCATCTCATTCTGTCTGGCATAACAGTCAGCTTTACTATAGTTTGGATGGTTCCCAGTCCCCATCTCATTCTGTCTGGCCTAACAGTCAGCTTTACTATAGTTTGGATGGTTCCCCAGTCCCCATCTCATTCTGTCGGCCTAACAGTCAGCTTTAATATAGTTTGGATGGTTCCCCAGTCCCCATCTCTTTCTGTCTGGCCTAACAGTCAGCTTTACTATAGTTTGGATGGATGCCCAGTCCCCATCTCATTCTGTCTGGCCTAACAGTCAGCTTTACTATAGTTTGGATGGTTCCCCAGTCCCCATCTCATTCTGTCTGGCCTAACAGTCAGCTTTACTATAGTTTGGATGGTTCCCCAGTCCCCATCTCATTCTGTCTGGCCTAACAGTCAGCTTTACTATAGTTTGGATGGTTGCCCAGTCCCCATCCCTTTCTGTCTGGCCTAACAGTCAGCTGTACTATAGTTTGGATGGTTCCCCAGTCCCCATCTCATTCTGTCTGGCCTAACAGTCAGCTTTACTATATTTTGGATGGTTCCCCAGTCCCCATCTCATTCTGTCTGGCCTAACAGTCAGCTTTACTATAGTTTGGATGGTTCCCCAGTCCCCATCTCATTCTGTCTGGCCTAACAGTCAGCTTTACTATAGTTTGGATGGTTCCCCAGTCCCCATCTCATTCTGTCCGGCCTAACAGTCAGCTTTACTATAGTTTGGATGGTTTCCCAGTCCCCATCTCATTATGTCTGGCCTAACAGTCAGCTTTACTATAGTTTGAATGGTTCCCCAGTCCCCATCTCATTCTGTCTGGCCTAACAGTCAGCTTTACTATATTTTGGATGGTTCCCCAGTCCCCATCTCATTCTGTCTGGCCTAACGGTCAGCTTTACTATAGTTTGGATGGTTCCCCAGTCCCCATCTCATTCTGTCTGGCCTAACAGTCAGATTTACTATAGTTTGGATGGTTCCCCAGTCCCCATCTCATTCTGTCTGGCCTAACAGTCAGCTGTACTATAGTTTGGATGGTTCCCCAGTCCCCATCTCATTCTGTCTGGCCTAACAGTCAGCTTTACTATAGTTTGGATGGTTCCCCAGTCCCCATCTCATTCTGTCTGGCCTAACAGTCAGCTTTACTATAGTTTGGATGGTTCCCCAGTCCCCATCTCATTCTGTCTGGCCTAACAGTCAGCTTTACTATAGTTTGGATGGTTGCCAAGTCCCCACATCTTTCTGTCTGGCCTAACAGTCAGCTGTACTATAGTTTGGATGGTTCCCCAGTCCCCATCTCAATCTGTCTGGCCTAACAGTCAGCTTTACTATATTTTGGATGGTTCCCCAGTCCCCATCTCATTCTGTCTGGCCTAACAGTCAGCTTTACTATAGCTTGGATGGTTCCCCAGTCCCCATCTCATTCTGTCTGGCCTAACGGTCAGCTTTACTATAGTTTGGATGGTTCCCCAGTCCCCATCTCATTCTGTCTGGCCTAACAGTCAGCTTTACTATAGTTTGGATGGTTCCCCAGTCCCCATCTCATTCTGTCTGGCCTAACAGTCAGCTTTACAATAGTTTGGATGGTTCCCCAGTCCCCATCTCATTCTGTCTGGCCTAACAGTCAGCTTTACTATATTTTGGATGGTTCCCCAGTCCCCATCTCATTCTGTCTGGCCTAACAGTCAGCTTTACTATAGTTTGGATGGTTCCCCAGTCCCCATCTCATTCTGTCTGGCCTAACAGTCAGCTTTACTATAGTTTGGATGGTTCCCCAGTCCCCATCTCATTTTGTCTGGCCTAACAGTCAGCTGTACTATAGTTTGGATGGATCCCCAGTCCCCATCTCATTCTGTCTGGCCTAACAGTCAGCTTTACTATAGTTTGGATGGTTCCCCAGTCCCCATCTCATTCTGTCTGGCCTAACGGTCAGCTTTACTATAGTTTGGATGGTTCCCCAGTCCCCATCTCTTTCTGTCTGGCCTAACAGTCAGCTTTACTATAGTTTGGATGGTTGCCCAGTCCCCATCCTTTCTGTCTGGCCTAACAGTCAGCTTTACTATAGTTTGGATGGTTCCCAGTCCCCATCTCATTCTGTCTGGCCTAACAGTCAGCTTTACTATAGTTTGGATGGTTCCCCAGTCCCCATCTCATTCTGTCTGGCATAACAGTCAGCTTTACTATAGTTTGGATGGTTCCCCAGTCCCCATCTCATTCTGTCTGGCCTAACAGTCAGCTTTACTATAGTTTGGATGGTTCCCCAGTCCCCATCTCATTCTGTCTGGCCTAACAGTCAGCTTTACTATAGTTTGGATGGTTCCCCAGTCCCCATCTCATTCTGTCGGCCTAACAGTCAGCTTTACTATAGTTTGGATGGTTCCCCAGTCCCCATCTCATTCTGTCTGGCCTAACAGTCAGCTTTACTATAGTTTTGGATGGTTCCCCAGTCCCCATCTCATTCTGTCTGGCCTAACAGTCAGCTTTACTATAGTTTGGATGGTTCCCCAGTCCCCATCTCATTCTGTCTGGCCTAACAGTCAGCTTTACTATAGTTTTGGATGGTTCCCCAGTCCCCATCTCATTCTGTCTGGCCTAACAGTCAGCTGTACTATAGTTTGGATGGATCCCCAGTCCTCATCTCATTCTGTCTGGCCTAACGGTCAGCTTTAATATAGTTTGGATGGTTCCCCAGTCCCCATCTCATTCTGTCTGGCCTAACAGTCAGCTTTACTATAGTTTGGATGGTTCCCCAGTCCCCATCTCATTCTGTCTGGCCTAACAGTCAGCTGTACTATAGTTTGGATGGTTGCCCATTCCCCACCCATTTCTGTCTGTCCTAACAGTCAGCTGTACTATAGTTTGGATGGTTGCCCAGTCCCCATCTCATTCTGTCTGGCCTAACAGTCAGCTTTACTATAGTTTGGATGGTTCCCCAGTCCCCATCTCATTCTGTCTGGCCTAACTGTCAGCTTTACAATAGCTTGGATGGTTCCCCAGTCCCGATCTCATTCTGTCTGGCCTAACGGTCAGCTTTACTATTGTTTGGATGGTTCCCCAGTCCCCATCTCATTCTGTCTGGCCTAACAGTCAGCTTTACTATAGTTTGGATGGTTGCCCAGTCCCCACCCCTTTCTGTCTGGCCTAACAGTCAGCTGTACAATAGTTTGGATGGTTCCCCAGTCCCCATCTCATTCTGTCTGGCCTAACAGTCAGCTTTACTATATTTTGGATGGTTCCCCAGTCCCCATCTCATTCTGTCTGGCATAACAGTCAGCTTTACTATAGTTTGGATGGTTCCCCAGTCCCCATCTCATTCTGTCTGGCCTAACAGTCAGCTTTACTATAGTTTGGATGGTTCCCCAGTCCCCATCTCATTCTGTCTGGCCTAACAGTCAGCTTTACTATAGTGTGGATGGTTCCCCAGTCCCCATCTCATTCTGTCGGGCCTAACAGTCAGCTTTACTATAGTTTGGTAGGTTCCCCAGTCCCCATCTCATTCTGTCTGGCCTAACAGTCAGCTTTACTATATTTTGGATGGTTCCCCAGTCCCCATCTCATTCTGTCTGGCCTAACGGTCAGCTTTAATATAGTTTGGATGGTTCCCCAGTCCCCATCTCATTCTGTCTGGCATAACAGTCACCTTTACTATAGTTTGGATGGATCCCCAGTCCCCATCTCATTCTGTCTGGCCTAACAGTCAGCTGTACTATAGTTTGGATGGTTCCCCAGTCCCATCTCATTCTGTCTGGCCTAACGGTCAGCTTTAATATAGTTTGGATGGTTCCCCAGTCCCCATCTCATTCTGTCTGGCCTAACAGTCAGCTTTACTATAGTTTGGATGGTTCCCCAGTCCCCATCTCATTCTGTCTGGCCTAACAGTCAGCTGTACTATAGTTTGGATGGTTCCCCAGTCCCCATCTCATTCTGTCTGGCCTAACAGTCAGCTGTACTATAGTTTGGATGGTTGCCCAGTCCCCATCTCATTCTGTCTGGCCTAAAAGTCAGCTTTACTATTGTTTGGATGGTTCCCCAGTCCCCATCTCATTCTGTCTGGCCTAACTGTCAGCTTTACAATAGCTTGGATGGTTCCCCAGTCCCCATATAATTCTGTCTGGCCTAACAGTCAGCTTTACTATAGTTTGGATGGTTTCCCAGTCCCCATCTCATTCTGTCTGGCCTAACAGTAATCTTTACTATAGTTTGGATGGTTCCCCAGTCCCCATCTCATTCTGTCTGGCCTAACAGTCAGCTTTACTATAGTTTGGATGGTTCCCCAGTCCCCATCTCATTCTGTCGGGCCTAACAGTCAGCTATACTATAGTTTGGATGGTTGCCCAGTCCCCACTCCTTTCTGTCTGGCCTAACAGTCAGCTGTACTATAGTTTGGATGGTTCCCCAGTCCCCATCTCATTCTGTCTGGCCTAACAGTCAGCTTTACTATATTTTGGATGGTTCCCCAGTCCCCATCTGATTCTGTCTGGCATAACAGTCAGCTTTACTATAGTTTGGATGGATGTCCAGTCCCCATCTCATTCTGTCTGGCAAAACAGTCAGCTTTACTATAGTTTGGATGGTTCCCCAGTCCCCATCTCATTCTGTCGGGCCTAACAGTCAGCTGTACTATAGTTTGGATGGTGCCCCAGTCCCCATCTCATTCTGTCTGGCATAACAGTCAGCTTTACTATAGTTTGGATGGATGTCCAGTCCCCATCTCATTCTGTCTGGCAAAACAGTCAGCTTTACTATAGTTTGGATGGTTCCCCAGTCCCCATCTCATTATGTCCGGCCAAACAGTAAGCTTTACTATAGTTTGGATGGTTCCCCAGTCCCCATCTCATTCTGTCGGGCCTAACAGTCAGCTTTACTATAGTTTGGATGGTTCCCCAGTCCCCATCTCATTCTGTCGGGCCTAACAGTCAGCTTTACTATAGTTTGGATGGTTCCCCAGTCCCCATCTCATTCTGTCTGGCCTAACAGTCAGCTTTAATATAGTTTGGATGGTTGCCCAGTCCCCACCCCTTTCTGTCTGGCCTAACAGTCAGATGTACTATAGTTTGGATGGTTCCCCAGTCCTCATCTCATTCTGTCTGGCATAACAGTCAGCTTTACTATAGTTTGGATGGATCCCCAGTCCCCATCTCATTCTGTCTGGCCTAACAGTCAGCTGTACTATAGTTTGGATGGATCCCCAGTCCTCATCTCATTCTGTCTGGCCTAACGGTCAGCTTTAATATAGTTTGGATGGTTCCCCAGTCCCCATCTCATTCTGTCTGGCCTAACAGTCAGCTTTACTATAGTTTGGATGGTTCCCCAGTCCCCATCTCATTCTGTCTGGCCTAACAGTCAGCTGTACTATAGTTTGGATGGTTGCCCAGTCCCCACCCCATTCTGTCTGGCCTAACAGTCAGCTGTACTATAGTTTGGATGGTTGCCCAGTCCCCATCTCATTCTGTCTGGCCTAAAAGTCAGCTTTACTATTGTTTGGATGGTTCCCCAGTCCCCATCTCATTCTGTCTGGCCTAACTGTCAGCTTTACAATAGCTTGGATGGTTCCCCAGTCCCGATCTCATTCTGTCTGGCCTAACGGTCAGCTTTACTATTGTTTGGATGGTTCCCCAGTCCCCATCTCATTCTGTCTGGCCTAACAGTCAGCTTTACTATAGTTTGGATGGTTGCCCAGTCCCCACCCCTTTCTGTCTGGCCTAACAGTCAGCTGTACAATAGTTTGGATGGTTCCCCAGTCCCCATCTCATTCTGTCTGGCCTAACAGTCAGCTTTACTATATTTTGGATGGTTCCCCAGTCCCCATCTCATTCTGTCTGGCATAACAGTCAGCTTTACTATAGTTTGGATGGTTCCCCAGTCCCCATCTCATTCTGTCTGGCCTAACAGTCAGCTTTACTATAGTTTGGATGGTTCCCCAGTCCCCATCTCATTCTGTCCGGCCTAACAGTCAGCTTTACTATAGTTTGGATGGTTCCCCAGTCCCCATCTCATTCTGTCGGGCCTAACAGTCAGCTTTACTATAGTTTGGATGGTTCCCCAGTCCCCATCTCATTCTGTCTGGCCTAACAGTCAGCTTTACTATATTTGGATGGTTCCCCAGTCCCCATCTCATTCTGTCTGGCCTAACGGTCAGCTTTAATATAGTTTGGATGGTTCCCCAGTCCCCATCTCATTCTGTCTGGCATAAC
Source organism: Coregonus clupeaformis (assembly GCF_020615455.1). Classification (NCBI taxonomy): domain Eukaryota; kingdom Metazoa; phylum Chordata; class Actinopteri; order Salmoniformes; family Salmonidae; genus Coregonus; species Coregonus clupeaformis. The sequence goes on from NC_059219.1 coordinate 12,748,732, forward strand.
AGTCACCTTTACTATAGTTTGGATGGATCCCCAGTCCCCATCTCATTCTGTCTGGCCTAACAGTCAGCTGTACTATAGTTTGGATGGTTCCCCAGTCCTCATCTCATTCTGTCTGGCCTAACGGTCAGCTTTAATATAGTTTGGATGGTTCCCCAGTCCCCATCTCATTCTGTCTGGCCTAACAGTCAGCTTTACTATAGTTTGGATGGTTCCCCAGTCCCCATCTCATTCTGTCTGGCCTAACAGTCAGCTGTACTATAGTTTGGATGGTTGCCCAGTCCCCATCCCATTCTGTCTGTCCTAACAGTCAGCTGTACTATAGTTTGGATGGTTGCCCAGTCCCCATCTCATTCTGTCTGGCCTAAAAGTCAGCTTTACTATTGTTTGGATGGTTCCCCAGTCCCCATCTCATTCTGTCTGGCCTAACAGTCAGCTTTACTATAGCTTGGATGGTTCCCCAGTCCCCATCTCATTCTGTCTGGCCTAACAGTCAGCTTTACTATAGTTTGGATGGTTCCCCAGTCCCCATCTCATTCTGTCTGGCCTAACAGTCATCTTTACTATAGTTTGGATGGTTCCCCAGTCCCCATCTCATTCTGTCTGGCCTAACAGTCAGCTTTACTATAGTTTGGATGGTTCCCCAGTCCCCATCTCATTCTGTCGGGCCTAACAGTCAGCTTTACTATAGTTTGGATGGTTCCCCAGTCCCCATCTCATTCTGTCTGTCCTAACAGTCAGCTGTACTATAGTTTGGATGGTTCCCCAGTCCCATCTCATTCTGTCTGGCCTAACAGTCAGCTTTAATATATTTGGATGGTTCCCCAGTCCCCATCTCATTCTGTCTGGCCTAACAGTCAGCTTTACTATAGTTTGGATGGTTGCTCCAGTCCCCATCTCATTCTGTCTGGCCTAACAGTCAGCTTTACTATAGTTTGGATGGTTCCCCAGTCCCCATCTCATTCTGTCGGCCTAACAGTCAGCTGTACTATAGTTTGGATGGTTCCCCAGTCCCCATCTCATTCTGTCTGGCATAACAGTCAGCTTTACTATAGTTTGGATGGTTTCCCAGTCCCCATCTCATTCTGTCTGGCCAACAGTCAGCTTTACTATAGTTTGGATGGTTCCCCAGTCCCCATCTCATTATGTCTGGCCTAACAGTCAGCTTTACTATAGTTTGGATGGTTCCCCCAGTCCCCATCTCATTCTGTCGGGCCTAACAGTCAGCTTTACTATAGTTTGGATGGTTCCCCAGTCCCCATCTCATTCTGTCTGGCCTAACAGTCAGCTTTACTATAGTTTGGATGGTTCCCCAGTCCCCATCTCATTCTGTCTGGCCTAACAGTCAGCTTTACTATAGTTTGGATGGTTGCCCAGTCCCCACCCCTTTCTGTCTGGCCTAACAGTCAGCTTTACTATAGTTTGGATGGTTCCCCAGTCCCATCTCATTCTGTCTGGCCTAACAGTCAGCTTTACTATATTTTGGATGGTTCCCCAGTCCCCATCTCATTCTGTCTGGCATAACAGTCAGCTTTACTATAGTTTGGATGGATGTCCAGTCCCCATCTCATTCTGTCTGGCAAAACAGTCAGCTTTACTATAGTTTGGATGGTTCCCCAGTCCCCATCTCATTCTGTCGGGCCTAACAGTCAGCTTTACTATAGTTTGGATGGTTCCCCAGTCCCCATCTCATTCTGTCTGGTCTAACAGTCAGCTTTACTATAGTTTGGATGGTTCCCCAGTCCCCATCTCATTCTGTCTGGCCTAACAGTCAGCTTTACTATAGTTTGGATGGTTCCCCAGTCCCCATCTCATTCTGTCTGGCATAACAGTCAGCTTTACTATAGTTTGGATGGTTCCCCAGTCCCCATCTCTTCTGTCGGGCCTAACAGTCAGCTTTAATATAGTTTGGATGGTTCCCCAGTCCCCATCTCATTCTGTCTGGCCTAACAGTCAGCTTTACTATAGTTTGGATGGTTGCCCAGTCCCCACCCCTTTCTGTCTGGCCTAAAAGTCAGCTTTACTATTGTTTGGATGGTTGCCCAGTCCCCATCTCATTCTGTCTGGCCTAACAGTCAGCTTTACTATAGTTTGGATGGTTCCCCAGTCCCCATCTCATTCTGTCTGGCCTAACAGTCAGCTTTACTATAGTTTGGATGGTTCCCCAGTCCCCATCTCATTCTGTCTGGCCTAACAGTCAGCTTTACTATAGTTTGGATGGTTCCCAGTCCCCATCTCATTCTGTTCCGGCCTAACAGTCAGCTTTACTATAGTTTGGATGGTTCCCCAGTCCCCATCTCATTCTGTCGGGCCTAACAGTCAGCTTTACTATAGTTTGGATGGTTCCCCAGTCCCCATCTCATTCTGTCTGGCATAACAGTCAGCTTTACTATAGTTTGGATGGTTTCCCAGTCCCCATCTCATTCTGTCTGGCCTAACAGTCAGCTTTACTATATTTTGAATGGTTCCAAAGTCCCCATCTCATTCTGTCCGGCCTAACAGTCAGCTTTACTATAGTTTGGATGGTTCCCCAGTCCCCATCTCATTCTGTCGGGCCTAACAGTCAGCTTTGCTATAGTTTGGATGGTTCCCCAGTCCCCATCTCATTCTGTCGTGCCTAACAGTCAGCTTTACTATAGTTTGGATGGTTCCCCAGTCCCCATCTCATTCAGTCTGGCCAAACAGTCAGCTTTACTATAGTTTGGATGGTTCCCCAGTCCCCATCTCATTCTGTCGGGCCTAACAGTCAGCTTTACTATAGTTTGGATGGTTCAGTGGTCCCCATCTCATTCTGTCTGGCCTAACAGTCAGCTTTACTATAGTTTGGATGGTTGCCCAGTCCCCACCCCTTTCTGTCTTGCCTAACAGTCAGCTATACTATAGTTTGGATGGTTCCCCAGTCCTCATCTCATTCTGTCTGGCCTAACAGTCAGCTTTACTATATTTTGGATGGTTCCCCAGTCCCCATCTCATTCTGTCTGGCATAACAGTCAGCTTTACTATAGTTTGGATGGTTCCCCAGTCCCCATCTCATTCTGTCTGGCCTAACAGTCAGCTTTACTATAGTTTGGATGGTTCCCCAGTCCCCATCTCATTCTGTTCCGGCCTAACAGTCAGCTTTACTATAGTTTGGATGGTTCCCCAGTCCCCATCTCATTCTGTCGGCCTAACAGTCAGCTTTAATATAGTTTGGATGGTTCCCCAGTCCCCATCTCATTCTGTCTGGCCTAACAGTCATCTTTACTATAGTTTGGATGGTTCCCCAGTCCCCATCTCATTCTGTCTGGCCTAACAGTCAGCTTTACTATAGTTTGGATGGTTCCCCAGTCCCCATCTCATTCTGTCCGGCCTAACAGTCAGCTTTACTATAGTTTGGATGGTTCCCCAGTCCCCATCTCATTCTGTCGGGCCTAACAGTCAGCTTTACTATAGTTTGGATGGTTCCCCAGTCCCCATCTCATTCTGTCTGGCCTAACAGTCAGCTTTACTATAGTTTGGATGGTTCCCCAGTCCCCATCTCATTCGTCTGGTCTAACAGTCAGCTTTACTATAGTTTGGATGGTTCCCCAGTCCCCATCTCATTCTGTCGGGCCTAACAGTCAGCTTTACTATAGTTTGGATGGATGTCCAGTCCCCATCTCATTCTGTCTGGTCTAACAGTCAGCTTTACTATAGTTTGGATGGTTGCCCAGTCCCATCTCATTCTGTCGGGCCTAACAGTCAGCTTTACTATAGTTTGGATGGTTGCCCAGTCCCATCTCATTCTGTCTGGCCTAACAGTCAGCTTTACTATAGTTTTGGATGGTTCCCCAGTCCCCATCTCATTCTGTCTGGCATAACAGTCAGCTTTACTATAGTTTGGATGGTTCCCCAGTCCCCATCTCATTCTGTCTGGCCAAACAGTCAGCTTTACTATAGTTTGGATGGTTCCCCAGTCCCCATCTCATTCTGTCGGGCCTAACAGTCAGCTTTACTATAGTTTGGATGGATGCCCAGTCCCCATCTCATTCTGTCTGGCCTAACAGTCAGCTTTACTATAGTTTGGATGGTTGCCCCAGTCCCCCACTCATTCTGTCGGGCCTAACAGTCAGCTTTACTATAGTTTGGATGGTTGCCCAGTCCCCATCTCATTCTGTCTGGCATAACAGTCAGCTTTACTATAGTTTGGATGGTTCCCCAGTCCCCATCTCATTCTGTCTGGGCTAACAGTCAGCTTTACTATAGTTTGGATGGTTCCCCAGTCCCCATCTCATTCTGTCTGGCCTAACAGTCAGCTTTACTATAGTTTGGATGGTTCCGCAGTCCCCATCTCATTCTGTCTGGCCTAACAGTCAGCTTTACTATAGTTTGGATGGTTGCCCAGTCCCCAACCATTTCTGTCTGGCCTAACAGTCAGCTATACTATAGTTTGGATGGTTCCCCAGTCCTCATCTCATTCTGTCTGGCCTAACAGTCAGCTTTACTATATTTTGGATGGTTCCCCAGTCCCCATCTCATTCTGTCTGGCATAACAGTCAGCTTTACTATAGTTTGGATGGTTCCCCAGTCCCCATCTCTTTCTGTCTGGCCTAACAGTCAGCTTTAGTATAGTTTGGATGGTTCCCCAGTCCCCATCTCATTCTGTCTGGCCTAACAGTCAGCTTTAATATACTTTGGATGGTTGCCCAGTCCCCATCTCATTCTGTCTGGCCTAACAGTCAGCTGTACTATAGTTTGGATGGATCCCCAGTCCCCATCTCATTCTGTCTGGCCTAACAGTCAGCTTTACTATATTTTGGATGGTTCCCAGTCCCCATCTCATTCTGTCTGGCCTAACAGTCAGCTTTACTATAGTTTGGATGGTTCCCCAGTCCCCATCTCATTCTGTCCGGCCTAACAGTCAGCTTTACTATAGTTTGGATGGTTCCCCAGTCCCCATCTCATTCTGTCGGGCCTAACAGTCAGCTTTACTATAGTTTGGATGGTTCCCCAGTCCCCATCTCATTCTGTCTGGCCTAACAGTCAGCTTTACTATAGTTTGGATGGTTCCCCAGTCCCCATCTCATTCTGTCTGGCCTAACAGTCAGCTTTACTATAGTTTGGATGGTTCCCCAGTCCCCATCTCATTCTGTCTGGCCTAACAGTCAGCTTTACTATAGTTTGGATGGTTCCCAGTCCCCATCTCATTCTGTCTGGCCTAACAGTCAGCTTTACTATAGTTTGGATGGTTCCCCAGTCCCATCTCATTCTGTCTGGCCTAACAGTCAGCTTTACTATAGTTTGGATGGTTCCCCAGTCCCCATCTCATTCTGTCTGGCCTAACAGTCAGCTTTACTATAGTTTGGATGGTTCCCCAGTCCCCATCTCATTCTGTCTGGCCTAACAGTCAGCTTTAGTATAGTTTGGATGGTTCCCCAGTCCCCATCTCATTCTGTCTGGCCTAACAGTCAGCTTTACTATACTTTGGATGGTTCCCAGTCCCCACTCATTCTGTCTGGCCTAACAGTCAGCTGTACTATAGTTTGGATGGTTCCCCAGTCCCCATCTCATTCTGTCTGGCCTAACAGTCAGCTTTACTATAGTTTGGTTGGTTCCCCAGTCCCCATCTCATTCTGTCTGGCCTAACAGTCAGCTTTACTATAGTTTTGGATGGTTCCCCAGTCCCCATCTCATTCTGTCTGGCCTAACAGTCAGCTTTACTATAGTTTGGATGGTTCCCCAGTCCCCATCTCATTCTGTCTGGCCTAACAGTCAGCTTTACTATAGTTTGGATGGTTCCCCAGTCCCCATCTCATTCTGTCTGGCCTAACAGTCAGCTTTACTATAGTTTGGATGGTTCCCCAGTCCCCATCTCATTCTGTCTGGCCTAACAGTCAGCTTTACTATAGTTTGGATGGTTTCCCCAGTCCCCATCTCATTCTGTCTGGCCTAACAGTAATCTTTACTATAGTTTGGATGGTTGCCCAGTCCCCATCTCATTCTGTCTGGCCTAACAGTCAGCTTTACTATAGTTTGGATGGTTCCCCAGTCCCCATCTCATTCTGTCTGGCCTAACAGTCAGCTTTACTATAGTTTGGATGGTTCCCCAGTCCCCATCTCATTCTGTCTGGCCTAACAGTCAGCTTTACTATAGTTTGGATGGTTCCCCAGTCCCCATCTCATTCTGTCTGGCCTAACAGTCAGCTTTACTATAGTTTGGATGGTTCCCCAGTCCCCATCTCATTCTGTCTGGCCTAACAGTCAGCTTTACTATAGTTTTGGATGGTTCCCCAGTCCCCATCTCATTCTGTCTGGCCTAACAGTCAGCTTTACTATAGTTTGGATGGTTCCCCAGTCCCCATCTCATTCTGTCTGGCCTAACAGTCAGCTTTACTATAGTTTGGATGGTTCCCCAGTCCCCATCTCATTCTGTCTGGCCTAACAGTCAGCTTTACTATAGTTTGGATGGTTCCCCAGTCCCCATCTCATTCTGTCTGGCCTAACAGTCAGCTTTACTATAGTTTGGATGGTTCCCCAGTCCCCATCTCATTCTGTCTGGCCTAACAGTCAGCTTTACTATAGTTTGGATGGTTTCCCCAGTCCCCATCTCATTCTGTCTGGCCTAACAGTCAGCTTTACTATAGTTTGGATGGTTCCCCAGTCCCCATCTCATTCTGTCTGGCCTAACAGTCAGCTTTACTATAGTTTGGATGGTTCCCCAGTCCCCATCTCATTCTGTCTGGCCTAACAGTCAGCTTTACTATAGTTTGGATGGTTCCCCAGTCCCCATCTCATTCTGTCTGGCCTAACAGTCAGCTTTACTATAGTTTGGATGGTTCCCCAGTCCCCATCTCATTCTGTCTGGCCTAACAGTCAGCTTTACTATATTTTGGATGGTTCCCCAGTCCCCATCTCATTCTGTCTGGCCTAACAGTCAGCTTTACTATAGTTTGGATGGTTCCCCAGTCCCCATCTCATTCTGTCTGGCCTAACAGTCAGCTTTACTATAGTTTGGATGGTTCCCCAGTCCCCATCTCATTCTGTCTGGCCTAACAGTCAGCTTTAATATAGTTTGGATGGTTGCCCAGTCCCCACCCTTTCTGTCTGGCCTAACAGTCAGCTGTACTATAGTTTGGATGGATCCCCAGTCCCCATCTCATTCTGTCTGGCCTAACAGTCAGCTTTACTATATTTTGTTTGGTTCCCCAGTCCCCATCTCATTCTGTCTGGCCTAACAGTCAGCTTTACTATAGTTTGGATGGATCCCCAGTCCCCATCTCATTCTGTCTGGCCTAACAGTCAGCTTTACTATAGTTTGGATGGTTCCCCAGTCCCCATCTCATTCTGTCTGGCCTAACAGTCAGCTTTACTATAGTTTGGATGGTTCCCCAGTCCCCATCTCATTCTGTCTGGCCTAACAGTCAGCTTTACTATAGTTTGGATGGTTCCCCAGTCCCCATCTCATTCTGTCTGGCCTAACAGTCAGCTTTACTATAGTTTGGATGGTTTCCCAGTCCCCATCTCATTCTGTCTGGCCTAACAGTCAGCTTTACTATAGTTTGGATGGTTCCCCAGTCCCCATCTCATTCTGTCTGGCCTAACAGTCAGCTTTACTATAGTTTGGATGGTTCCCCAGTCCCCATCTCATTCTGTCGGGCCTAACAGTCAGCTTTACTATAGTTTGGATGGTTCCCCAGTCCCCACCCTTTCTGTCTGGCCTAACAGTCAGCTGTACTATAGTTTGGATGGTTCCCCAGTCCTCATCTCATTCTGTCTGGCCTAACAGTCAGCTTTACTATATTTTGGATGGTTCCCCAGTCCCCATCTCATTCTGTCTGGCATAACAGTCAGCTTTACTATAGTTTGGATGGTTCCCCAGTCCCCATCTCATTCTGTCTGGCCTAACAGTCAGCTTTACTATAGTTTGGATGGTTCCCCAGTCCCCATCTCATTCTGTCTGGCCTAACAGTCAGCTGTACTATAGTTTGGATGGTTCCCCAGTCCCCATCTCATTCTGTCTGGCCTAACAGTCAGCTTTACTATAGTTTGGATGGTTCCCCAGTCCCCATCTCATTCTGTCTGGCCTAACAGTCAGCTTTACTATAGTTTGGATGGTTCCCCAGTCCCCATCTCATTCTGTCTGGCCTAACAGTCAGCTTTACTATAGTTTGGATGGTTCCCCAGTCCCCATCTCATTCTGTCTGGCCTAACAGTCAGCTTTACTATAGTTTGGATGGTTCCCCAGTCCCCATCTCATTCTGTCGGGCCTAACAGTCAGCTTTACTATAGTTTGGATGGTTCCCCAGTCCCCATCTCATTCTGTCTGGCCTAACAGTCAGCTTTACTATAGTTTGGATGGTTCCCCAGTCCCCATCTCATTCTGTCTGGCCTAACAGTCAGCTTTACTATAGTTTGGATGGTTCCCCAGTCCCCATCTCATTCTGTCTGGCCTAACAGTCAGCTTTACTATAGTTTGGATGGTTCCCCAGTCCCCATCTCATTCTGTCTGGCCTAACAGTCAGCTTTACTATAGTTTGGATGGTTGCCCAGTCCCCATCTCATTCTGTCTGGCCAAACAGTCAGCTTTACTATAGTTTGGATGGTTCCCCAGTCCTCATCTCATTCTGTCTGGCCTAACAGTCAGCTTTACTATATTTGGATGGTTCCCCAGTCCCCATCTCATTCTGTCTGGCCTAACAGTCAGCTTTAGTATAGTTTGGATGGTTCCCCAGTCCCCATCTCATTCTGTCTGGCCTAACAGTCAGCTTTACTATAGTTTGGATGGTTCCCCAGTCCCCATCTCATTCTGTCTGGCCTAACAGTCAGCTTTATATAGTTTGGATGGTTCCCAGTCCCCATCTCATTCTGTCTGGCCTAACAGTCAGCTTTACTATAGTTTGGATAGATGCCCAGTCCCCATCTCATCTGTCTGGCCTAACAGTCAGCTTTACTATATTTTGGATGGTTCCCCAGTCCCCATCTCATTCTGTCTGGCCTAACAGTCAGCTTTACTATAGTTTGGATGGTTCCCCAGTCCCCATCTCATTCTGTCTGGCCTAACAGTCAGCTTTACTATAGTTTGGATGGTTCCCCAGTCCCCATCTCATTCTGTCTGGCCTAACAGTCAGCTTTACTATAGTTTGGATGGTTCCCCAGTCCCCATCTCATTCTGTCTGGCCTAACAGTAAGCTTTACTATAGTTTGGATGGTTCCCCAGTCCCCATCTCATTCTGTCTGGCCTAACAGTCAGCTTTACTATAGTTTGGATGGTTCCCCAGTCCCCATCTCATTCTGTCTGGCCTAACAGTCAGCTTTACTATAGTTTGGATGGTTCCCCAGTCCCCATCTCATTCTGTCTGGCCTAACAGTCAGCTTTACTATAGTTTGGATGGTTCCCCAGTCCCCATCTCATTCTGTCTGGCCTAACAGTCAGCTTTACTATAGTTTGGATGGTTCCCCAGTCCCCATCTCATTCTGTCTGGCCTAACAGTCAGCTTTACTATAGTTTGGATGGTTCCCCAGTCCCCATCTCATTTCTGTCTGGCATAACAGTCAGCTTTAGTATAGTTTGGATGGTTCCCCAGTCCCCATCTCATTCTGTCTGGCCTAACAGTCAGCTTTAATATAGTTTGGATGGTTGCCCAGTCCCCCGCCCTTTCTGTCTGGCCTAACAGTCAGCTGTACTATAGTTTGGATGGATCCCCAGTCCCCATCTCATTCTGTCTGGCCTAACAGTCAGCTTTACTATAGTTTGGTTGGTTCCCCAGTCCCCATCTCATTCTGTCTGGCATAACAGTCAGCTTTACTATAGTTTTGATGGATCCCCAGTCCCCATCTCATTCTGTCTGGCCTAACAGTCAGCTTTACTATAGTTTGGATGGTTCCCCAGTCCCCATCTCATTCTGTCTGGCCTAACAGTCAGCTTTACTATAGTTTGGATGGTTCCCCAGTCCCCATCTCATTCTGTCTGGCCTAACAGTCAGCTTTACAATAGCTTTGGATGGTTCCCCAGTCCCCATCTCATTCTGTCTGGCCTAACAGTCAGCTTTACTATAGTTTGGATGGTTTCCCAGTCCCCATCTCATTCTGTCTGGCCTAACAGTCAGCTTTACTATAGTTTGGATGGTTCCCCAGTCCCCATCTCATTCTGTCTGGCCTAACAGTCAGCTTTACTATAGTTTGGATGGTTCCCCAGTCCCCATCTCATTCTGTCGGGCCTAACAGTCAGCTATACTATAGTTTGGATGGTTGCCCAGTCCCCAACCCTTTCTGTCTTGCCTAACAGTCAGCTATACTATAGTTTGGATGGTTCCACAGTCCTCATCTCATTCTGTCTGGCCTAACAGTCAGCTTTACTATATTTTGGATGGTTCCCCAGTCCCCATCTCATTCTGTCTGGCATAACAGTCAGCTTTACTATAGTTTGGATGGTTCCCCAGTCCCCATCTCTTTCTGTCTGGCCTAACAGTCAGCTTTAGTATAGTTTGGATGGTTCCCCAGTCCCCATCTCATTCTGTCTGGCCTAACTGTCAGCTTTAATATACTTTGGATGGTTGCCCAGTCCCCGCCCTTTCTGTCTGGCCTAACAGTCAGCTGTACTATAGTTTGGATGGATCCCCAGTCCCCATCTCATTCTGTCTGGCCTAACAGTCAGCTTTACTATATTTTGTTTGGTTCCCCAGTCCCCATCTCATTCTGTCTGGCATAACAGTCAGCTTTACTATAGTTTTGATGGATCCCCAGTCCCCATCTCATTCTGTCTGGCCTAACAGTCAGCTTTACTATAGTTTGGATGGTTCCCCAGTCCCCATCTCATTCTGTCGGGCCTAACAGTCAGCTTTACTATAGTTTGGATGGTTCCCCAGTCCCCATCTCATTCTGTCTGGCCTAACTGTCAGCTTTACAATAGTTGTGGAGTCCCATTAATGTCTGGCCTAACAGTCATCTTTACTATAGTTTGGATGGTTTCCCAGTCCCCATCTCATTCTGTCTGGCCTAACAGTAATCTTTACTATAGTTTGGATGGTTCCCCAGTCCCAATCTCATTCTGTCTGGCCTAACAGTCAGCTTTACTATAGTTTGGATGGTTCCCCAGTCCCCATCTCATTCTGTCGGGCCTAACAGTCAGCTATACTATAGTTTGGATGGTTGCCCAGTCCCCACCCCTTTCTGTCTGTCCTAACAGTCAGCTGTACTATAGTTTGGATGGTTCCCCAGTCCTCATCTCATTCTGTCTGGCCTAACAGTCAGCTTTACTATATTTTGGATGGTTCCCCAGTCCCCATCTCATTCTGTCTGGCCTAACAGTCAGCTTTACTATAGTTTGGATGGATGTCCAGTCCCCATCTCATTCTGTCTGGCAAAACAGTCAGCTTTACTATAGTTTGGATGGTTCCCCAGTCCCCATCTCATTCTGTCGGGCCTAACAGTCAGCTGTACTATAGTTTGGATGGTGCCCCAGTCCCCATCTCATTCTGTCTGGCATAACAGTCAGCTTTACTATAGTTTGGATGGATGTCCAGTCCCCATCTCATTCTGTCTGGCAAAACAGTCAGCTTTACTATAGTTTGGATGGTTCCCCAGTCCCCATCTCATTCTGTCTGGCCAAACAGTCAGCTTTACTATAGTTTGGATGGTTCCCCAGTCCCCATCTCATTCTGTCGGGCCTAACAGTCAGCTTTACTATAGTTTGGATGGTTCCCCAGTCCCCATCTCATTCTGTCGGGCCTAACAGTCAGCTTTACTATAGTTTGGATGGTTCCCCAGTCCCCATCTCATTCTGTCTGGCCTAACAGTCAGCTTTACTATAGTTTTGATGGTTGCCCAGTCCCCACCCATTCTGTCTGGCCTAACAGTCAGCTTTACTATAGTTTGGATGGTTCCCCAGTCCCATCTCATTCTGTCTGGCCTAACAGTCAGCTTTACTATATTTGGATGGTTCCCCAGTCCCCATCTCATTCTGTCTGGCATAACAGTCAGCTTTACTATAGTTTGGATGGATGTCCCCAGTCCCCATCTCATTCTGTCTGGCCAAACAGTCAGCTTTACTATAGTTTGGATGGTTCCCCAGTCCCCATCTCATTCTGTCGGCCTAACAGTCAGCTTTACTATAGTTTGGATGGTTCCCCAGTCCCCATCTCTTTCTGTCTGGCCTAACAGTCAGCTTTAGTATAGTTTGGATGGTTCCCCAGTCCCCATCTCATTCTGTCTGGCCTAACAGTCAGCTTTAATATAGTTTGGATGGTTGCCCAGTCCCCATCCCTTTCTGTCTGGCCTAACAGTCAGCTGTACTATAGTTTGGATGGATCCCCAGTCCCCATCTCATTCTGTCTGGCCTAACAGTCAGCTTTACTATATTTTGGATGGTTCCCCAGTCCCCATCTCATTCTGTCTGGCATAACAGTCAGCTTTACTATAGTTTTGATGGATCCCCAGTCCCCATCTCATTCTGTCTGGCCTACCAGTCAGCTTTACTATAGTTTGGATGGTTCCCCAGTCCCCATCTCATTATGTCGGGCCTAACAGTCAGCTTTACTATAGTTTGGATGGTTCCCCAGTCCCCATCTCATTCTGTCTGGCCTAACTGTCAGCTTTACAATAGCTTGGATGGTTCCCCAGTCCCCATATAATTCTGTCTGGCCTAACAGTCAGCTTTACTATAGTTTGGATGGTTTCCCAGTCCCCATCTCATTCTGTCTGGCCTAACAGTAATCTTTACTATAGTTTGGATGGTTCCCCAGTCCCCATCTCATTCTGTCTGGCCTAACAGTCAGCTTTACTATAGTTTGGATGGTTCCCCAGTCCCCATCTCATTCTGTCTGGCCTAACAGTCAGCTTTACTATAGTTTGGATGGTTCCCAGTCCCCACCCCTTTCTGTCTTGGCCTAACAGTCAGCTGTACTATAGTTTGGATGGTTCCCCAGTCCCCATCTCATTCTGTCTGGCCTAACAGTCAGCTTTACTATATTTTGGATGGTTCCCCAGTCCCCATCTCATTCTGTCTGGCATAACAGTCAGCTTTACTATAGTTTGGATGGTTCCCCAGTCCCCATCTCTTTCTGTCTGGCCTAACAGTCAGCTTTACTATAGTTTGGATGGTTCCCCAGTCCCCATCTCATTCTGTCTGGCCTAACTGTCAGCTTTAATATACTTTGGATGGTTGCCCAGTCCCCGCCCTTTCTGTCTGGCCTAACAGTCAGCTGTACTATAGTTTGGATGGATCCCCAGTCCCCATCTCATTCTGTCTGGCCTAACAGTCAGCTTTACTATATTTTGTTTGGTTCCCCAGTCCCCATCTCATTCTGTCTGGCATAACAGTCAGCTTTACTATAGTTTTGATGGATCCCCAGTCCCCATCTCATTCTGTCTGGCCTACCAGTCAGCTTTACTATAGTTTGGATGGTTCCCCAGTCCCCATCTCATTATGTCGGGCCTAACAGTCAGCTCTACTATAGTTTGGATGGTTCCCCAGTCCCCATCTCATTCTGTCTGGCCTAACTGTCAGCTTTACAATAGCTTGGATGGTTCCCCAGTCCCCATCTCATTCTGTCTGGCCTAACAGTCATCTTTACTATAGCTTGGATGGTTTCCCAGTCCCCATCTCATTCTGTCTGGCCTAACAGTCATCTTTACTATAGTTTGGATGGTTCCCCAGTCCCAATCTCATTCTGTCTGGCCTAACAGTCAGCTTTACTATAGTTTGGATGGTTCCCCAGTCCCCATCTCATTCTGTCGGGCCTAACAGTCAGCTATACTATAGTTTGGATGGTTGCCCAGTCCCCACCCCTTTCTGTCTGTCCTAACAGTCAGCTGTACTATAGTTTGGATGGTTCCCCAGTCCTCATCTCATTCTGTCTGGCCTAACAGTCAGCTTTACTATATTTTGGATGGTTCCCCAGTCCCCATCTGATTCTGTCTGGCATAACAGTCAGCTTTACTATAGTTTGGATGGATGTCCAGTCCCCATCTCATTCTGTCTGGCAAAACAGTCAGCTTTACTATAGTTTGGATGGTTCCCCAGTCCCCATCTCATTCTGTCGGGCCTAACAGTCAGCTGTACTATAGTTTGGATGGTGCCCCAGTCCCCATCTCATTCTGTCTGGCATAACAGTCAGCTTTACTATAGTTTGGATGGATGTCCAGTCCCCATCTCATTCTGTCTGGCAAAACAGTCAGCTTTACTATAGTTTGGATGGTTCCCCAGTCCCCATCTCATTATGTCCGGCCAAACAGTCAGCTTTACTATAGTTTGGATGGTTCCCCAGTCCCCATCTCATTCTGTCGGGCCTAACAGTCAGCTTTACTATAGTTTGGATGGTTCCCCAGTCCCCATCTCATTCTGTCGGGCCTAACAGTCAGCTTTACTATAGTTTGGATGGTTCCCCAGTCCCCATCTCATTCTGTCTGGCCTAACAGTCAGCTTTAATATAGTTTGGATGGTTGCCCAGTCCCCACCCCTTTCTGTCTGGCCTAACAGTCAGATGTACTATAGTTTGGATGGTTCCCCAGTCCTCATCTCATTCTGTCTGGCCTAACAGTCAGCTTTACTATATTTTGGATGGTTCCCCAGTCCCCATCTCATTCTGTCTGGCCTAACAGTCAGCTTTACTATAGTTTGGATGGATGTCCAGTCCCCATCTCATTCTGTCTGGCAAAACAGTCAGCTTTACTATAGTTTGGATGGTTCCCCAGTCCCCATCTCATTCTGTCGGGCCTAACAGTCAGCTTTACTATAGTTTGGATGGTTCCCCAGTCCCCATCTCATTCTGTCTGGTCTAACTGTCAGGTCTATTATAGTTTGGATGGTTCCCCATTCCCCATCTCCGTCTGTCTGGCCTAACAGTCAGCTTTACTATAGTTTGGATGGTTCCCCAGTCCTCATCTCACTCTGTCTGGCATAACAGTCAGCTTTACTATAGTTTGGATGGTTCCCCAGTCCCCATCTCTTTCTGTCTGGCCTAACAGTCAGCTTTACTATAGTTTGGATGGTTCCCCAGTCCCCATCTCATTCTGTCTGGCCTAACAGTCAGCTTTAATATAGTTTGGATGGTTGCCCAGTCCCCACCCCTTTCTGTCTGGCCTAACAGTCAGCTGTACTATAGTTTGGATGGATCCCCAGTCCCCATCTCATTCTGTCTGGCCTAACAGTCAGCTTTACTATATTTTGTTTTGTTCCCCAGTCCCCATCTCATTCTGTCTGGCATAACAGTCAGCTTTACTATAGTTTGGATGGTTCCCCAGTCCCCATCTCATTCTGTCTGGCCTAACAGTCAGCTTTACTATAGTTTGGATGGTTCCCAGTCCCCATCTCATTCTGTTCCGGCCTAACAGTCAGCTTTACTATAGTTTGGATGGTTCCACAGTCCCCATCTCATTCTGTCTGGCCTAACAGTCAGCTTTACTATAGTTTGGATGGTTCCCAGTCCCCATCTCATTCTGTCCGGCCTAACAGTCAGCTTTACTATAGTTTGGATGGTTCCCCAGTCCCCATCTCATTCTGTCGGGCCTAACAGTCAGCTTTGCTATAGTTTGGATGGTTCCCCAGTCCCCATCTCATTCTGTCGTGCCTAACAGTCAGCTTTACTATAGTTTGGATGGTTCCCCAGTCCCCATCTCATTCAGTCTGGCCAAACAGTCAGCTTTACTATAGTTTGGATGGTTCCCCAGTCCCCATCTCATTCTGTCGGGCCTAACAGTCAGCTTTACTATAGTTTGGATGGTTCAGTGGTCCCCATCTCATTCTGTCTGGCCTAACAGTCAGCTGTACTATAGTTTGGATGGTTGCCCAGTCCCCACCCCTTTCTGTCTTGCCTAACAGTCAGCTATACTATAGTTTGGATGGTTCCCCAGTCCCCATCTCATTCTGTCTGGCATAACAGTCAGCTTTACTATAGTTTGGATGGTTCCCCAGTCCCAATCTCATTCTGGCTGGCCTAACAGTCAGCTTTACTATAGTTTGGATGGTTCCCCAGTCCCCATCTCATTCTGTTCCGGCCTAACAGTCAGCTTTACTATAGTTTGGATGGTTCCACAGTCCCCATCTCATTCTGTCGGGCCTAACAGTCAGCTTTACTATAGTTTGGATGGTTCCCCAGTCCTCATCTCATTCTGTCTGGCCTAACAGTAATCTTTACTATAGTTTGGATGGTTCCCCAGTCCCCATCTCATTCTGTCTGGCCTAACAGTCAGCTTTACTATAGTTTGGATGGTTCCCCAGTCCCCATCTCATTCTGTCTGGCCTAACAGTCAGCTTTACTATAGTTTGGATGGTTCCCCAGTCCCCATCTCATTCTGTCGGGCCTAACAGTCAGCTTTGCTATAGTTTGGATGGTTCCCCAGTCCCCATCTCATTCTGTCTGGCCTAACAGTCAGCTTTACTATAGTTTGGATGGTTCCCCAGTCCCCATCTCATTCAGTCTGGTCTAACAGTCAGCTTTACTATAGTTTGGATGGTTCCCCAGTCCCCATCTCATTCTGTCGGGCCTAACAGTCAGCTTTACTATAGTTTGGATGGATGTCCAGTCCCCATCTCATCTGTCTGGTCTAACAGTCAGCTTTACTATAGTTTGGATGGTTGCCCAGTCCCCCACTCATTCTGTCGGGCCTAACAGTCAGCTTTACTATAGTTTAGGATGGTTGCCCAGTCCTCATCTCATTCTGTCTGGCCTAACAGTCAGCTTTACTATATTTTGGATGGTTCCCCAGTCCCCATCTCATTCTGTCTGGCATAACAGTCAGCTTTACTATAGTTTGGATGGTTCCCCAGTCCCCATCTCATTCTGTCTGGCCTAACAGTCAGCTTTACTATATTTTGGATGGTTCCCCAGTCCCCATCTCATTCTGTCTGGCATAACAGTCAGCTTTACTATAGTTTGGATGGTTCCCCAGTCCCCATCTCATTCAGTCTGGCCAAACAGTCAGCTTTACTATAGTTTGGATGGTTCCCCAGTCCCCATCTCATTCTGTCTGGCCTAACAGTCAGCTTTACTATAGTTTGGATGGTTCCCCAGTCCCCATCTCATTCTGTCGGGCCTAACAGTCAGCTTTACTATAGTTTGGATGGTTCCCCAGTCCCCATCTCATTCTGTCGGGCCTAACAGTCAGCTTTACTATAGTTTGGATGGTTCCCCAGTCCCCATCTCATTCTGTCTTGCCTAACAGTCAGCTTTACTATAGTTTGGATGGTTCCCCAGTCCCCATCTCATTCTGTCTGGCCTAACAGTCAGCTTTACTATAGTTTGGATGGTTCCCCAGTCCCCATCTCATTCTGTCGGGCCTAACAGTCAGCTTTACTATAGTTTGGATGGTTCCCCAGTCCCCATCTCATTCTGTCTGGCCTAACAGTCAGCTTTACTATAGTTTGGATGGTTGCCCAGTCCCCACCCCTTTCTGTCTTGCCTAACAGTCAGCTATACTATAGTTTGGATGGTTCCCCAGTCCCCATCTCATTCTGTCTGGCATAACAGTCAGCTTTACTATAGTTTGGATGGTTCCCCAGTCCCAATCTCATTCTGGCTGGCCTAACAGTCAGCTTTACTATAGTTTGGATGGTTCCCCAGTCCCCATCTCATTCTGTCCGGCCTAACAGTCAGCTTTACTATAGTTTGGATGGTTCCACAGTCCCCATCTCATTCTGTCGGGCCTAACAGTCAGCTTTACTATAGTTTGGATGGTTCCCCAGTCCTCATCTCATTCTGTCTGGCATAACAGTAATCTTTACTATAGTTTGGATGGTTCCCCAGTCCCCATCTCATTCTGTCTGGCCTAACAGTCAGCTTTACTATAGTTTGGATGGTTCCCCAGTCCCCATCTCATTCTGTCCGGCCTAACAGTCAGCTTTACTATAGTTTGGATGGTTCCCCAGTCCCCATCTCATTCTGTCGGGCCTAACAGTCAGCTTTGCTATAGTTTGGATGGTTCCCCAGTCCCCATCTCATTCTGTCTGGCCTAACAGTCAGCTTTACTATAGTTTGGATGGTTCCCCAGTCCCCATCTCATTCAGTCTGGTCTAACAGTCAGCTTTACTATAGTTTGGATGGTTCCCCAGTCCCCATCTCATTCTGTCGGGCCTAACAGTCAGCTTTACTATAGTTTGGATGGATGTCCAGTCCCCATCTCATTCTGTCTGGCCTAACAGTCAGCTTTACTATAGTTTGGATGGTTGCCCAGTCCCCCACTCATTCTGTCGGGCCTAACAGTCAGCTTTACTATAGTTAGGATGGTTGCCCAGTCCTCATCTCATTCTGTCTGGCCTAACAGTCAGCTTTACTATATTTTGGATGGTTCCCCAGTCCCCATCTCATTCTGTCTGGCATAACAGTCAGCTTTACTATAGTTTGGATGGTTCCCCAGTCCCCATCTCATTCAGTCTGGCCAAACAGTCAGCTTTACTATAGTTTGGATGGTTCCCCAGTCCCCATCTCATTCAGTCTGGCCAAACAGTCAGCTTTACTATAGTTTGGATGGTTCCCCAGTCCCCATCTCATTCTGTCGGGCCTAACAGTCAGCTTTACTATAGTTTGGATGGATGTCCAGTCCCCATCTCATCTGTCTGGTCTAACAGTCAGCTTTACTATAGTTTGGATGGTTGCCCAGTCCCCCACTCATTCTGTCGGGCCTAACAGTCAGCTTTACTATAGTTAGGATGGTTGCCCAGTCCCCATCTCATTCTGTCTGGCATAACAGTCAGCTTTACTATAGTTTGGATGGTTCCCCAGTCCCAATCTCATTCTGTCTGGCCTAACAGTCAGCTGTACTATAGTTTGGATGGTTCCCCAGTCCCAACCCTTTCTGTCTTGCCTAACAGTCAGCTATACTATAGTTTGGATGGTTCCACAGTACTCATCTCATTCTGTCTGGCCTAACAGTCAGCTTTACTATATTTTGGATGGTTCCCCAGTCCCCATCTCATTCTGTCTGGCCTAACAGTCAGCTTTACTATAGTTTGGATGGTTCCCCAGTCCCCATCTCTTTCTGTCTGGCCTAACAGTCAGCTTTACTATAGTTTGGATGGTTCCCCAGTCCCCATCTCATTCTGTCTGGCCTAACAGTCAGCTTTAATATACTTTGGATGGTTGCCCAGTCCCCGCCCTTTCTGTCTGGCCTAACAGTCAGCTGTACTATAGTTTGGATGGATCCCCAGTCCCCATCTCATTCTGTCTGGCCTAACAGTCAGCTTTACTATATTTTGTTTGGTTCCCCAGTCCCCATCTCATTCTGTCTGGCATAACAGTCAGCTTTACTATAGTTTTGATGGTTCCCCAGTCCCCATCTCATTCTGTCTGGCCTACCAGTCAGCTTTACTATAGTTTTGATGGTTCCCCAGTCCCCATCTCATTCTGTTCCGGCCTAACAGTAATCTTTACTATAGTTTGGATGGTTCCCCAGTCCCCATCTCATTATGTCGGGCCTAACAGTCAGCTTTACTATAGTTTTGATGGTTCCCCAGTCCCCATCTCATTCTGTCTGGCCTAACAGTCAGCTTTACTATAGTTTGGATGGTTCCCCAGTCCCCATCTCATTCTGTCTGGCCTAACAGTCAGCTTTACTATAGTTTGGATGGTTCCCCAGTCCCCATCTCATTCAGTCTGGCCAAACAGTCAGCTTTACTATAGTTTGGATGGTTCCCCAGTCCCCATCTCATTCTGTCGGGCCTAACAGTCAGCTTTACTATAGTTTGAATGGTTCCACAGTCCCCATCTCATTCTGTCCGGCCTAACAGTCAGCTTTACTATAGTTTGGATGGTTCCCCAGTCCCCATCTCATTATGTCGGGCCTAACAGTCAGCTTTGCTATAGTTTGGATGGTTCCCCAGTCCCCATCTCATTCTGTCTGGCCTAACAGTCAGCTTTACTATAGTTTGGATGGTTCCCCAGTCCCCATCTCATTCAGTCTGGCCAAACAGTCAGCTTTACTATAGTTTGGATGGTTCCCCAGTCCCCATCTCATTCTGTCTGGCCTAACAGTCAGCTTTACTATAGTTTGGATGGTTCCGTGGTCCCCATCTCATTCTGTCTGGCCTAACAGTCAGCTGTACTATAGTTTGGATGGTTGCCCAGTCCCCACCCCTTTCTGTCTTGCCTAACATTCAGCTATACTATAGTTTGGATGGTTCCCCAGTCCTCATCTCATTCTGTCTGGCCTAACAGTCAGCTTTACTATATTTTGATGGTTCCCCAGTCCCCATCTCATTCTGTCTGGCATAACAGTCAGCTTTACTATAGTTTGGATGGTTCCCCAGTCCCAATCTCATTCTGTTCCGGCCTAACAGTCAGCTTTACTATATTTTGGATGGTTCCACAGTCCCCATCTCATTCTGTCTGGCCTAACAGTCAGCTTTACTATAGTTTGGATGGTTCCCCAGTCCCCATCTCATTCTGTCTGGCATAACAGTCAGCTTTACTATAGTTTGGATGGTTCCCCAGTCCCCATCTCATTCAGTCTGGTCTAACAGTCAGCTTTACTATAGTTTGGATGGTTCCCCAGTCCCCATCTCATTCTGTCGGGCCTAACAGTCAGCTTTACTATAGTTTGGATGGATGTCCAGTCCCCATCTCATCTGTCTGGTCTAACAGTCAGCTTTACTATAGTTTGGATGGTTGTCCAGTCCCCATCTCATTCTGTCGGGCCTAACAGTCAGCTTTACTATAGAGTAGGATGGTTGCCCAGTCCCCATCTCATTCTGTCTGGCATAACAGTCAGCTTTACTATAGTTTGGATGGTTCCCCAGTCCCCATCTCATTCTGTCTGGGCTAACAGTAATCTTTACTATAGTTTGGATGGTTCCCCAGTCCCCATCTCATTCTGTCTGGCCTAACAGTCAGCTTTACTATAGTTTGGATGGTTCAGTGGTCCCCATCTCATTCTGTCTGGCCTAACAGTCAGCTGTACTATAGTTTGGATGGTTGCCCAGTCCCCAACCCTTTCTGTCTTGCCTAACAGTCAGCTATACTATAGTTTGGATGGTTCCACAGTCCTCATCTCATTCTGTCTGGCCTAACAGTCAGCTTTACTATATTTTGGATGGTTCCCCAGCCCCCATCTCATTCTGTCTGGCATAACAGTCAGCTTTACTATAGTTTGGATGGTTCCCCAGTCCCCATCTCATTCAGTCTGGCCAAACAGTCAGCTTTACTATAGTTTGGATGGTTCCCCAGTCCCCATCTCATTCTGTCGGGCCTAACAGTCAGCTTTACTATAGTTTGGATGGATGTCCCCAGTCCCCATCTCATTCTGTCTGGCCTAACAGTCAGCTTTACTATAGTTTGGATGGTTGCCCAGTCCCCATCTCATTCTGTCGGGCCTAACAGTCAGCTTTACTATAGTTTGGATGGTTTCCCAGTCCCCATCTCATTCTGTCTGGCCTAACAGTCAGCTTTACTATAGTTTGGATGGTTCCCCAGTCCCCATCTCATTCTGTCTGGCCTAACAGTAATCTTTACTATAGTTTGGATGGTTCCCCAGTCCCCATCTCATTCTGTCTGGCCTAACAGTCAGCTTTACTATAGTTTGGATGGTTCAGTGGTCCCCATCTCATTCTGTCTGGCCTAACATTCAGCTGTACTATAGTTTGGATGGTTGCCCAGTCCCCAACCCTTTCTGTCTTGCCTAACAGTCAGCTATACTATAGTTTGGATGGTTCCAGAGTCCTCATCTCATTCTGTCTGGCCTAACAGTCAGCTTTACTATATTTTGGATGGTTCCCCAGTCCCCATCTCATTCTGTCTGGCATAACAGTCAGCTTTACTATAGTTTGGATGGTTCCCCAGTCCCCATCTCTTTCTGTCTGGCCTAACAGTCAGCTTTACTATAGTTTGGATGGTTCCCCAGTCCCCATCTCATTCTGTCCGGCCTAACAGTCAGCTTTACTATAGTTTGGATGGTTCCCCAGTCCCCATCTCATTCTGTCTGGCCTAACAGTCAGCTTTACTATAGTTTGGATGGTTCCCCAGTCCCCATCTCATTCTGTTCGGCCTAACAGTAATCTTTACTATAGTTTGGATGGTTCCCCAGTCCCCATCTCATTATGTCTGGCCTAACAGTCAGCTTTACTATAGTTTGGATGGTTCCCCTAGTCCCCATCTCATTCTGTCGTGGCCTAACAGTCAGCTTTACTATAGTTTGGATGGTTCCCCAGTCCCCATCTCATTCTGTCTGGCTTACAGTCAGCTTTACTATAGTTTGGATGGTTCCCCAGTCCCCATCTCATTCTGTCTGGCCTAACAGTCAGCTTTACTATAGTTTGGATGGTTCCCCAGTCCCCATCTCATTCTGTTCCGGCCTAACAGTAATCTTTACTATAGTTTGGATGGTTCCCCAGTCCCCATCTCATTATGTCGGGCCTAACAGTCAGCTTTACTATAGTTTGGATGGTTCCCCAGTCCCCATCTCATTCTGTCGTGCCTAACAGTCAGCTTTACTATAGTTTGGATGGTTCCCCAGTCCCCATCTCATTCTGTCTGGCATTACAGTCAGCTTTACTATAGTTTGGATGGTTCCCCAGTCCCCATCTCATTCTGTCTGGCCTAACGGTCAGCTTTACTATAGTTTGGATGGTTCCCCAGTCCCCATCTCATTCTGTCCGGCCTAACAGTCAGCTTTACTATAGTTTGGATGGTTCCCCAGTCCCCATCTCATTCTGTCTGGCCTAACAGTCAGCTTTACTATAGTTTGGATGGTTCCCCAGTCCCCATCTCATTCTGTTCCGGCCTAACAGTCAGCTTTACTATATTTTGAATGGTTCCAAAGTCCCCATCTCATTCTGTCCGGCCTAACAGTCAGCTTTACTATAGTTTGGATGGTTCCCCAGTCCCCATCTCATTATGTCGGGCCTAACAGTCAGCTTTACTATAGTTTGGATGGTTCCCAGTCCCCATCTCATTCTGTCTGGCCTAACAGTCAGCTTTACTATAGTTTGGATGGTTCCCCAGTCCCCATCTCATTCAGTCTGGCCAAACAGTCAGCTTTACTATAGTTTGGATGGTTCCCCAGTCCCCATCTCATTCTGTCGGGCCTAACAGTCAGCTTTACTATAGTTTGGATGGTTCAGTGGTCCCCATCTCATTCTGTCTGGTCTAACAGTCAGCTGTACTATAGTTTGGATGGTTGCCCAGTCCCCACCCCTTTCTGTCTTGCCTAACATTCAGCTATACTATAGTTTGGATGGTTCCCCAGTCCTCATCTCATTCTGTCTGGCCTAACAGTGAGCTTTACTATATTTTGATTGGTTCCCCAGTCCCCATCTCATTCTGTCTGGCATAACAGTCAGCTTTACTATAGTTTGGATGGTTCCCCAGTCCCAATCTCATTCTGTTCCGGCCTAACAGTCAGCTTTACTATAGTTTGGATGGTTCCACAGTCCCCATCTCATTCTGTCGGGCCTAACAGTCAGCTTTACTATAGTTTGGATGGTTCCCCAGTCCTCATCTCATTCTGTCTGGCATAACAGTCAGCTTTACTATAGTTTGGATGGTTCCCCAGTCCCCATCTCATTCAGTCTGGTCTAACAGTCAGCTTTACTATAGTTTGGATGGTTCCCCAGTCCCCATCTCATTCTGTCGGGCCTAACAGTCAGCTTTACTATAGTTTGGATGGATGTCCAGTCCCCATCTCATCTGTCTGGCCTAACAGTCAGCTTTGCTATAGTTTGGATGGTTGTCCAGTCCCCATCTCATTATGTCGGGCCTAACAGTCAGCTTTACTATAGTTAGGATGGTTGCCCAGTCCCCATCTCATTCTGTCTGGCATAACAGTCAGCTTTACTATAGTTTGGATGGTTCCCCAGTCCCCATCTCATTCTGTCTGGGCTAACAGTAATCTTTACTATAGTTTGGATGGTTCCCCAGTCCCCATCTCATTCTGTCTGGCCTAACAGTCAGCTTTACTATAGTTTGGATGGTTCAGTGGTCCCCATCTCATTCTGTCTGGCCTAACAGTCAGCTGTACTATAGTTTGGATGGTTGCCCAGTCCCCAACCCTTTCTGTCTTGCCTAACAGTCAGCTATACTATAGTTTGGATGGTTCCACAGTCCTCATCTCATTCTGTCTGGCCTAACAGTCAGCTTTACTATATTTTGGATGGTTCCCCAGTCCCCATCTCATTCTGTCTGGCCTAACAGTCAGCTTTACTATAGTTTGGATGGTTCCCCAGTCCCCATCTCATTCAGTCTGGCCTAACAGTCAGCTTTACTATAGTTTGGATGGTTCCCCAGTCCCCATCTCATTCTGTCGGGCCTAACAGTCAGCTTTACTATAGTTTGGATGGATGCCCCAGTCCCCATCTCATTCTGTCTGGCATAACAGTCAGCTTTACTATAGTTTGGATGGTTGCCCAGTCCCCCACTCATTCTGTCGGGCCTAACAGTCAGCTTTACTATAGTTAGGATGGTTGCCCAGTCCCCATCTCATTCTGTCTGGCCTAACAGTCAGCTTTACTATAGTTTGGATGGTTCCCCAGTCCCCATCTCATTCTGTCTGGGCTAACAGTAATCTTTACTATAGTTTGGATGGTTCCCCAGTCCCCATCTCATTCTGTCTGGCCTAACAGTCAGCTTTACTATAGTTTGGATGGTTCAGTGGTCCCCATCTCATTCTGTCTGGCCTAACAGTCAGCTTTACTATAGTTTGGATGGTTGCCCAGTCCCCAACCCTTTCTGTCTTGCCTAACAGTCAGCTATACTATAGTTTGGATGGTTCCCACAGTCCTCATCTCATTCTGTCTGGCCTAACAGTCAGCTTTACTATATTTTGGATGGTTCCCCAGTCCCCATCTCATTCTGTCTGGCCTAACAGTCAGCTTTACTATAGTTTGGATGGTTCCCCAGTCCCCATCTCTTTCTGTCTGGCCTAACAGTCAGCTTTAGTATAGTTTGGATGGTTCCCCAGTCCCCATCTCATTCTGTCTGGCCTAACAGTCAGCTTTACTATAGTTTGGATGGTTCCCCAGTCCCCATCTCATTCTGTCTGGCCTAACAGTCAGCTTTAGTATAGTTTGGATGGTTCCCCAGTCCCCATCTCATTCTGTCTGGCCTAACAGTCAGCTTTAATATACTTTGGATGGTTGCCCAGTCCCCGTCCTTTCTGTCTGGCCTAACAGTCAGCTGTACTATAGTTTGGATGGATCCCCAGTCCCCATCCCCTTCTGTCTGGCCTAACAGTCAGCTTTACTATATTTGGTTTGGTTCACCAGTCCCCATCTCATTCTGTCTGGCCTAACAGTCAGCTTTACTATAGTTTGATGGTTCCCCAGTCCCCATCTCATTCTGTCTGGCCTAACAGTCAGCTTTACTATAGTTTTGATGGTTCCCCAGTCCCCATCTCATTCTGTTCTGGCCTAACAGTCAAGCTTTACTATGGTTTGGATGGTTCCCCAGTCCCCATCTCATTCTGTCGGGCCTAACAGTCAGCTTTACTATAGTTTGGATGGTTCCCAGTCCCCATCTCATTCTGTCGTGCCTAACAGTCAGCTTTATTATAGTTTGGATGGTTCCCCAGTCCCCATCTCATTCTGTCTGGCCTAACAGTCAGCTTTACTATAGTTTGGATGGTTCCCCAGTCCCCATCTCATTCTGTCTGGCCTAACAGTCAGCTTTACTATAGTTTGGATGGTTCCCCAGTCCCCATCTCATTATGTCGGGCCTAACAGTCAGCTTTACTATAGTTTGGATGGTTCCCCAGTCCCCATCTCATTCTGTCGTGCCTAACAGTCAGCTTTATTATAGTTTGGATGGTTCCCAGTCCCCATCTCATTCTGTCTGGCATAACAGTCAGCTTTACTATAGTTTGGATGGTTCCCCAGTCCCCATCTCATTCTGTCTGGCCTAACAGTCAGCTTTACTATAGTTTGGATGGTTCCCAGTCCCCATCTCATTCTGTTCTGGCCTAACAGTAAGCTTTACTATAGTTTGGATGGTTCCCCAGTCCCCATCTCATTATGTCGGGCCTAACAGTCAGCTTTACTATAGTTTGGATGGTTCCCCAGTCCCCATCTCATTCTGTCTGGCCTAACAGTCAGCTTTACTATAGTTTGGATGGTTCCCCAGTCCCCATCTCATTCTGTCTGGCATTACAGTCAGCTTTACTATAGTTTGGATGGTTCCCCAGTCCCCATCTCATTCTGTCTGGCCTACCAGTCAGCTTTACTATAGTTTTGATGGTTCCCCAGTCCCCATCTCATTCTGTTCCGGCCTAACAGTAATCTTTACTATAGTTTGGATGGTTCCCCAGTCCCCATCTCATTATGTCGGGCCTAACAGTCAGCTTTACTATAGTTTGGATGGTTCCCCAGTCCCCATCTCATTCTGTCGTGCCTAACAGTCAGCTTTACTATAGTTTGGATGGTTCCCCAGTCCCCATCTCATTCTGTCTGGCCTAACAGTCAGCTTTACTATAGTTTGGATGGTTCCCCAGTCCCCATCTCATTCTGTCTGGCCTAACAGTCAGCTTTACTATAGTTTGGATGGTTCCCCAGTCCCCATCTCATTCTGTCCGGCCTAACAGTCATCTTTACTATAGTTTGGATGGTTCCCCAGTCCCCATCTCATTCTGTCTGGCCTAACAGTCAGCTTTACTATAGTTTGGATGGTTCCCCAGTCCCCATCTCATTCTGTTCCGGCCTAACAGTAATCTTTACTATAGTTTGGATGGTTCCCCAGTCCCCATCTCATTATGTCGGGCCTAACAGTCAGCTTTACTATAGTTTGGATGGTTCCCCAGTCCCCATCTCATTCTGTCGTGCCTAACAGTCAGCTTTACTATAGTTTGGATGGTTCCCCAGTCCCCATCTCATTCTGTCTGGCATTACAGTCAGCTTTACTATAGTTTGGATGGTTCCACAGTCCCCATCTCATTCTGTCTGGCATAACAGTCAGCTTTACTATAGTTTGGATGGTTTCCCAGTCCCCATCTCATTCTGTCTGGCCTAACAGTCAGCTTTACTATATTTTGAATGGTTCCAAAGTCCCCATCTCATTCTGTCCGGCCTAACAGTCAGCTTTACTATAGTTTGGATGGTTCCCCAGTCCCCATCTCATTCTGTCGTGCCTAACAGTCAGCTTTGCTATAGTTTGGATGGTTCCCCAGTCCCCATCTCATTCTGTCTGGCCTAACAGTCAGCTTTACTATAGTTTGGATGGTTACCCAGTCCCCATCTCATTCAGTCTGGCCAAACAGTCAGCTTTACTATAGTTTGGATGGTTCCCCAGTCCCCATCTCATTCTGTCGGGCCTAACAGTCAGCTTTACTATAGTTTGGATGGTTCAGTGGTCCCCATCTCATTCTGTCCGGCCTAACAGTCAGCTTTACTATAGTTTGGATGGTTCCCCAGTCCCCATCTCATTCTGTCGGGCCTAACAGTCAGCATTGCTATAGTTTGGATGGTTCCCCAGTCCCCATCTCATTCTGTCTGGCCTAACAGTCAGCTTTACTATAGTTTGGATGGTTCCCCAGTCCCCATCTCATTCAGTCTGGCCAAACAGTCAGCTTTACTATAGTTTGGATGGTTCCCCAGTCCCCATCTCATTCTGTCGGACCTAACAGTCAGCTTTACTATAGTTTGGATGGTTCAGTGGTCCCCATCTCATTCTGTCTGGCCTAACAGTCAGCTGTACTATAGTTTGGATGGTTGCCCAGTCCCCACCCCTTTCTGTCTTGCCTAACAGTCAGCTATACTATAGTTTGGATGGTTCCCCAGTCCTCATCTCATTCTGTCTGGCCTAACAGTGAGCTTTACTATATTTTGATTGGTTCCCCAGTCCCCATCTCATTCTGTCTGGCATAACAGTCAGCTTTACTATAGTTTGGATGGTTCCCCAGTCCCAATCTCATTCTGTTCCGGCCTAACAGTCAGCTTTACTATAGTTTGGATGGTTCCACAGTCCCCATCTCATTCTGTCGGGCCTAACAGTCAGCTTTACTATAGTTTGGATGGTTCCCCAGTCCCCATCTCATTCTGTCTGGCATAACAGTCAGCTTTACTATAGTTTGGATGGTTCCCCAGTCCCCTTCTCATTCAGTCTGGTCTAACAGTAATCTTTACTATAGTTTGGATGTTTCCACAGTCCCCATCTCATTCTGTCGGGCCTAACAGTCAGCTTTACTATAGTTTGGATGGATGTCCAGTCCCCATCTCATCTGTCTGGCCTAACAGTCAGCTTTACTATAGTTTGGATGGTTGTCCAGTCCCCATCTCATTCTGTCGGGCCTAACAGTCAGCTTTACTATAGAGTAGGATGGTTGCCCAGTCCCCATCTCATTCTGTCTGGCCTAACAGTCAGCTTTACTATAGTTTGGATGGTTCCCCAGTCCCCATCTCATTCTGTCTGGGCTAACAGTAATATTTACTATAGTTTGGATGGTTCCCCAGTCCCCATCTCATTCTGTCTGGCCTAACAGTCAGCTTTACTATAGTTTGGATGGTTCAGTGGTCCCCATCTCATTCTGTCTGGCCTAACAGTCAGCTGTACTATAGTTTGGATGGTTGCCCTGTCCCCAACCCTTTCTGTCTTGCCTAACAGTCAGCTATACTATAGTTTGGATGGTTCCACAGTCCTCATCTCATTCTGTCTGGCCTAACAGTCAGCTTTACTATATTTTGGATGGTTCCCCAGTCCCCATCTCATTCTGTCTGGCATAACAGTCAGCTTGACTATAGTTTGGATGGTTCCCCAGTCCCCATCTCATTCTGTCTGGCCTAACAGTCAGCTTTACTATAGTTTGGATGGTTGCCCAGTCCCCATCTCATTCTGTCTGGCCTAACAGTCAGCTTTACTACAGTTTGGATGGATCCCCAGTCCCCATCTCATTCTGTCTGGCCTAACAGTCAGCTTTACTATATTTGGATGGTTCCCCAGTCCCCATCTCATTCTGTCTGGCATAACAGTCACCTTTACTATAGTTTGGATGGTTCCCCAGTCCCCATCTCATTCTGTCTGGCCTAACAGTCAGCTTTACTATAGTTTGGATGGTTCCCCAGTCCCCATCTCATTCTGTCTGGCCTAACAGTCAGCTTTACTATAGTGTGGATGGTTCCCCAGTCCCCATCTCATTCTGTCGGGCCTAACAGTCAGCTTTACTATAGTTTGGTAGGTTCCCCAGTCCCCATCTCATTCTGTCTGGCCTAACAGTCAGCTTTACTATATTTTGCTTGGTTCCCCAGTCCCCATCTAATTCTGTCTGGCCTAACAGTCACCTTTACTATAGTTTGGATGGTTCCCCAGTCCCCATCTCATTCTGTCTGGCCTAACAGTCAGCTTTAATATAGTTTGGATGGTTGCCCAGTCCCCACCCCTTTCTGTCTGGCCTAACAGTCAGCTGTACTATAGTTTGGATGGATCCCCAGTCCCCATCTCATTCTGTCTGGCCTAACAGTCAGCTTTACTATAGTTTGGATGGTTCCCCAGTCCCGATCTCATTCTGTCTGGCCTAACGGTCAGCTTTACTATTGTTTGGATGGTTCCCCAGTCCCCATCTCATTCTGTCTGGCCTAACAGTCAGCTTTAATATAATTTGGATGGTTGCCCAGTCCCCACCCCTTTCTGTCTGGCCTAACAGTCAGCTGTACTATAGTTTGGATGGATCCCCAATCCCCATCTCATTCTGTCTGGCCTAACAGTCAGCTTTACTATATTTTGGATGGTTCCCCAGTCCCCATCTCATTCTGTCCGGCCTAACAGTCAGCTTTACTATAGTGTGGATGGTTCCCCAGTCCCCATCTCATTCTGTCGGGCCTAAAAGTCAGCTTTACTATAGTTTGGATGGTTCCCCAGTCCCCATCTCATTCTGTCTGGCCTAACAGTCAGCTTTACTATATTTTGGATGGTTCCCCAGTCCCCATCTCATTCTGTCTGGCCTAACAGTCAGCTTTACTATAGTTTGGATGGTTCCCCAGTTCCCATCTCATTCTGTCGGGCCTAACAGTCAGCTTTACTATAGTTTGGATGGTTCCCAGTCCCCACCTCTTTCTGTCTGGCCTAACAGTCAGCTGTACTATAGTTTGGATGGTTCCCCAGTCCCCATCTCATTCTGTCTGGCCTAACAGTCAGCTTTACTATAGTTTGGATGGTTCCCCAGTCCCCATCTCATTCTGTCTGGCCTAACGGTCAGCTTTAATATAGTTTGGATGGTTCCCCAGTCCCCATCTCATTCTGTCTGGCCTAACAGTCAGCTTTACTATAGTTTGGATGGTTCCCCAGTCCCCATCTCATTCTGTCTGGCCTAACAGTCAGCTGTACTATAGTTTGGATGGTTGCCCAGTCCTCATCTCATTCTGTCTGGCCTAACGGTCAGCTTTACTATAGTTTGGATGGTTCCCCAGTCCCCATCTCATTCTGTCTGGCCTAACAGTCAGCTTTACTATAGTTTGGATTGTTCCCCAGTCCCCATCTCATTCTGTCTGGCCTAACAGTCAGCTGTACTATAGTTTTGATGGTTGCCCATTCCCCACCCATTTCTGTCTGTCCTAACAGTCAGCTGTACTATAGTTTGGATGGTTGCCCAGTCCCCATCTCATTCTGTCTGGCCTAAAGTCAGCTTTACTATAGTTTGGATGGTTCCCCAGTCCCCATCTCATTCGGTCTGGCCTAACAGTCAGCTTTACTATAGTTTGGATGGTTCCCCAGTCCCCATATCATTCTGTCTGGCCTAACAGTCAGCTTTACTATAGTTTGGATGGTTTCCCCAGTCCCCATCTCATTCTGTCTGGCCTAACAGTAATCTTTACTATAGTTTGGATGGTTCCCCAGTCCCCATCTCATTCTGTCTGGCCTAACAGTCAGCTTTACTATAGTTTGGATGGTTCCCCAGTCCCCATCTCATTCTGTCGGGCCTAACAGTCAGCTATACTATAGTTTGGATGGTTCCCCAGTCCCCATCTCATTCTGTCTGGCCTAACAGTCAGCTGTACAATAGTTTGGATGGTTGCCCAGTCCCCACCCCTTTCTGTCTTGCCTAACAGTCAGCTATACTATAGTTTGGATGGTTCCCCAGTCCCCATCTCATTCTGTCTGGCCTAACAGTCAGCTTTGCTATATTTTGGATGGTTCCCCAGTCCCCATCTCATTCTGTCTGGAATAACAGTCAGCTTTACTATAGTTTGGATGGTTCCCCAGTCCCCATCTCTTTCTGTCTGGCCTAACAGTCAGCTTTACTATAGTTTGGATGGTTCCCCAGTCCCCATCTCATTTTGTCTGGCCTAACAGTCAGCTGTACTATAGTTTGGATGGTTTCCCAGTCCCCATCTCATTCTGTCTGGCCTAACAGTCAGCTTTACTATAGTTTGGATGGTTCCCCAGTCCCCATCTCATTCTGTCTGGCCTAACAGTAAGCTTTACTATAGTTTGGATGGTTCCCCAGTCCCCATCTCATTCTGTCGGGCCTAACAGTCAGCTGTACTATATTTTGGATGGTTCCCCATTCCCCATCTTATTCTCTCTGGGCTAACTGTCAGCTTTACTATAGTTTGGATGGTTCCCCAGTCCCCATCTCATTCTCTCTGGACTAACAGTAATCTTTACTATAGTTTGGATGGTTCCCCAGTCCCCATCTCATTCTGTCTGGCCTAACAGTCAGCTTTACTATAGTTTGGATGGTTCCCCAGTCCCCATCTCATTCTGTCTGGCCTAACAGTCAGCTTTACTATAGTTTGGATGGTTCCCCATTCCCCACCTCTGTCTGTCTGGCCTAACAGTCAGCTTTACTATAGTTTGGATGGTTCCCCAGTCCCCATCTCATTCTGTCTGGCCAAACAACATCATTGGAGGAGACAGCACATAAAGGACTAAAATACATTTCCTAAGGGCAGAACATCAAATACGGTTTGCTTGAGATACAAAGACATTGCCAGTGAGTGTGCCCTTTGAAATGTTTTGGAACTTGCCCTATTTTAGGAGGCAGAAAATTGGCTGTTGCATTCTCATTTGTCTGACCACTTTGCTGAGTCGAACCTCCTCAGACGGAATAAACTGCCCTGAAGAGAAACAGACTTTACCCAGACAGTCACAGGTGTGCTGTACCATAGAACATGACCATGATGAAACACAACTGTTATTCACCACACAGAATAAAAATTGCTGGCAACTAAGGCGGTCCACTAACCAGCTATCTATAATACTAAGACAGTCAACCAGACATCTATAGGTCAACTCAGACAGTCAACCAGACAGCTATCTATAGTACTTAGACAGTCAACCAGCCAGCTATAGGTCAACTCAGACAGTCAACAAGACAGTTATCTATAATACTTAGACAGTCAACCAGACATCTATAGGTCAGCCAGACATCTATAGGTCAACTCAGTCAACCAGACAGCTATCTATAATACTAAGACAGTCAACCAGACAGCTATAGGTCAACTCAGACAGTCAACCAGACATCTATAGGTCAACTCAGACAGTCAACCAGACATCTATAGGTCAACTTAGACAGTCAACCAGACAGCTATAGGTCAGCCAGACATCTATAGGTCAACTCAGACAGTCAACCAGACATCTATAGGTCAACATAGACAGTCAACCAGACAGCTATAGGTCAGCCAGACATCTATAGGTCAACTTAGACAGTCAACCAGACAGATATAGGTCAGCCAGACATCTATAGGTCAACTTAGACAGTCAACCAGACAGCTATAGGTCAGCCAGACATCTATAGGTCAACTCAGACAGTCAACCAGACAGCTATAGGTCAGCCAAACATCTATAGGTCAACTCAGACAGTTAACCAGACAGCTATAGGTCAGCCAGACATCTATAGGTCAACTTAGACAGTCAACCAGACAGCTATAGGTCAGCCAGACATCTATAGGTCAACTCAGACAGTCAACCAGACATCTACAGGTCAACTCAGACAGTCAACCAGACATCTATAGGTCAGCCAGACATCTATAGGTCAACTCAGTCAACCAGACAGCTATCTATAATACTAAGACAGTTAACCAGACAGCTATAGGTCAACTCAGACAGTCAGCCAGACATCTATAGGTCAACTCAGACAGTCAACCATATATAATAGTGGAACAGCTAAATCAGTGTATGTATTTTCAAACCCAGTCAACAACTACTAATTAGATCAACAAAACACTTAGATGAATAACTATTTTGAGTAAGTAAGTAATCTATCACGTAAATAGATGATGTAATCAGGTGGGAGGGAGAGAGAGAGCACCACTTGTCCTTTTCTTCCTGAAGTGTCTGCCTGGGCTGCATTGGAAAAGAGACAGCTCTATAAGCTTGCTACACAAAGCAGGTTTCCCAGGTTGCACCTCTCTCTCTGCCCTGCCTGTCTGTCTGAGAAGAAAGAGTGTAGCAGAACAGAGGAGTCCTTGACTGAATTGTGGAAGTGCTGACACCGTGCCACTTGTGATGCCTATATCAGTCTGCCGGGATCTCTGCTGAGATAAACTAGCTTTTGGTCACTAATGATTCTGAATAAATGTGGCATGTTCTTGATTAAGGACCCAGTGTCTTTTTCCAGTGTTAGAATGAGTAATTTCCCCCCAACAACTTCATTACAACCCCAAGGACAAACTCTCACCACACCCCATACTTCAACACTGTCCTTGCCACATTGTAAACACAACCCCAGGCACAGTGCCTAGTGCCTACACAGTTTGACAGACACACCGCCATCAAAGCAAGAGAGGTGCAGCTCAGGCAGTCCAAACAGCAAAGCATTAAAAAAAGAACCCCCTTTCAATTGTAAAATACTGAATTAATCTATTTTGCCCGTTCTTGAAGAAAAACAGCAGCAAGCCAAGGTGACACTTCTTGTGGATCTCTACTGACCAATGGGGAAAAGGAGAAACACAAAATGTTGTGGTCACATCAACTGTTGTTCGTGGCACTCGGAACAGACAGAAGCATGTAAATCTGCCACTTCTGTTGAATACTGAAAGAAAATGAATAATTGATTGAAAAAGCTCTTATTCTCTAAATGTTAAATGCCCCGCTATATCAAAAATAACTTCTTTATAAGGGGAGGCTAAAAGGGCTGCACGCAATGGGGCGACCCTGTCTGACACAGCTCTTCTAAAAGGTTGCAATGTCAATATCAATCAAATCAATGGATTGAATAAATGATCATGTAAAATGAGGAAACTGCATTTTATTCTGTGTCTGTCTTTTCCACTAACACACTGATGTAGCACAGGAGGTTGGTGGCACCTTAATTGGGGAGGATGGGCTCATGGTAATGGCTGGAGTGGAATAGGTGGAATGGTATCAAATACATTAAACTCATGGTTTCCATGTGTTTGATGCCATCCCATTCGCGCCGTTCCTGCCATTATTGTGAGGCATCCTGCCCTCAGCAGCCTCCACTGTGATGTTGATTGAACATGCCTGGGCATATCTAATAGCTATTACAACACATCTGCAGTTGATGAGGCATACACAATAAGAATAGCATGAGGTCTTGTAGAGTCTGCTCTGATGAGGAGACAGGCCTAGCTCTTGTCCAGGGCGTTTGTGCCTGTTCACGTTCCTACACTAACGTTGTGGACCAGAGCTATGGAAACCCAAACTGCCACCATGAGTAGCAGGTGCAGTAGGCTACTAATCAGATGGTTTAGCCAGGCCTGCCGTGTGAGGGTACAATTGTTCCATGAAGGCTACATATTAAAAGTAGGCCTAGTATATTCAAGGTAATTCATTCCTAACTCATTACTCTTGCCAGTAGAAAGGTCTGATAAAAGAAAATCGATTCAGTTGATTGACAATTAGCGATATTGAGTCATTTCGGCCGGCCAAACTCTCCCCTAACACGGACGACACTGGGCCAATTGTGCGTCGCCCTATGGCACTTCCGGTCACGGCCAGTAATGACACAGCCTGGGATCGAACCCCAGCCCAGACTGTAGTGACGCCGCAACACTGCGATGCGGTGCCTTAGACCGCTGCGCCACTCGGGAGGCCCTAACAATGCTCATTCTTAACAATGGGCTAAAATATAGGGTAATTAATGTGCTTGTCAGAAAGAACACTACTTTTATTCCCCACATTTATTTTATTATTCAATTTCTTCCAAATTTTGCCACTGTAATCACATATTCGAAATCTGATATGCCTACTTTTGTCTTTGAAAATGAATTATTTGAGGCTATGTATTTTTGCAGCCATTCATGGACAGTCTTGAATAGGTCATACAAATAAGCATTGGATATTAAATGCTCCTGGAATCAAATATAATTTTTGACATTTTAATATTGTGCACATGCAAGGCAGAGATGGTTGGAGGACTCACAACTCATAAACATAATATTTTGTCTTTGTAGAGTAAGATGATGACAAGGATCTTCAACTAGTTGGCATAAACCACCTGAATATTGATATTAATTAGATTTTTCTTGAAGGTTGAGTGAATGTGAGAAGATAATTGTTATAACAAGAACATTGGCTTAATTTGGCCAAAGAAAATGGCTCAACAGAATGAAATAAACAACTGCGAACTGGTTTAAACCTTCACAAATGTTTTGAACAGGGTATATATTATAATATATATATATATTGCAGCAATTACCAACAAAGTCAAGTGTCTACAGCACCAATAAATGACAGAAATAGGCTAATGTTATTTATTTTACAACAGACCTACTTAAACTAAATATGGAGCACAGTTAAAATTGAATTGAATTTAGCCAATGAAAATGTCTCAACAGAATTAAACAAAACAGGGTTTTAAAAAAATCTGGTTTTGATTAATAAATAGGCTTACAATAATAACAATGATATACAATAATAATAATGATAAAACAAATCATTATTAAAAATAAATGCAAGTTCCAAAATTGCATCCTACCTGAATAGGGAGTTGCACAGTAGCCTGCATTTGGCCATGCCAACATTCTTCTCATCTTCCACTACAATGTTAAAACTTATATTAAATCCCCCTTGTAGGCTTTTCACTATAGGCATACTCTTTTCCACTAACTTTTGTTTTACTTCAATGAAAAAGGCCTCCATTTTCACAATCAGCAGTGGCCTAGGCCAAGGCTCCTCTTTCTCTCTATCTCCTACCCAGCATGCTCAGCGTGCGCACAAGGCGTGAGAGAATAGTGCTGAAGCGTGAATTCAGGGTGTAGGCTACGATGGACAGCCTCTCCTGGACAATTTAGCCTGCTACAATTTTATTTATCCGCTTTTCATTTTTTTTATTGCCCAAAAGCCGCCAATTACCGGCTAGAAGAAACCCTGGATCATTTTCCCATCAGAGTTATGTTTCAATCAAATTGACTTGTTGCGGATAAAAGTCTGTGAGTAAATACATAGGGCACATCAAAATAACTTTTGCGGTTAAATTCCCATGTACTGAATAAAAAATACAAGTTAAATGGCATTTTCAACTCTAAGCCTACTGATGGTTTTGTCACAATAAATGTTGCGTAGGTATAGCAAATGTGCCCACTTTGGCATTGGCACGTGCGCTCTAGCCAACAGCTTGCAGATACAGTGGAGGTATAGCCTACTACATGATGAGATTAATATGATCTATTATTATTTGTCAAATGGCAGCCAAGCATCGAAAATCATGTCACCAGAATAAGACCCTCCATATTTATTGAAATGAGCATCAACCTCATCACTGTGCACTTTCACCACCATGTGAAGTTCATCGTAAATTATTTCATCTGTAGCCTAATGAACTGACTGCTTTCCCATGATGTCATGACATGTTTTATCCAACATGTAGGTAACCAAGCACACAACATGTTGGATGGAAACCTGGTTAATGTCAAGCCATTTTGAGGATGCTGGAATTATATTTTGGATGAAGGTGCACATACCTACAAGCGACTTTTGAAGTAGCCTTATCAGATTAAAATGTTGTGACTGGTTGTGTTTATGTCACATACTGTATAAAAGGTAATACATTTTAAAAGTGAAATGATGAATATTTAGGCTATATTGAAGCATTAGGCTCTAGGTGCCCGAGGAATATGACCCCTCTGGAGGAGGCAGAGCACGTGTTAAGGTTTCCTGAATAACTGGGCCTGCCGGGAGCATATGTGGCCACATTATTATAGGACGACTTGGGAAAATGATGATCTGAAAGAGACAGCACATTCATTATCAGAAGTAAAGATACAGCCAGACTGGCCTGCTACTGTGCCTTTCTAGAGCTTATAAACTGTTGAGAGTAGACCCACAACTGATCCAAATGGAATGAAACGTTCAAAGCACAGGGCTTTCGCGCATTATTCAAATTACATTTTCACTGCAGCCTAGAGTAGAATTCTGTACTCACTTGAAAACAATAATGCAAGTATTAATTGTATTGTGGTGTTGTAGGCTACTATAATCTAGGTAGGACAACTGTACTGTCCCTAAACAAGATCAATAGGGGAGCTTTTTGAGCTGTGTGTTTCATTTCTTCACTGTCCTCTGCCTATCAGCTATTCCTATTTGTTCTTGTCGATTCATATTGAAAATTGATGCAGCTTTGAATGCTTTTATGTGTGGTATTATTGCTAGTTAGCCTATTGCAGATCTGGACAATCGTCCACCTACCACTATTGTCACTATGAATGGTGGATAGAGGGCAGGATAGATATTAGACTGATAGACTATACTGACCTGTATAGTACAAGTAAGCACAAGGAAAACTGAAAAGCCTATAGTGCATAAGGAAAGAACCAAAACACCTTGATATAGGGGAGGCGCATGCAAGCAATTGAGGACAAGTGGCTAGGCTGGAATAAATTATATAGTAAAACCTGGAAAAGAGCGAATGTTAACCTTGAAAGAAAACATACTAGCCTCCCCTGTGCACACAACTCTCCCCAAAGCAAAACTATTTTGGACCACCGCTCCCCCCATTAAATTGCGATCTGTCCCTAACTTAATATAGCCCTTGCCTTCATCACTGGCATCGGCCCAGCCATTGTCCGCGTGAGACTCGCTATTCCTCCACGGTTCTGTTCCACCACGCCACATTCCTACGTATTGTGTCAATACGGAACTGTTGCTTGCTCCTCAGTACAACTACAGTATTCATACAGTACCGCGTTTTGCAATCCCAATATCCTCTTGCTCTCTCTGACAGTGTGATGTTTGGCAATAGTGGGCATGTGTTATAGCTGCCCTCAAAGTAGGCTACACGTCACATTAATCTAGAGCACTGAAGATCGACGATATCATGGAAGCAATAGGGGCCATTACCCGCAAAAGAAGAGCCACTATATCCTCTGGAAAAGGTGTTACTTTGAAACAAGTGAATGGACGGTCAGCGGTTGATGAAAGTATCAACGGCCCCGGTGACAGCGGCAACATTGTAACGAAGCGAAATGTAACCGATTTGCCTTCTACAACGTCAAAGGAAAGGAAGAAACGAATAGATGTTCCTAGTGATAGACAGAGGTGAGGCATAAACTAACAAAACCCGGACGTGTCCTTATAGTGGGGTGAATTTATGCCAGGGAAACAGCTCGTGACTGTATTTATTACTGCACCTACTTGTGAAATCTTCCCTTATATGAACACTATTTATAATGGCGTAGAATGAATTATGTGCATATTACTTTGAACCCTTTCGCATAGTCTATATGTCACCCATGCTGGTTCAGTAGGCTATATGTCATTTTGAATCTCGAAGGGAAGTCAGTGGTGTGTTGCGGAAGTCATTTGGGAAGGGTATTTCAGATCAGTTAACTATAGCTGTAGTATAGTAAATGAGTGCGCACGTATTCAAACTATCCATGTCTCTTCATGCCCCAGTTGCCACAGGTTGCAGGAGTCCCTGTTGAGCTCTGCCAGTGGTTACAGGAACTACAGAGGAGTCCTCAACTGGTGTGTTGTCATGCTGGTAAGTTTTCTTCTGCAACTTCATAATGAGAGTCTCAGTTAATGCACCAGTCTGCTCAACAACACTCAGGTCAGTGTAAACACTAAAATCACTGGCCAGGTTTCCCTCTACATCTTAATACCTAATCATTTTTTTGGGGGGGACTATTTGTTGTTCCATGTAGTGAATCTGTTATACAATGTGTTTGTATGGGCTAATAGCAGGGAAGGCCAAATAAAATGATTCATCAAATAATGTTGTAAATAATAAAATTTTTGATACTTCAAGGGGTCTTAAAATTCAAAATCAAATAGAAAATTATCCTTGGTATGACCTTCTTAAAACAATTCCATATAGCTTAGTATGCCCCCCATTCCCCCGGCTTAGACTGGGCTTAGACTGTTTAGTGCCAGAAATAAGGGGTTAAATACATGTTAAAAAAACACCAACTAATGTTTCCTGATCTTTCTTACAGTAATCTCTCAGATTTAGGACAGACACTTCAGAACAAACTTCCTTGAGATTTTTTGGGGGGGACTATCTGTTGTTCCATGTAGTGAATCTGTTATTCAATGCGTTTGTATGGGATAATAGCAGTAAGCCCAAATAACATTTTTCATCAAATATTTGTTTTAGATATATTTTCTTATACTTCAAGGGGTGTATGATCCTTGGTATGACCTTCTTTAAAACAATTCCATATAGCTTAGAAGACCCCCCCCCCATTCCCCCGGCTTAGACTGGGCTTAGACTGTAATGGTTTAACACAAAGCAGCAGCAGATTCCCTACAAGAGGAGTCGATCAGAGAGCATCACTGGTGGTGGGTGTGTGCCCCCAGGCCTCACCAGAAGGCATGTTCATCCCACACTGGGCCTGAAACCAGAGTGTTTAAAGACACCTGACACTTATTCAGAACACCTCAAGAGGATTATATATCTAGCTCAAGGCTACTCTGTGTTCCTGTTCCTTTAGTTTAGCAAGATTACAGTGAAAGTGAGACAATATCATATTTCTCATCATATTCTTTTTGTCTTTTAATTATTTTGCTGCTAAAGGATGTGATGTGGATTGAGGTGAGGCCAAGGTCATACTGCTTTCATGTAGGGGACTTTTAATACTCTGATATTCTGAGAGATTCCTTTAGGCCTAACTTACTAGACACAGGATAGTTTAGGTACATTGCGCTTACTGTTGCTGGACTAGACCTGTCCAATCCTAAAGTGGGACACGTAATGATTAGCTATATAGTTAGCTAATCACTTTGTTAATAACCTTGTGTTTTGCTAATTCAGTTTGGCTTTGAAGTCAGTGTGTGAGAGGATGGGAAAACAGCAGGACATTCCCACTCCTCTCTAGCTCTCAGTGAGTCTCAATACAACCACATAAACCATTGTTTTACTCGTTAGAGAGAGATGTTGGAGTTCAAGGATGGTTTGATGATGCTAAGGGCATCATGGGGGTACCATTCCCTTAGAAAAACACACAGACATTTAGAAGTGTATCTTAAGTGGGGAAATATAGCATTGAGAGACTATCTAAAGTAATCATTCTCCAACAGCTAGTTAGTCAGTCTGAATGCACGGCAAATCTGGAGCGCCGCCAGCTTAGTCCCCTTCATCAAAGCCGTTGAGAATAAATTCGAATTTCTAAAACTGTTGATAATCCACTCTCTGAAACAAGATAATTTTGTCATCACAGTAGTTTGTTCATACTTGGAACCTCTTCTCAAATTCACATTGAACGTGGAGAAGTCTTTGTATTCCATAATAAGATGTTACAATCCAAAAGGAAACATTTTCAATGAGGGAAGGAAAGAATCGCAAGAAAGACCAAAAATATCTAGAGAGTGATTATCCTGACTTGCAAACACTTTATCTTTTAGCTGTCAAGATCAGTTCCACAAATAGTAGTATTTTATTGTTTAGTATTTTATTAGGATCCCCATTAACTAGAGCCAAAGCTGCAGCTACCCTTCCTGGGGTCCACATAAAACATGACATTAATAGACCAGTACAGCTGAAGGGCAGAGCTACTTAAAATGACATCACACATAACATTAATAGACCATTACAGCTGAAGGGCAGAGCTACTTAAAATGACATCACACATAACATTAATAGACCAGTACAGCTGAAGGGCAGAGCTACTTAAAATGACATCACACATAACATTAATAGACCAGTACAGCTGAAGGGCAGAGCTACTTAAAATGACATCACACATAACATTAATAGACCAGTACAGCTGAAGGGCAGAGCTACTTAAAATGACATCACACATAACATTAATAGACCAGTACAGCTGAAGGGCAGAGCTACTTAAAATGACATCACACATAACATTAATAGACCAGTACAGCTGAAGGGCAGAGCTACTTAAAATGACATCACACATAACATTAATAGACCAGTACAGATGAAGGGCAGAGCTACTTAAAATGACATCACACATAACATTAATAGACCAGTACAGCTGAAGGGCAGAGCTACTTAAAATTAAATCATACATAACATTAATAGACCAGTACAGCTGAAGGGCAGAGCTACTTAAAATGACATCACACATAACATTAATAGACCAGTACAGCTGAAGGGCAGAGCTACTTAAAATGACATCACACATAACATTAATAGACCAGTACAGCTGAAGGGCAGAGCTACTTAAAATGACATCACACATAACATTAATAGACCAGTACAGCTGAAGGGCAGAGCTACTTAAAATGACATCACACATAACATTAATAGACCAGTACAGCTGAAGGGCAGAGCTACTTAAAATGACATCACACATAACATTAATAGACCAGTACAGCTGAAGGGCAGAGCTACTTAAAATGACATCACACATAACATTAATAGACCAGTACAGCTGAAGGGGCAGAGCTACTTAAAATGACATCACACATAACATTAATAGACCAGTACAGCTGAAGGGCAGAGCTACTTAAAATGACATCACACATAACATTAATAGACCAGTACAGATGAAGGGCAGAGCTACTTAAAATGACATCACACATAACATTAATAGACCAGTACAGCTGAAGGGCAGAGCTACTTAAAATTAAATCATACATAACATTAATAGACCAGTACAGCTGAAGGGCAGAGCTACTTAAAATGACATCACACATAACATTAATAGACCAGTACAGCTGAAGGGCAGAGCTACTTAAAATGACATCACACATAACATTAATAGACCAGTACAGCTGAAGAGCAGAGCTACTTAAAATGACATCACACATAACATTAATAGACCAGTACAGCTGAAGGGCAGAGCTACTTAAAATGACATCAAACATAACATTAATAGACCAGTACAGCTGAAGGGCAGAGCTACTTAAAATGACATCACACATAACATTAATAGACTAGTACAGCTGAAGGGCAGAGCTACTTAAAATTAAATCATACATAACATTAATAGACCAGTATAGCTGAAGGGCAGAGCTACTTAAAATGACACCATACATAACATTAATAGACAGGTACAGAACTACATACAGTACCAGTCAAAAGTTTGGACACACCTACTCATTCAAGGGTTTTTCTTAATTTTTTACTGTTTTCTACGTTGTAGAATATAAGTGAAGACTCAAAACTATGAAATAACACATATGGAATCATGTAGTAACCAAAAAAGTGTTAAACAAATCAAAATATATTTTATATTTGAGATTCTTCAAAGAATCTTCTCAACCAGCTTCACTTGTAATGCTTTTCTAACAGTCTTGTTCGCTGCTTTTCCTTCAATCTGCCGTCCATCTCATCCCAAAACATCTCAATTGGGTTGAGGTTGGGGGATTGTGGAGGCCAGGTCATCTGATGCAGCACTCCATCACTCTACTTCTTGGTAAAATAGCCCTTACACAGCCTGGAGGTGTGTTGGGTCATTGTCCTGTTGAAAAACAAATGATAGTCCCACTAAGCCCAAACCAGATGGGATGGCGTATCGCTGCAGAATGCTGTGGTAGCCATGCTGGTTAAGTGTGCCTTGAATTCTAAATAAATCACAGACAGTGTCACCAGCAAAGCACCCCCACACCATAACACCTCCTCCTCCATGCTTTACAGTGGGAAACTACACATGCGGAGATAATCTGTTCACCCACATCGCGTCTCACAAAGACACGGCGGTTGGAACCAAAAATCTCCAATTTGGACTCCAGACCAAAGGACACGTTACCTGCAAGGAAACACGTGCCGTCATCATTGCTTTGCACAAAAAGGGCTTCACAGGCAAGGATATTGCTGCTAGTAAGCTTGCACCTAAATCAACCATTTATCGGATCATCAAGAACTTCAAGGAGAGAGGTTCAATTGTTGTGAAGAAGGCGTCAGGGCGCCCAAGAAAGTCCAGCAAGCGCCAGGACCGTCTCCTAAAGTTGATTCAGCTGCAGGATCGGGGCACCACCAGTGCAGAGCTTGCTCAGGAATGGCAGCAGGCAGGTGTGAGTGCATCTGCACGCACAGTGAGGCGAATACTTTTGGAGGAAGGCCTGGTGTCAAGAAAGGCAGTAAAGAAGCCACTTCTCTCCAGGAAAAACAGCAGGGACAGACTGATATTCTGCAAAAGGTACAGGGATTGGACTGCTGAGGACTGGGGTAAAGTCATTTTCTCTGATGAATCCCCTTTCTGATTGTTTGGGGCATCCGGAAAACACCTTGTCCGGAGAAGACAAGGTGAGCGCTACCATCAGTCCTGTGTCATGCCAACAGTAAAGCATCCTAAGACCATTCATGTGTGGGGTTGCTTCTCAGCCAAGGGAGTGGGCTCACTCACAATTTTGCCTAAGAACACAGCCATGAATAAAGAATGGTACCAACACATCCTCCGAGAGCAACTTCTCCCAACCATCCAAAAACAGTTTGGTGACGACCAATGCCTTTTCCAGCATGATGGAGCACCTTGCCATAAGGCAAAAGTGATAACTAAGTGGCTTGGGGAACAAAACATCAACATTTTGGGTCCATGGCCAGGAAACTCCCCAGACCTTAATCCCATTGAGAACTTGTGGTCGATCCTCAAGAGGCGGGTGGACAAACAAAAACCCACAAATTCTGACAAACTCCAAGTATTGATTATGCAAGAATGGGCTGCCATCAGTCAGGATGTGGCCCAGAAGTTAATTGACAGCATGCCAGGGGGGATTGCAGAGGTCTTGAAAAAGAAGGGTCAACACTGCAAATGTTGACTCTTTGCATAAACTTAATGTAATTGTCAATAAAAGCCTTTGACACTTATGGAATGCTTGTAATTATACTTCAGTATACCATAGTAACATCTGACAAAATTATCTCATAACACTGAAGCAGTGAACTTTGTGAAGACCAATACTTGTGTCATTCTCCAAACTTTTGACCACGACTGTACTAATAACGGCTACACTGCAGTCATCCATTTTGTTACAGTTGCTTACTGTTACAATTGCAGGTCCTGATTCTAATCGCTCAGAACCAGTTGTTCTCTAAACACTAGCGAGAATTTCATAACATTAGGAACCACCCGTGTCCTTGGTTCTTCCGTTTGACGTTAATACTGTTCATAATCATAATGTGATTCATAGATGTTACTGAATGGAAGTGAATATGTAGACTTTTTAGAGATCAATCACTGCACAATGTGCAATAAATTGAACAGAGTTATCATTATCATCAAATAGGCTTCACCTACGTCCTTCGCCCTGTCTAGTGCATACAAATGAACTAAACCAAACTGCCAGTAAAGGGTTTACTGAGGTATAGTGTAACGTGTTAGTGTACTGCCCATAAAGGGTTTACTGAGGTATAGTGTAACGTGTTACAGTGTACCGCCCATAAAGGGTTTACTGAGGTATAGTGTAACGTGTTACAGTGTACCGCCCATAAAGGGTTTACTGAGGTATAGTGTAACGTGTTACAGTGTACCGCCCATAAAGGGTTTACTGAGGTATAGTGTAACGTGTTACAGTGTACCGCCCATAAATGGGTTTACTGAGGTATA
Source organism: Coregonus clupeaformis (assembly GCF_020615455.1). Lineage (NCBI taxonomy): Eukaryota > Metazoa > Chordata > Actinopteri > Salmoniformes > Salmonidae > Coregonus > Coregonus clupeaformis. Next base: position 12,793,442 of record NC_059219.1, read on the forward strand.
GTGTAACGTGTTACAGTGTACCGCCCATAAATGGTTTACTGAGGTATAGTGTAACGTGTTACAGTGTACCGCCCATAAATGGTTTACTGAGGTATAGTGTAACGTGTTACAGTGTACCGCCCATAAAGGGTTTACTGAGGTATAGTGTAACGTGTTACAGTGTACCGCCCATAAATGGTTTACTGAGGTATAGTGTAACGTGTTACAGTGTACCGCCCATAAATGGTTTACTGAGGTATAGTGTAACGTGTTACAGTGTACCGCCCATAAATGGTTTACTGAGGTATAGTGTAACGTGTTACAGTGTACCGCCCATAAAATGGTTTACTGAGGTATAGTGTAACGTGTTACAGTGTACCGCCCATAAATGGTTTACCGAGGTATAGTGTAATGTGTTACAGTGTACCGCCCATAAAGGTTTACTGAGGTATAGTGTAACGTGTTACAGTGTACCGCCCATAAATGGTTTACTGAGGTATAGTGTAACGTGTTACAGTGTACCGCCCATAAAGGGTTTACTGAGGTATAGTGTAACGTGTTATAGTGTACCGCCCATAAATGGTTTACTGAGGTATAGTGTAACGTGTTACAGTGTACCGCCCATAAAGGGTTTACTGAGGTATAGTGTAACGTGTTACAGTGTACCGCCCATAAAGGGTTTACTGAGGTATAGTGTAACGTGTTACAGTCTACCGCCCTTAAAGGGTTAGCTAAGGTATAGTGTAACGTGTTACAGTCAACTGCCCTTAACGGGTTTACTGAGGTATAGTGTAACGTGTTACAGTCAACTGCCCTTAACGGGTTTACTGAGGTATAGTGCGTGGCCTTTGGACTTATTCATAAAATTAATAAAGTCCCCTTGATATGGAGTTTCCTCTGGTTCTCTTATGGAGTTTCCTCTGGTTCTCTTATGGAGTTTCCTGGTTCTATTCTGGTTCTCTTATGGAGTTTCCTCGGTCTCTTATGGAGTTTCCTCCGGTTCTCTTATGGAGTTTCCTCCGGTTCTCTTATGGAGTTTCCTCCGGTTCTCATAAACTTGTTTTGCATTTCCATTTTCATTCCCCGCACCACACTCGCAACCAGAGGCGTCAAAATAATAATAATACTTTGATAGTTAGGTGCATCTACACAGATATACATGTACACTCATCCACACACACACACATTCATGCTACACACACACCACAACTGCTGCTACCAGACTCTTATTATGATTGCTAAATACCTCACAATTTAAACACTTTCCCCCTTTTCCCCAAAACACGTGTATTATTATGCTAAAATGTTTATTCTACTGAGACATTTACTTTGTTTGTATTCTTATCTGTTATCATTTGTTGTTGTTTTTCCATTGTCGAAAAGGAACCTGCAAGTAAGCATTTAGTTGGATGATGTATACCATGTGTATCCCGTACGACTAATAAAACTTTAAACTTCAATGGAAAATAAACACTGTAATTTAATCCTATGATGAATGTATGCTTGTACCAAGTGAAACAAACTTTATTTTCAAGGATGCAATGAATTTACGAGCCCTCTTTTGCTGTAGGTCTTGAGCAATTCCCGTCTGTTCTTGGAAAACCTTTTAAAGTAAGTACGTTATGAGAAGCTTGACATAAAAGAGGAGGATAAAGGAGTGTGTTCTTTTCCAGCTGTTATTTGACGGTTGGAAGTAAAGGCCCAGTTTTCACAGAATGGAATGTAACGTCAGCCCCTTCACAGCTAAGACCATATGCTGTCCTGTACACTACTGCAAGCGCGATGCCTCCTGTCTGTCCCCAGATGCCCACCACAGTAGCAGCCTGTAGGGAACAGCTTACTAAAGGCATACTGTGGTAAAGACGTGCTAGGAGGGTACATTGTCATGTATTACTGTAAAGGAACATAGGAGCTTCTGTGTCTGATTCACTCAAACACGCTGTATCATGTTTTACAGTATACTGCCAATGGAAACACTTGCAGCATTCTGAAAACTGAAAGGCTGAAATGTTTCAAGTGAAGTTTTAATGTCACATGCACAAGTACAGTGACATGCCTGTATTGCAAGCTCTAAACCCAACAATGCAGTGATCAACATCAATGTAGTACTAAAAAATAACAAGGTAGTGTAGTATACGTCAATCGTAGGTGTTACCATCAATTAAAAGAGTCTGCTTAGACTGGATCGTGTTCAAAGGCCTTTATTCAAACCACGAGGTTCCAGCGTAAGTACAGACACAATGTCCGGAGAACCAGACCCAATTAAATCTTGCTGCATTCTAACTCTCCGTCGTTGTTCCCCCTTTATATAGCCTTCCAAGAGTTGAATAGCTCCCTCTACTGTTCAATCCCCGTATCTTACCACCCACTTCCTGTTTGTCATATGTGACGTCACGCTAAAACCTTCCCTCTGGATAGCAATAATCAACCTTCCATTTCTTCATGAAAAACCGTTAACAAAGACATAATTTTAATATACTACAGTAGAACAAAAACACGAGAAATAAAAATAAGAATGTGGTTTGATTCAACTGAGCTCTGAGTGTCTAACCACAGTATTCTGTGTTTCTAGGTATGGCATTCTTGTGGACCCAATACAAGTGGTTTCTCTATTCATAAAGGACCCCTACAACATGCCGGCAGCATGCCTTGTTATCGGTACGTGGACTTTACTCTGCTCTAACATGGACTTTATGATCCTTTTGGATATACCCCCTCATTCCCCCTACGCACTAGATCACTCTCCTATCACACTATCACTATCACTCTCCCTATACACTAGATCACTCTCCCTACACACTATCACTCTCCCTACACACTAGATCACTCTCCCCACACACTATCACTCTCCCTACACACTATCACTATCACTCTCCCTACACACTAGATCACTCTCACTAGACACTATCACTATCACTCTCCCTACACACTATCACTATCACTCTCCCTACACACTATCAATCTCCCTACACACTATCACTATCACTCTCCCTACACACTATCACTCCCCCTACACACTATCACTATAACTCTCATTACACACTAAAACTCTCCCCACACACTATAATTCTCACTACACACTATCGGTCTCCCTACACACTATTACTATCACTATCACTCTCCCTACACACTATCACTCCCCCTACACACTATCACTCTCCTTACACACTATCACTATCACTCTCCCTATACACTATCACTCCCCCAAACAATCTATCACACTCCCTACACACTATCACTCCCCCTACACACTATCACTCTCCCTACATAATATCACTCTCCCTACACACTATCACTCTCCCTACACACTATTACTCTCCCTACACACTATCACTCTCCCTACACACTATCACTCTCCCTACACACTATCACTCTCCCTACACACTAACACTCTCCCTACACACTATCACTCTCCCTACACACTATCACTCTCCCTACACACTATCACTCTCCCTACACACTATCACTCTCCCTACACACTAACACTCTCCCTACACACTATCACTCTCCCTACACACTATCACTCTCCCTACACACTATCACTCTCCCTACACACTATCACTCTCCTTACACACTATCACTATCACTCTCCCTACTCACTATCACTCTCCCTACACACTATCACTCTCCTTACACACTATCACTATCACTCTCCCTACACACTATCACTCCCCCTACACACTATCACTCCCCCAACACACTATCACTCCCCCAAACAATCTATCACACTCCCTATGCACTATCACGCGCCCTACATACTATCACTCCCCCTACACCCTATCACTATCACTCCCCCTACACCCTACACACTATCACTCCCCCTACACACTAGATCTGTAGGCAGGTCATTACAGGCTGTCCTGCTGCAGCTGTCACCTGAGGATCATCCACCTGGCTTATTTTATGGGCCTACAGTACTGAGAGTAGGCCTATGGGACAAGGGACTCCCTGTACTGTACAGTACTGGGGCGTAGCAGACAATGACGCCCTCGGAAGTCACTGGTTTTATATGCATTGCAGCATCTTTTTTTTATTAACACTTGCAGTCGTTGACGCGTGATTCGGTGTCTGTTTTATTGGCTGTAGTATCAGTTAAGCTCCGGTACTTCTTGTGCTTGTGAGCCAGGCACAGATAGTGCCAAGGCATTAGAGGCAGAAGACTATTGTATTTTTATTCTCTGTTTTATTGAGGCTTGGTTTCCATAGAAGTCCACCTCAACCTATTCCATCTGGCCTTTGACATTTTGAATACTGTAGGCCTTTAGAATTGATTCTATGATGTATCCTTCGAAACACAGCAGAAAAAACATTATTAACATTATTACAAATACCAGGTCACGATATGATATAGAGTGAGAGGCAGCCCTGCAGCTAGTTAGATAATCCGACGATTCAAAATAGTTTAGCCTTTCCGTGTTTTCTTTCTTTGTGTGTGTGTGTTCATGCTCATGCATACGCATGTGTGTTTGCGTCCGTTCTCATGTGTGTGTTTCATCTCCACTGCAGAGCTCCCCTGCCATTCCTGCAGTAGAACAGTATCAGTCCTGCAGTAGAACAGTATCAGTCCAGCAGTAGAACAGTATCAGTCCTGCAGTAGAACAGTACCAGTCCTGCAGTAGAACAGTATCAGTCCAGCAGTAGAACAGTATCAGTCCAGCAGTAGAACAGTATCAGTCCTGCAGTAGAACAGTATCAGTCCTGCAGTAGAACAGTATCAGTCCTGCAGTAGAACAGTAACAGTCCTGCAGTAGAACAGTATCAGTCCTGCAGTAGAACAGTAACAGTCCTGCAGTAGAACAGTATCAGTCCTGCAGTAGAACAGTACCAGTCCTGCAGTAGAACAGTATCAGTCCTGCAGTAGAACAGTATCAGTCCAGCAGTAGAACAGTATCAGTCCTGCAGTAGAACAGTATCAGTCCAGCAGTAGAACAGTATCAGTCCTGCAGTAGAACAGTATCAGTCCTGCAGTAGAACAGTATCAGTCCTGCAGTAGAACAGTATCAGTCCTTCAGTAGAACAGTATCAGTGCAGCAGTAGAACAGTAGCAGTCCTGCAGTAGACCAGTAACAGTGCAGCAGTAGAACAGTATCAGTCCTGCAGTAGAACAGTATCAGTGCAGCAGTAGAACAGTATCAGTCCTGCAGTAGAACAGTACCAGTCCTGCAGTAGAACAGTATCAGTGCAGCAGTAGCAGGTGGTCTGTGCAACACATATGCTGAGTTTGTGCTGCCTCATTTGTCCCAGAAGCTGATGCTGTGACAGCAGGTTTATCTTAAGAGGGCAGTGGGTGGAATCGTACTACACTGGCTCTGACGCTTGTCGGATGTGGCAGGGCTTGAAAACTATTACAGACTACAAAGGGAAGCACAGCCGCGAGCTGCCCAGTGACACAAGCCTACCAGACGAGCTAAACCACTTCTATGCTCGCTTCGAGGCAAGCAACACTGAAGCATGTATGAGAGCACCAGCTGTTCCGGATGACTATGTGATCACGCTCTCCGTAGCCGATATGAGTAAGACTTTTAAGCAGGTCAACATTCACAAGGCCGCAGGGCCAGACGGATTACCAGGACGTGTACTCCGAGCATGTGCTGACCAACTGGCAAGTGTCTTCACTGACATTTTCAACATGTCCCTGACTGAGTCTGTAATACCAACATGTTTCAAGCAGACCACCATAGTCCCCGTGCCCAAGGACTCTAAGATAACCTGCCTAAATGACTACCGACCCGTAGCACTGACGTCTGTAGCCATGAAGTGCTTTGAAAGGCTGGTCATGGCTCACATCAACAGCATTATCCCAGAAACCCTAGACCCACTCCAATTTGCATACCGCCCTCAACAGATCCACAGATGATGCAATCTCTATTGCACTCCACACTGCCCTTTCCCACCTGGACAAGAGGAACACCTACGTGAGAATGCTATTCATTGACTACAGCTCAGCATTCAACACCATAGTGCCCTCTAAGCTCATCACTAAGCTAAGGATCCTGGGACTAAACACCTCCCTCTGCAACTGGATCCTGGACTTCCTGACGGGCCGCCCCCAGGTGGTAAGGGTAGGTAACAACACATCTGCCACACTGATCCTCAACACGGGGGCCCCTCAGGGGTGCGTGCTCAGTCCCCCTCCTGTACTCTCTGTTCACCCATGACTGCATGGCCAGGCACGACTCCAACACCATCATTAAGTTTGCCGACGACACAACAGTGGTAGGCCTGATCACCGACAACAATGAGACAGCCTATAGGGAGGAGGTCAGAGATCTGGCCGTGTGGTGCCAGGACAACAACCTCTCCCTCAACGTGACCAAGACAAAGGAGATGATTGTGGACTACAGGAAAAAAAGAGGACTGAGCACGCCCCCATTCTCATCGACGGGGCTGTAGTGGAACAGGTTGAGAGCTTCAAGTTCCTTGGTGTCCACATCACCAACGAACTATCATGGTCCAAACACACCAAGACAGTCGTGAAGAGGGCACGACAAAGCCTATTCCCCCTCAGGAGACTAAAAAGATTTGGCATGGGTCCTCAGATCCTCAAAAAATTCTACAGCTGCACCATCGAGAGCATCCTGACTGGTTGCATCACCGCCTGGTATGGCAACTGCTTGGCCTCCGACCGCAAGGCACTACAGAGGGTAGTGCGTACGGCCCAGTACATCACTGGGGCAAAGCTTCCTGCCATCCAGGACCTCTATACCAGGCGGTGTCAGAGGAAGGCCCTCAAAATTGTCAAAGACTCCAGCCACCCTAGTCATAGACTGTTCTCTCTGCTACCGCACGGCAAGCGGTACCGGAGTGCCAAGTCTAGGTCCCAAAGACTTCTCAACAGCTTCTACCCCCAAGCCATAAGACTCCTGAACAGCTAATCATGGCTACCCGGACTATTTGCACTGCCCCCCCCACCCCATCCTTTTTACGCTGCTGCTACTCTGTTAAGTATTTATGCATAGTCACTTTAACTCTACCCACATGTACATATTTTTTATTTTTTATTTTTTTATTTCACCTTTATTTAACCAGGTAAGCCAGTTGAGAACAGGTTCTCATTTACAACTGCGACCTGGCAACTGCGATATTACCTCAACTACCTCAACTAGCCGGTGCCCCCGCACATTGACTCTGCAACGGTACCCCCCTGTATATATAGCCTCCCTACTGTCACTTTATTTTACTTCTGCTCTTTTTTTTCTCAACACTTTTTTTGTTGTTGTTTTTAATTTTTTTGTTTAAAATAAATGCACTGTTGGTTAAGGGCTGTAAGTAAGCATTTCACTGTAATGTCTGCACCTGTTGTATTCGGCGCATGTGACCAATAAAATTTGATTTGATTTGATTTGTTAACTCGCCATGCTTGTCATGTGTTTGTTTGGTAACATTTATTTGATAACTGACATCATTTGTCTCGTCTTTCCTTCCAGTGTCCAACGTGTTTATTGTGGCAGCTTTGTACACAGAGAGAAGGCTCTCGGTGGTGAGTTTCATTCTGATGTACTTACCATTGTTGCTATTATTGTTATAAAAAAGTTTTGCCTGCGCTGCAGACGGCTATATCAGTCCACTAATACAGGACTATTAAATGTTATTATTTTTTTATTGTGATTTTTCAGGGGGAGCTGCAGTCCCCTCAGCACCCCTACTTCCTGCGGCTATGATCTGCCTTAACGTGCTGTTCTTCTGTCCATCCAGGGCTGCTTCAGTGAACGTGTTGGGCTGCTGGTTCATTCCATTAACCTGTCAATCACTCTGTGCTTCCCGGTGGCTATCGTACTGATGGTGAAGTCCATGACTCCAGGTACTGCATGTGTTCTTATCAGCCTACAGATGTAGGATCTTAATTTGATCGCCCTGTTGCAGGAGAACTTTCCATTTTGCATCATTATGATGATGTGACCGGTGACACATTGCTTCTTGAAAGTCCGATGTCTTGAAAACTTGACTACTGACATGCAAAACATTTTGGGACAGTATCAACTGTGGACTAATGAAATAAATACCAAAAGAGAGTTTCTGAGTGGAGTTTAACTTTAATCATAATCAACATAATAATTTACATTTCCTGTTGCTGCAGTATTGTTTTCCTGCAGTAGCAAACTGGCTCAAATTAAGATCTTACATATGTATAGCAAATCCTGCTTTTCAGAAAAAAACGAAACTGTATCTGAATCCAGTGTGTCTCTGTGTTTCCACATTATTAGTTTAGTTAGTGTGTGTCTGTGTTTCACTATTAGTTTGGTTAGTGTGTGTCTGTGTCTCACTATTAGTTTAGTTAGTGTGTGTCTCTGTGTCTTCACTATTAGTTTAGTTAGTGTGTGTCTCTGTGTCTTTACTACATTAGTTTAGTTAGTGTGTGTCTCTGTGTCTTTACTACATTAGTTTAGTTAGTGTGTGTCTCTGTGTCTTTACTACATTAGTTTAGTTAGTGTGTGTCTCTGTGTCTTTACTACATTAGTTTAGTTAGTGTGTGTCTCTGTGTCTTCACTATTAGTTTAGTTAGTGTGTATCTCTGTGTCTTCACTATTAGTTTAGTTAGTGTGTGTCTCTGTGTCTTCACTATTAGTTTAGTTAGTGTGTGTCTCTGTGTCTTTACTATTAGTTTAGTTAGTGTGTGTCTCTGTGTCTTTACTATTAGTTTAGTTAGTGTGTGTCTCTGTGTCTTCACTATTAGTTTAGTTAGTGTGTGTCTCTGTGTCTTCACTATTAGTTTAGTTAGTGTGTGTCTCTGTGTCTTCACTATTAGTTTAGTTAGTGTGTGTCTCTGTGTCTTCACTATTAGTTTAGTTAGTGTGTGTCTCTGTGTCTTCACTATTAGTTTAGTTAGTGTGTGTCTCTGTGTCTTCACTATTAGTTTAGTTAGTGTGTGTCTCTGTGTCTTCACTATTAGTTTAGTTAGTGTGTGTCTCTGTGTCTTCACTATTAGTTTAGTTAGTGTGTGTCTCTGTGTCTTTACTATTAGTTTAGTTAGTGTGTGTCTCTGTGTCTTCACTATTAGTTTAGTTAGTGTGTGTCTCTGTGTCTTCACTATTAGTTTAGTTAGTGTGTGTCTCTGTGTCTTCACTATTAGTTTAGTTAGTGTGTGTCTCTGTGTCTTTACTATTAGTTTAGTTAGTGTGTGTCTCTGTGTCTTCACTATTAGTTTAGTTAGTGTGTGTCTCTGTGTCTTCACTATTAGTTTAGTTAGTGTGTGTCTCTGTGTCTTCACTATTAGTTTAGTTAGTGTGTGTCTCTGTGTCTTCACTATTAGTTTAGTTAGTGTGTGTCTCTGTGTCTTCACTATTAGTTTAGTTAGTGTGTGTCTCTGTGTCTTCACTATTAGTTTAGTTAGTGTGTGTCTCTGTGTCTTCACTATTAGTTTAGTTAGTGTGTGTCTCTGTGTCTTTACTAATTAGTTTAGTTAGTGTGTGTCTCTGTGTCTTCACTATTAGTTTAGTTAGTGTGTGTCTCTGTGTCTTCACTATTAGTTTAGTTAGTGTGTGTCTCTGTGTCTTACTATTAGTTTAGTTAGTGTGTGTCTCTGTGTCTTTACTATTAGTTTAGTTAGTGTGTGTCTCTGTGTCTTCACTATTAGTTTAGTTAGTGTGTGTCTCTGTGTCTTCACTATTAGTTTAGTTAGTGTGTGTCTCTGTGTCTTTACTATTAGTTTAGTTAGTGTGTGTCTCTGTGTCTTCACTATTAGTTTAGTTAGTGTGTGTCTCTGTGTCTTCACTATTAGTTTAGTTAGTGTGTGTCTCTGTGTCTTCACTATTAGTTTAGTTAGTGTGTGTCTCTGTGTCTTCACTATTAGTTTAGTTAGTGTGTGTCTCTGTGTCTTCACTATTAGTTTAGTTAGTGTGTGTCTCTGTGTCTTCACTATTAGTTTAGTTAGTGTGTGTCTCTGTGTCTTCACTATTAGTTTAGTTAGTGTGTGTCTCTGTGTCTTCACTACATTAGTTTAGTTAGTGTGTGTCTCTGTGTCTTCACTATTAGTTTAGTTAGTGTGTGTCTCTGTGTCTTCACTATTAGTTTAGTTAGTGTGTGTCTCTGTGTCTTCACTATTAGTTTAGTTAGTGTGTGTCTCTGTGTCTTCACTATTAGTTTAGTTAGTGTGTGTCTCTGTGTCTTCACTATTAGTTTAGTTAGTGTGTGTCTCTGTGTCTTCACTATTAGTTTAGTTAGTGTGTGTCTCTGTGTCTTTACTATTAGTTTAGTTAGTGTGTGTCTCTGTGTCTTCACTATTAGTTTAGTTAGTGTGTGTCTCTGTGTCTTCACTATTAGTTTAGTTAGTGTGTGTCTCTGTGTCTTCACTATTAGTTTAGTTAGTGTGTGTCTCTGTGTCTTCACTATTAGTTTAGTTAGTGTGTGTCTCTGTGTCTTCACTATTAGTTTAGTTAGTGTGTGTCTCTGTGTCTTCACTATTAGTTTAGTTAGTGTGTGTCTCTGTGTCTTCACTATTAGTTTAGTTAGTGTGTGTCTCTGTGTCTTTACTATTAGTTTAGTTAGTGTGTGTCTCTGTGTCTTCACTATTAGTTTAGTTAGTGTGTGTCTCTGTGTCTTCACTATTAGTTTAGTTAGTGTGTGTCTCTGTGTCTTCACTATTAGTTTAGTTAGTGTGTGTCTCTGTGTCTTTACTACATTAGTTTAGTTAGTGTGTGTCTCTGTGTCTTCACTATTAGTTTAGTTAGTGTGTGTCTCTGTGTCTTTACTACATTAGTTTAGTTAGTGTGTGTCTCTGTGTCTTCACTATTAGTTTAGTTAGTGTGTGTCTCTGTGTCTTCACTATTAGTTTAGTTAGTGTGTGTCTCTGTGTCTTCACTATTAGTTTAGTTAGTGTGTGTCTCTGTGTCTTCACTATTAGTTTAGTTAGTGTGTGTCTCTGTGTCTTCACTATTAGTTTAGTTAGTGTGTGTCTCTGTGTCTTTACTATTAGTTTAGTTAGTGTGTGTCTCTGTGTCTTCACTATTAGTTTGGTTAGTGTGTGTCTCTGTGTCTTCACTATTAGTTTAGTTAGTGTGTGTCTCTGTGTCTTTACTATTAGTTTAGTTAGTGTGTGTCTCTGTGTCTTCACTATTAGTTTAGTTAGTGTGTGTCTCTGTGTCTTCACTATTAGTTTAGTTAGTGTGTGTCTCTGTGTCTTTACTACATTAGTTTAGTTAGTGTGTGTCTCTGTGTCTTTACTACATTAGTTTAGTTAGTGTGTGTCTCTGTGTCTTCACTATTAGTTTAGTTAGTGTGTGTCTCTGTGTCTTCACTATTAGTTTAGTTAGTGTGTGTCTCTGTGTCTTCACTATTAGTTTAGTTAGTGTGTGTCTCTGTGTCTTCACTATTAGTTTAGTTAGTGTGTGTCTCTGTGTCTTCACTATTAGTTTAGTTAGTGTGTGTCTCTGTGTCTTCACTATTAGTTTAGTTAGTGTGTGTCTCTGTGTCTTCACTATTAGTTTAGTTAGTGTGTGTCTCTGTGTCTTCACTATTAGTTTAGTTAGTGTGTGTCTCTGTGTCTTCACTATTAGTTTAGTTAGTGTGTGTCTCTGTGTCTTTACTATTAGTTTAGTTAGTGTGTGTCTCTGTGTCTTCACTATTAGTTTAGTTAGTGTGTGTCTCTGTGTCTTCACTATTAGTTTAGTTAGTGTGTGTCTCTGTGTCTTCACTATTAGTTTAGTTAGTGTGTGTCTCTGTGTCTTCACTATTAGTTTAGTTAGTGTGTGTCTCTGTGTCTTCACTATTAGTTTAGTTAGTGTGTGTCTCTGTGTCTTCACTATTAGTTTAGTTAGTGTGTGTCTCTGTGTCTTCACTATTAGTTTAGTTAGTGTGTGTCTCTGTGTCTTCACTATTAGTTTAGTTAGTGTGTGTCTCTGTGTCTTTACTATTAGTTTAGTTAGTGTGTGTCTCTGTGTCTTCACTATTAGTTTAGTTAGTGTGTGTCTCTGTGTCTTCACTATTAGTTTAGTTAGTGTGTGTCTCTGTGTCTTCACTATTAGTTTAGTTAGTGTGTGTCTCTGTGTCTTCACTATTAGTTTAGTTAGTGTGTGTCTCTGTGTCTTCACTATTAGTTTAGTTAGTGTGTGTCTCTGTGTCTTCACTATTAGTTTAGTTAGTGTGTGTCTCTGTGTCTTCACTATTAGTTTAGTTAGTGTGTGTCTCTGTGTCTTCACTATTAGTTTAGTTAGTGTGTGTCTCTGTGTCTTCACTATTAGTTTAGTTAGTGTGTGTCTCTGTGTCTTCACTATTAGTTTAGTTAGTGTGTGTCTCTGTGTCTTCACTATTAGTTTAGTTAGTGTGTGTCTCTGTGTCTTCACTATTAGTTTAGTTAGTGTGTGTCTCTGTGTCTTCACTATTAGTTTAGTTAGTGTGTGTCTCTGTGTCTTCACTATTAGTTTAGTTAGTGTGTGTCTCTGTGTCTTTACTATTAGTTTAGTTAGTGTGTGTCTCTGTGTCTTTACTATTAGTTTAGTTAGTGTGTGTCTCTGTGTCTTCACTATTAGTTTAGTTAGTGTGTGTCTCTGTGTCTTTACTATTAGTTTAGTTAGTGTGTGTCTCTGTGTCTTTACTACATTAGTTTAGTTAGTGTGTGTCTCTGTGTCTTTACTATTAGTTTAGTTAGTGTGTGTCTCTGTGTCTTCACTATTAGTTTAGTTAGTGTGTGTCTCTGTGTCTTCACTTTTAGTTTAGTTAGTGTGTGTCTCTGTGTCTTCACTCATTAGTTTAGTTAGTGTGTGTCTCTGTGTCTTCACTATTAGTTTAGTTAGTGTGTGTCTCTGTGTCTTCACTATTAGTTTAGTTAGTGTGTGTCTCTGTGTCTTCACTATTAGTTTAGTTAGTGTGTGTCTCTGTGTCTTCACTATTAGTTTAGTTAGTGTGTGTCTCTGTGTCTTCACTATTAGTTTAGTTAGTGTGTGTCTCTGTGTCTTTACTACATTAGTTTAGTTAGTGTGTGTCTCTGTGTCTTCACTATTAGTTTAGTTAGTGTGTGTCTCTGTGTCTTCACTATTAGTTTAGTTAGTGTGTGTCTCTGTGTCTTTACTATTAGTTTAGTTAGTGTGTGTCTCTGTGTCTTCACTATTAGTTTAGTTAGTGTGTGTCTCTGTGTCTTCACTATTAGTTTAGTTAGTGTGTGTCTCTGTGTCTTCACTATTAGTTTAGTTAGTGTGTGTCTCTGTGTCTTCACTATTAGTTTAGTTAGTGTGTGTCTCTGTGTCTTCACTATTAGTTTAGTTAGTGTGTGTCTCTGTGTCTTTACTACATTAGTTTAGTTAGTGTGTGTCTCTGTGTCTTCACTATTAGTTTAGTTAGTGTGTGTCTCTGTGTCTTCACTATTAGTTTAGTTAGTGTGTGTCTCTGTGTCTTCACTATTAGTTTAGTTAGTGTGTGTCTCTGTGTCTTCACTATTAGTTTAGTTAGTGTGTGTCTCTGTGTCTTCACTATTAGTTTAGTTAGTGTGTGTCTCTGTGTCTTCACTATTAGTTTAGTTAGTGTGTGTCTCTGTGTCTTCACTATTAGTTTAGTTAGTGTGTGTCTCTGTGTCTTCACTATTAGTTTAGTTAGTGTGTGTCTCTGTGTCTTCACTATTAGTTTAGTTAGTGTGTGTCTCTGTGTCTTCACTATTAGTTTAGTTAGTGTGTGTCTCTGTGTCTTCACTATTAGTTTAGTTAGTGTGTGTCTCGTGTCTTTACTATTAGTTTAGTTAGTGTGTGTCTCTGTGTCTTCACTATTAGTTTGGTTAGTGTGTGTCTCTGTGTCTTCACTATTAGTTTAGTTAGTGTGTGTCTCTGTGTCTTCACTATTAGTTTAGTTAGTGTGTGTCTCTGTGTCTTCACTATTAGTTTAGTTAGTGTGTGTCTCTGTGTCTTCACTATTAGTTTAGTTAGTGTGTGTCTCTGTGTCTTCACTATTAGTTTAGTTAGTGTGTGTCTCTGTGTCTTTACTCATTAGTTTAGTTAGTGTGTGTCTCTGTGTCTTTCACTATTAGTTTAGTTAGTGTGTGTCTCTGTGTCTTCACTATTAGTTTAGTTAGTGTGTGTCTCTGTGTCTTCACTATTAGTTTAGTTAGTGTGTGTCTCTGTGTCTTTACTACATTAGTTTAGTTAGTGTGTGTCTCTGTGTCTTCACTATTAGTTTAGTTAGTGTGTGTCTCTGTGTCTTCACTATTAGTTTAGTTAGTGTGTGTCTCTGTGTCTTCACTATTAGTTTAGTTAGTGTGTGTCTCTGTGTCTTCACTATTAGTTTAGTTAGTGTGTGTCTCTGTGTCTTCACTATTAGTTTAGTTAGTGTGTGTCTCTGTGTCTTCACTATTAGTTTAGTTAGTGTGTGTCTCTGTGTCTTCACTATTAGTTTAGTTAGTGTGTGTCTCTGTGTCTTCACTATTAGTTTAGTTAGTGTGTGTCTCTGTGTCTTTACTACATTAGTTTAGTTAGTGTGTGTCTCTGTGTCTTCACTATTAGTTTAGTTAGTGTGTGTCTCTGTGTCTTCACTATTAGTTTAGTTAGTGTGTGTCTCTGTGTCTTCACTATTAGTTTAGTTAGTGTGTGTCTCTGTGTCTTCACTATTAGTTTAGTTAGTGTGTGTCTCTGTGTCTTCACTATTAGTTTAGTTAGTGTGTGTCTCTGTGTCTTCACTATTAGTTTAGTTAGTGTGTGTCTCTGTGTCTTCACTATTAGTTTAGTTAGTGTGTGTCTCTGTGTCTTCACTATTAGTTTAGTTAGTGTGTGTCTCTGTGTCTTCACTATTAGTTTAGTTAGTGTGTGTCTCTGTGTCTTCACTATTAGTTTAGTTAGTGTGTGTCTCTGTGTCTTCACTATTAGTTTAGTTAGTGTGTGTCTCTGTGTCTTTACTACATTAGTTTAGTTAGTGTGTGTCTCTGTGTCTTACTCATTAGTTTAGTTAGTGTGTGTCTCTGTGTCTTCACTATTAGTTTAGTTAGTGTGTGTCTCTGTGTCTTCACTATTAGTTTAGTTAGTGTGTGTCTCTGTGTCTTCACTATTAGTTTAGTTAGTGTGTGTCTCTGTGTCTTCACTATTAGTTTAGTTAGTGTGTGTCTCTGTGTCTTCACTATTAGTTTAGTTAGTGTGTGTCTCTGTGTCTTTACTACATTAGTTTAGTTAGTGTGTGTCTCTGTGTCTTCACTATTAGTTTAGTTAGTGTGTGTCTCTGTGTCTTCACTATTAGTTTAGTTAGTGTGTGTCTCTGTGTCTTCACTATTAGTTTAGTTAGTGTGTGTCTCTGTGTCTTCACTATTAGTTTAGTTAGTGTGTGTCTCTGTGTCTTCACTATTAGTTTAGTTAGTGTGTGTCTCTGTGTCTTCACTATTAGTTTAGTTAGTGTGTGTCTCTGTGTCTTCACTATTAGTTTAGTTAGTGTGTGTCTCTGTGTCTTCACTATTAGTTTAGTTAGTGTGTGTCTCTGTGTCTTCACTATTAGTTTAGTTAGTGTGTGTCTCTGTGTCTTCACTATTAGTTTAGTTAGTGTGTGTCTCTGTGTCTTCACTATTAGTTTAGTTAGTGTGTGTCTCTGTGTCTTCACTATTAGTTTAGTTAGTGTGTGTCTCTGTGTCTTCACTATTAGTTTAGTTAGTGTGTGTCTCTGTGTCTTCACTATTAGTTTAGTTAGTGTGTGTCTCTGTGTCTTCACTATTAGTTTAGTTAGTGTGTGTCTCTGTGTCTTTACTACATTAGTTTAGTTAGTGTGTGTCTCTGTGTCTTCACTATTAGTTTAGTTAGTGTGTGTCTCTGTGTCTTTACTATTAGTTTAGTTAGTGTGTGTCTCTGTGTCTTCACTATTAGTTTAGTTAGTGTGTGTCTCTGTGTCTTCACTATTAGTTTAGTTAGTGTGTGTCTCTGTGTCTTCACTATTAGTTTAGTTAGTGTGTGTCTCTGTGTCTTCACTATTAGTTTAGTTAGTGTGTGTCTCTGTGTCTTTACTAATTAGTTTAGTTAGTGTGTGTCTCTGTGTCTTCACTATTAGTTTAGTTAGTGTGTGTCTCTGTGTCTTCACTATTAGTTTAGTTAGTGTGTGTCTCTGTGTCTTCACTATTAGTTTAGTTAGTGTGTGTCTCTGTGTCTTCACTATTAGTTTAGTTAGTGTGTGTCTCTGTGTCTTCACTATTAGTTTAGTTAGTGTGTGTCTCTGTGTCTTCACTATTAGTTTAGTTAGTGTGTGTCTCTGTGTCTTCACTATTAGTTTAGTTAGTGTGTGTCTCTGTGTCTTCACTATTAGTTTAGTTAGTGTGTGTCTCTGTGTCTTCACTATTAGTTTAGTTAGTGTGTGTCTCTGTGTCTTCACTATTAGTTTAGTTAGTGTGTGTCTCTGTGTCTTCACTATTAGTTTAGTTAGTGTGTGTCTCTGTGTCTTTACTATTAGTTTGGTTAGTGTGTGTCTCTGTGTCTTCACTATTAGTTTGGTTAGTGTGTGTCTCTGTGTCTTCACTATTAGTTTAGTTAGTGTGTGTCTCTGTGTCTTTACTAATTAGTTGAGTTAGTGTGTGTCTCTGTGTCTTCACTATTAGTTTAGTTAGTGTGTGTCTCTGTGTCTTCACTATTAGTTTAGTTAGTGTGTGTCTCTGTGTCTTACTATTAGTTTAGTTAGTGTGTGTCTCTGTGTCTTTACTACATTAGTTTAGTTAGTGTGTGTCTCTGTGTCTTCACTATTAGTTTAGTTAGTGTGTGTCTCTGTGTCTTTACTATTAGTTTAGTTAGTGTGTGTCTCTGTGTCTTCACTATTAGTTTGGTTAGTGTGTGTCTCTGTGTCTTTACTACATTAGTTTAGTTAGTGTGTGTCTCTGTGTCTTCACTATTAGTTTAGTTAGTGTGTGTCTCTGTGTCTTCACTATTAGTTTAGTTAGTGTGTGTCTCTGTGTCTTCACTATTAGTTTAGTTAGTGTGTGTCTCTGTGTCTTCACTATTAGTTTAGTTAGTGTGTGTCTCTGTGTCTTCACTATTAGTTTAGTTAGTGTGTGTCTCTGTGTCTTTACTACATTAGTTTAGTTAGTGTGTGTCTCTGTGTCTTCACTATTAGTTTAGTTAGTGTGTGTCTCTGTGTCTTCACTATTAGTTTAGTTAGTGTGTGTCTCTGTGTCTTCACTATTAGTTTAGTTAGTGTGTGTCTCTGTGTCTTCACTATTAGTTTAGTTAGTGTGTGTCTCTGTGTCTTCACTATTAGTTTAGTTAGTGTGTGTCTCTGTGTCTTCACTATTAGTTTAGTTAGTGTGTGTCTCTGTGTCTTCACTATTAGTTTAGTTAGTGTGTGTCTCTGTGTCTTCACTATTAGTTTAGTTAGTGTGTGTCTCTGTGTCTTTACTAATTAGTTTAGTTAGTGTGTGTCTCTGTGTCTTCACTATTAGTTTAGTTAGTGTGTGTCTCTGTGTCTTCACTATTAGTTTAGTTAGTGTGTGTCTCTGTGTCTTCACTATTAGTTTAGTTAGTGTGTGTCTCTGTGTCTTCACTATTAGTTTAGTTAGTGTGTGTCTCTGTGTCTTCACTATTAGTTTAGTTAGTGTGTGTCTCTGTGTCTTCACTATTAGTTTAGTTAGTGTGTGTCTCTGTGTCTTCACTATTAGTTTAGTTAGTGTGTGTCTCTGTGTCTTCACTATTAGTTTAGTTAGTGTGTGTCTCTGTGTCTTCACTATTAGTTTAGTTAGTGTGTGTCTCTGTGTCTTCACTATTAGTTTAGTTAGTGTGTGTCTCTGTGTCTTCACTATTAGTTTAGTTAGTGTGTGTCTCTGTGTCTTTACTCATTAGTTTAGTTAGTGTGTGTCTCTGTGTCTTCACTATTAGTTTAGTTAGTGTGTCTCTGTGTCTTCACTATTAGTTTAGTTAGTGTGTGTCTCTGTGTCTTTACTATTAGTTTAGTTAGTGTGTGTCTCTGTGTCTTTACTATTAGTTTAGTTAGTGTGTGTCTCTGTGTCTTCACTATTAGTTTAGTTAGTGTGTGTCTCTGTGTCTTCACTATTAGTTTAGTTAGTGTGTGTCTCTGTGTCTTTACTCATTAGTTTAGTTAGTGTGTGTCTCTGTGTCTTCACTATTAGTTTAGTTAGTGTGTGTCTCTGTGTCTTCACTATTAGTTTAGTTAGTGTGTGTCTCTGTGTCTTCACTATTAGTTTAGTTAGTGTGTGTCTCTGTGTCTTCACTATTAGTTTAGTTAGTGTGTGTCTCTGTGTCTTCACTATTAGTTTAGTTAGTGTGTGTCTCTGTGTCTTCACTATTAGTTTAGTTAGTGTGTGTCTCTGTGTCTTCACTATTAGTTTAGTTAGTGTGTGTCTCTGTGTCTTCACTATTAGTTTAGTTAGTGTGTGTCTCTGTGTCTTCACTATTAGTTTAGTTAGTGTGTGTCTCTGTGTCTTCACTATTAGTTTAGTTAGTGTGTGTCTCTGTGTCTTCACTATTAGTTTAGTTAGTGTGTGTCTCTGTGTCTTTACTATTAGTTTAGTTAGTGTGTGTCTCTGTGTCTTCACTATTAGTTTAGTTAGTGTGTGTCTCTGTGTCTTTACTATTAGTTTAGTTAGTGTGTGTCTCTGTGTCTTTCACTATTAGTTTAGTTAGTGTGTGTCTCTGTGTCTTCACTATTAGTTTAGTTAGTGTGTGTCTCTGTGTCTTCACTATTAGTTTAGTTAGTGTGTGTCTCTGTGTCTTCACTATTAGTTTAGTTAGTGTGTGTCTCTGTGTCTTCACTATTAGTTTAGTTAGTGTGTGTCTCTGTGTCTTCACTATTAGTTTAGTTAGTGTGTGTCTCTGTGTCTTTACTACATTAGTTTAGTTAGTGTGTGTCTCTGTGTCTTCACTATTAGTTTAGTTAGTGTGTGTCTCTGTGTCTTCACTATTAGTTTAGTTAGTGTGTGTCTCTGTGTCTTCACTATTAGTTTAGTTAGTGTGTGTCTCTGTGTCTTCACTATTAGTTTAGTTAGTGTGTGTCTCTGTGTCTTCACTATTAGTTTAGTTAGTGTGTGTCTCTGTGTCTTACTATTAGTTTAGTTAGTGTGTGTCTCTGTGTCTTTACTATTAGTTTAGTTAGTGTGTGTCTCTGTGTCTTCACTATTAGTTTAGTTAGTGTGTGTCTCTGTGTCTTCACTATTAGTTTAGTTAGTGTGTGTCTCTGTGTCTTCACTATTAGTTTAGTTAGTGTGTCTCTGTGTCTTCACTATTAGTTTAGTTAGTGTGTGTCTCTGTGTCTTTACTATTAGTTTAGTTAGTGTGTGTCTCTGTGTCTTTACTATTAGTTTAGTTAGTGTGTGTCTCTGTGTCTTCACTATTAGTTTAGTTAGTGTGTGTCTCTGTGTCTTTACTCATTAGTTTAGTTAGTGTGTGTCTCTGTGTCTTTACTATTAGTTTAGTTAGTGTGTGTCTCTGTGTCTTTACTATTAGTTTAGTTAGTGTGTGTCTCTGTGTCTTCACTATTAGTTTAGTTAGTGTGTGTCTCTGTGTCTTTACTACATTAGTTTAGTTAGTGTGTGTCTCTGTGTCTTCACTATTAGTTTAGTTAGAGTGTATCTCTGTGTCTTCACTATTAGTTTAGTTAGTGTGTATCTCTGTGTCTTCACTATTAGTTTAGTTAGTGTGTGTCTCTGTGTCTTCACTATTAGTTTAGTTAGTGTGTGTCTCTGTGTCTTCACTATTAGTTTAGTTAGTGTGTGTCTCTGTGTCTTTACTAATTAGTTTAGTTAGTGTGTGTCTCTGTGTCTTCACTATTAGTTTAGTTAGTGTGTGTCTCTGTGTCTTTACTATTAGTTTAGTTAGTGTGTGTCTCTGTGTCTTCACTATTAGTTTAGTTAGTGTGTGTCTCTGTGTCTTCACTATTAGTTTAGTTAGTGTGTGTCTCTGTGTCTTCACTATTAGTTTAGTTAGTGTGTGTCTCTGTGTCTTCACTATTAGTTTAGTTAGTGTGTGTCTCTGTGTCTTCACTATTAGTTTAGTTAGTGTGTGTCTCTGTGTCTTCACTATTAGTTTAGTTAGTGTGTGTCTCTGTGTCTTTACTATTAGTTTAGTTAGTGTGTGTCTCTGTGTCTTCACTATTAGTTTAGTTAGTGTGTGTCTCTGTGTCTTCACTATTAGTTTAGTTAGTGTGTGTCTCTGTGTCTTCACTATTAGTTTAGTTAGTGTGTGTCTCTGTGTCTTCACTATTAGTTTAGTTAGTGTGTGTCTCTGTGTCTTCACTATTAGTTTAGTTAGTGTGTGTCTCTGTGTCTTCACTATTAGTTTAGTTAGTGTGTGTCTCTGTGTCTTCACTATTAGTTTAGTTAGTGTGTGTCTCTGTGTCTTCACTATTAGTTTAGTTAGTGTGTGTCTCTGTGTCTTCACTATTAGTTTAGTTAGTGTGTGTCTCTGTGTCTTCACTATTAGTTTAGTTAGTGTGTGTCTCTGTGTCTTCACTATTAGTTTAGTTAGTGTGTGTCTCTGTGTCTTTACTATTAGTTTAGTTAGTGTGTGTCTCTGTGTCTTCACTATTAGTTTAGTTAGTGTGTGTCTCTGTGTCTTCACTATTAGTTTAGTTAGTGTGTGTCTCTGTGTCTTTACTACATTAGTTTAGTTAGTGTGTGTCTCTGTGTCTTCACTATTAGTTTAGTTAGTGTGTGTCTCTGTGTCTTCACTATTAGTTTAGTTAGTGTGTGTCTCTGTGTCTTCACTATTAGTTTAGTTAGTGTGTGTCTCTGTGTCTTCACTATTAGTTTAGTTAGTGTGTGTCTCTGTGTCTTCACTATTAGTTTAGTTAGTGTGTGTCTCTGTGTCTTTACTATTAGTTTAGTTAGTGTGTGTCTCTGTGTCTTCACTATTAGTTTAGTTAGTGTGTGTCTCTGTGTCTTCACTATTAGTTTAGTTAGTGTGTGTCTCTGTGTCTTCACTATTAGTTTAGTTAGTGTGTGTCTCTGTGTCTTCACTATTAGTTTAGTTAGTGTGTGTCTCTGTGTCTTCACTATTAGTTTAGTTAGTGTGTGTCTCTGTGTCTTCACTATTAGTTTAGTTAGTGTGTGTCTCTGTGTCTTCACTATTAGTTTAGTTAGTGTGTGTCTCTGTGTCTTCACTATTAGTTTAGTTAGTGTGTGTCTCTGTGTCTTTACTATTAGTTTAGTTAGTGTGTGTCTCTGTGTCTTCACTATTAGTTTAGTTAGTGTGTGTCTCTGTGTCTTCACTATTAGTTTAGTTAGTGTGTGTCTCTGTGTCTTCACTAATTAGTTTAGTTAGTGTGTGTCTCTGTGTCTTTACTACATTAGTTTAGTTAGTGTGTGTCTCTGTGTCTTCACTATTAGTTTAGTTAGTGTGTGTCTCTGTGTCTTCACTATTAGTTTAGTTAGTGTGTGTCTCTGTGTCTTCACTATTAGTTTAGTTAGTGTGTGTCTCTGTGTCTTTACTATTAGTTTAGTTAGTGTGTGTCTCTGTGTCTTCACTATTAGTTTAGTTAGTGTGTGTCTCTGTGTCTTCACTATTAGTTTAGTTAGTGTGTGTCTCTGTGTCTTCACTATTAGTTTAGTTAGTGTGTGTCTCTGTGTCTTCACTATTAGTTTAGTTAGTGTGTGTCTCTGTGTCTTCACTATTAGTTTAGTTAGTGTGTGTCTCTGTGTCTTTACTATTAGTTTAGTTAGTGTGTGTCTCTGTGTCTTCACTATTAGTTTAGTTAGTGTGTGTCTCTGTGTCTTCACTATTAGTTTAGTTAGTGTGTGTCTCTGTGTCTTCACTATTAGTTTAGTTAGTGTGTGTCTCTGTGTCTTCACTATTAGTTTAGTTAGTGTGTGTCTCTGTGTCTTCACTATTAGTTTAGTTAGTGTGTGTCTCTGTGTCTTCACTATTAGTTTAGTTAGTGTGTGTCTCTGTGTCTTTACTATTAGTTTAGTTAGTGTGTGTCTCTGTGTCTTCACTATTAGTTTAGTTAGTGTGTGTCTCTGTGTCTTTACTCATTAGTTTAGTTAGTGTGTGTCTCTGTGTCTTCACTATTAGTTTAGTTAGTGTGTGTCTCTGTGTCTTCACTATTAGTTTAGTTAGTGTGTGTCTCTGTGTCTTCACTATTAGTTTAGTTAGTGTGTGTCTCTGTGTCTTCACTATTAGTTTAGTTAGTGTGTGTCTCTGTGTCTTCACTATTAGTTTAGTTAGTGTGTGTCTCTGTGTCTTCACTATTAGTTTAGTTAGTGTGTGTCTCTGTGTCTTCACTATTAGTTTAGTTAGTGTGTGTCTCTGTGTCTTTACTACATTAGTTTAGTTAGTGTGTGTCTCTGTGTCTTCACTATTAGTTTGGTTAGTGTGTGTCTCTGTGTCTTCACTATTAGTTTAGTTAGTGTGTATCTCTGTGTCTTCACTATTAATTTAGTTAGTGTGTGTCTCTGTGTCTTTACTATTAGTTTAGTTAGTGTGTGTCTCTGTGTCTTCACTATTAGTTTAGTTAGTGTGTGTCTCTGTGTCTTCACTATTAGTTTAGTTAGTGTGTGTCTCTGTGTCTTTACTACATTAGTTTAGTTAGTGTGTGTCTCTGTGTCTTCACTATTAGTTTAGTTAGTGTGTGTCTCTGTGTCTTCACTATTAGTTTAGTTAGTGTGTGTCTCTGTGTCTTCACTATTAGTTTAGTTAGTGTGTGTCTCTGTGTCTTCACTATTAGTTTAGTTAGTGTGTGTCTCTGTGTCTTCACTATTAGTTTAGTTAGTGTGTGTCTCTGTGTCTTTACTATTAGTTTAGTTAGTGTGTGTCTCTGTGTCTTCACTATTAGTTTAGTTAGTGTGTGTCTCTGTGTCTTCACTATTAGTTTAGTTAGTGTGTGTCTCTGTGTCTTCACTATTAGTTTAGTTAGTGTGTGTCTCTGTGTCTTCACTATTAGTTTAGTTAGTGTGTGTCTCTGTGTCTTCACTATTAGTTTAGTTAGTGTGTGTCTCTGTGTCTTCACTATTAGTTTAGTTAGTGTGTGTCTCTGTGTCTTCACTATTAGTTTAGTTAGTGTGTGTCTCTGTGTCTTCACTATTAGTTTAGTTAGTGTGTGTCTCTGTGTCTTTACTATTAGTTTAGTTAGTGTGTGTCTCTGTGTCTTCACTATTAGTTTAGTTAGTGTGTGTCTCTGTGTCTTCACTATTAGTTTAGTTAGTGTGTGTCTCTGTGTCTTCACTATTAGTTTAGTTAGTGTGTGTCTCTGTGTCTTTACTATTAGTTTAGTTAGTGTGTGTCTCTGTGTCTTCACTATTAGTTTAGTTAGTGTGTGTCTCTGTGTCTTTACTATTAGTTTAGTTAGTGTGTGTCTCTGTGTCTTCACTATTAGTTTAGTTAGTGTGTGTCTCTGTGTCTTTACTATTAGTTTAGTTAGTGTGTGTCTCTGTGTCTTCACTATTAGTTTAGTTAGTGTGTGTCTCTGTGTCTTCACTATTAGTTTAGTTAGTGTGTATCTCTGTGTCTTCACTATTAGTTTAGTTAGTGTGTGTCTCTGTGTCTTCACTATTAGTTTAGTTAGTGTGTGTCTCTGTGTCTTCACTATTAGTTTAGTTAGTGTGTGTCTCTGTGTCTTTACTACATTAGTTTAGTTAGTGTGTGTCTCTGTGTCTTCACTATTAGTTTAGTTAGTGTGTGTCTCTGTGTCTTCACTATTAGTTTAGTTAGTGTGTGTCTCTGTGTCTTCACTATTAGTTTAGTTAGTGTGTGTCTCTGTGTCTTCACTATTAGTTTAGTTAGTGTGTGTCTCTGTGTCTTCACTATTAGTTTAGTTAGTGTGTGTCTCTGTGTCTTCACTATTAGTTTAGTTAGTGTGTGTCTCTGTGTCTTCACTATTAGTTTAGTTAGTGTGTGTCTCTGTGTCTTCACTATTAGTTTAGTTAGTGTGTGTCTCTGTGTCTTTACTACATTAGTTTAGTTAGTGTGTGTCTCTGTGTCTTCACTATTAGTTTAGTTAGTGTGTGTCTCTGTGTCTTCACTATTAGTTTAGTTAGTGTGTGTCTCTGTGTCTTCACTATTAGTTTAGTTAGTGTGTGTCTCTGTGTCTTTACTATTAGTTTAGTTAGTGTGTGTCTCTGTGTCTTCACTATTAGTTTAGTTAGTGTGTGTCTCTGTGTCTTCACTATTAGTTTAGTTAGTGTGTGTCTCTGTGTCTTTACTACATTAGTTTAGTTAGTGTGTGTCTCTGTGTCTTCACTATTAGTTTAGTTAGTGTGTGTCTCTGTGTCTTCACTATTAGTTTAGTTAGTGTGTGTCTCTGTGTCTTCACTATTAGTTTAGTTAGTGTGTGTCTCTGTGTCTTCACTATTAGTTTAGTTAGTGTGTGTCTCTGTGTCTTCACTATTAGTTTAGTTAGTGTGTGTCTCTGTGTCTTCACTATTAGTTTAGTTAGTGTGTGTCTCTGTGTCTTCACTATTAGTTTAGTTAGTGTGTGTCTCTGTGTCTTCACTATTAGTTTAGTTAGTGTGTGTCTCTGTGTCTTTACTACATTAGTTTAGTTAGTGTGTGTCTCTGTGTCTTCACTATTAGTTTAGTTAGTGTGTGTCTCTGTGTCTTCACTATTAGTTTAGTTAGTGTGTGTCTCTGTGTCTTCACTATTAGTTTAGTTAGTGTGTGTCTCTGTGTCTTCACTATTAGTTTAGTTAGTGTGTGTCTCTGTGTCTTCACTATTAGTTTAGTTAGTGTGTGTCTCTGTGTCTTCACTATTAGTTTAGTTAGTGTGTGTCTCTGTGTCTTCACTATTAGTTTAGTTAGTGTGTGTCTCTGTGTCTTCACTATTAGTTTAGTTAGTGTGTGTCTCTGTGTCTTTACTACATTAGTTTAGTTAGTGTGTGTCTCTGTGTCTTCACTATTAGTTTAGTTAGTGTGTGTCTCTGTGTCTTCACTATTAGTTTAGTTAGTGTGTGTCTCTGTGTCTTCACTATTAGTTTAGTTAGTGTGTGTCTCTGTGTCTTCACTATTAGTTTAGTTAGTGTGTGTCTCTGTGTCTTCACTATTAGTTTAGTTAGTGTGTGTCTCTGTGTCTTCACTATTAGTTTAGTTAGTGTGTGTCTCTGTGTCTTTACTACATTAGTTTAGTTAGTGTGTGTCTCTGTGTCTTCACTATTAGTTTAGTTAGTGTGTGTCTCTGTGTCTTCACTATTAGTTTAGTTAGTGTGTGTCTCTGTGTCTTCACTATTAGTTTAGTTAGTGTGTGTCTCTGTGTCTTCACTATTAGTTTAGTTAGTGTGTGTCTCTGTGTCTTCACTATTAGTTTAGTTAGTGTGTGTCTCTGTGTCTTCACTATTAGTTTAGTTAGTGTGTGTCTCTGTGTCTTCACTATTAGTTTAGTTAGTGTGTGTCTCTGTGTCTTCACTATTAGTTTAGTTAGTGTGTGTCTCTGTGTCTTCACTATTAGTTTAGTTAGTGTGTGTCTCTGTGTCTTCACTATTAGTTTAGTTAGTGTGTGTCTCTGTGTCTTCACTATTAGTTTAGTTAGTGTGTGTCTCTGTGTCTTCACTCATTAGTTTAGTTAGTGTGTGTCTCTGTGTCTTTACTACATTAGTTTAGTTAGTGTGTGTCTCTGTGTCTTTCACTATTAGTTTAGTTAGTGTGTGTCTCTGTGTCTTCACTATTAGTTTAGTTAGTGTGTGTCTCTGTGTCTTCACTATTAGTTTAGTTAGTGTGTGTCTCTGTGTCTTACTATTAGTTTAGTTAGTGTGTGTCTCTGTGTCTTCACTATTAGTTTAGTTAGTGTGTGTCTCTGTGTCTTCACTATTAGTTTAGTTAGTGTGTCTCTGTGTCTTCACTATTAGTTTAGTTAGTGTGTGTCTCTGTGTCTTTACTATTAGTTTAGTTAGTGTGTGTCTCTGTGTCTTCACTATTAGTTTGGTTAGTGTGTGTCTCTGTGTCTTCACTATTAGTTTAGTTAGTGTGTGTCTCTGTGTCTTCACTATTAGTTTAGTTAGTGTGTGTCTCTGTGTCTTCACTATTAGTTTAGTTAGTGTGTGTCTCTGTGTCTTCACTATTAGTTTAGTTAGTGTGTGTCTCTGTGTCTTTACTACATTAGTTTAGTTAGTGTGTGTCTCTGTGTCTTTACTACATTAGTTTAGTTAGTGTGTGTCTCTGTGTCTTCACTATTAGTTTAGTTAGTGTGTGTCTCTGTGTCTTCACTATTAGTTTAGTTAGTGTGTGTCTCTGTGTCTTCACTATTAGTTTGGTTAGTGTGTGTCTCTGTGTCTTTACTCATTAGTTTAGTTAGTGTGTGTCTCTGTGTCTTCACTATTAGTTTAGTTAGTGTGTGTCTCTGTGTCTTCACTATTAGTTTAGTTAGTGTGTGTCTCTGTGTCTTCACTATTAGTTTAGTTAGTGTGTGTCTCTGTGTCTTCACTATTAGTTTAGTTAGTGTGTGTCTCTGTGTCTTTACTATTAGTTTAGTTAGTGTGTGTCTCTGTGTCTTCACTATTAGTTTAGTTAGTGTGTGTCTCTGTGTCTTCACTATTAGTTTAGTTAGTGTGTGTCTCTGTGTCTTTACTATTAGTTTAGTTAGTGTGTGTCTCTGTGTCTTCACTATTAGTTTAGTTAGTGTGTGTCTCTGTGTCTTCACTATTAGTTTAGTTAGTGTGTGTCTCTGTGTCTTTACTACATTAGTTTAGTTAGTGTGTGTCTCTGTGTCTTCACTATTAGTTTAGTTAGTGTGTGTCTCTGTGTCTTCACTATTAGTTTAGTTAGTGTGTGTCTCTGTGTCTTCACTATTAGTTTAGTTAGTGTGTGTCTCTGTGTCTTCACTATTAGTTTAGTTAGTGTGTGTCTCTGTGTCTTCACTATTAGTTTAGTTAGTGTGTGTCTCTGTGTCTTCACTATTAGTTTAGTTAGTGTGTGTCTCTGTGTCTTTACTACATTAGTTTAGTTAGTGTGTGTCTCTGTGTCTTCACTATTAGTTTAGTTAGTGTGTGTCTCTGTGTCTTCACTATTAGTTTAGTTAGTGTGTGTCTCTGTGTCTTCACTATTAGTTTAGTTAGTGTGTGTCTCTGTGTCTTCACTATTAGTTTAGTTAGTGTGTGTCTCTGTGTCTTCACTATTAGTTTAGTTAGTGTGTGTCTCTGTGTCTTCACTATTAGTTTAGTTAGTGTGTGTCTCTGTGTCTTCACTATTAGTTTAGTTAGTGTGTGTCTCTGTGTCTTTACTATTAGTTTAGTTAGTGTGTGTCTCTGTGTCTTCACTATTAGTTTAGTTAGTGTGTGTCTCTGTGTCTTCACTATTAGTTTAGTTAGTGTGTGTCTCTGTGTCTTCACTATTAGTTTAGTTAGTGTGTGTCTCTGTGTCTTTACTACATTAGTTTAGTTAGTGTGTGTCTCTGTGTCTTCACTATTAGTTTAGTTAGTGTGTGTCTCTGTGTCTTCACTATTAGTTTAGTTAGTGTGTGTCTCTGTGTCTTCACTATTAGTTTAGTTAGTGTGTGTCTCTGTGTCTTCACTATTAGTTTAGTTAGTGTGTGTCTCTGTGTCTTTACTATTAGTTTAGTTAGTGTGTGTCTCTGTGTCTTCACTATTAGTTTAGTTAGTGTGTGTCTCTGTGTCTTTACTACATTAGTTTAGTTAGTGTGTGTCTCTGTGTCTTCACTATTAGTTTAGTTAGTGTGTGTCTCTGTGTCTTCACTATTAGTTTAGTTAGTGTGTGTCTCTGTGTCTTTACTACATTAGTTTAGTTAGTGTGTGTCTCTGTGTCTTCACTATTAGTTTAGTTAGTGTGTGTCTCTGTGTCTTCACTATTAGTTTAGTTAGTGTGTGTCTCTGTGTCTTCACTATTAGTTTAGTTAGTGTGTGTCTCTGTGTCTTTACTATTAGTTTAGTTAGTGTGTGTCTCTGTGTCTTCACTATTAGTTTAGTTAGTGTGTGTCTCTGTGTCTTCACTATTAGTTTAGTTAGTGTGTGTCTCTGTGTCTTCACTATTAGTTTAGTTAGTGTGTGTCTCTGTGTCTTCACTATTAGTTTAGTTAGTGTGTGTCTCTGTGTCTTCACTATTAGTTTAGTTAGTGTGTGTCTCTGTGTCTTTACTATTAGTTTAGTTAGTGTGTGTCTCTGTGTCTTCACTATTAGTTTGGTTAGTGTGTGTCTCTGTGTCTTCACTATTAGTTTAGTTAGTGTGTGTCTCTGTGTCTTTACTACATTAGTTTAGTTAGTGTGTGTCTCTGTGTCTTCACTATTAGTTTAGTTAGTGTGTGTCTCTGTGTCTTCACTATTAGTTTAGTTAGTGTGTGTCTCTGTGTCTTTACTACATTAGTTTAGTTAGTGTGTGTCTCTGTGTCTTTACTACATTAGTTTAGTTAGTGTGTGTCTCTGTGTCTTCACTATTAGTTTAGTTAGTGTGTGTCTCTGTGTCTTTACTATTAGTTTAGTTAGTGTGTGTCTCTGTGTCTTCACTATTAGTTTAGTTAGTGTGTGTCTCTGTGTCTTACTATTAGTTTAGTTAGTGTGTGTCTCTGTGTCTTCACTATTAGTTTAGTTAGTGTGTGTCTCTGTGTCTTCACTATTAGTTTAGTTAGTGTGTGTCTCTGTGTCTTCACTATTAGTTTAGTTAGTGTGTGTCTCTGTGTCTTCACTATTAGTTTAGTTAGTGTGTGTCTCTGTGTCTTCACTATTAGTTTAGTTAGTGTGTGTCTCTGTGTCTTTACTACATTAGTTTAGTTAGTGTGTGTCTCTGTGTCTTCACTATTAGTTTAGTTAGTGTGTGTCTCTGTGTCTTTACTATTAGTTTAGTTAGTGTGTGTCTCTGTGCCTTCACTATTAGTTTAGTTAGTGTGTGTCTCTGTGTCTTCACTATTAGTTTAGTTAGTGTGTGTCTCTGTGTCTTCACTATTAGTTTAGTTAGTGTGTGTCTCTGTCTTTACTATTAGTTTAGTTAGTGTGTGTCTCTGTGTCTTCACTATTAGTTTAGTTAGTGTGTGTCTCTGTGTCTTCACTATTAGTTTAGTTAGTGTGTGTCTCTGTGTCTTTACTACATTAGTTTAGTTAGTGTGTGTCTCTGTGTCTTCACTATTAGTTTAGTTAGTGTGTGTCTCTGTGTCTTCACTATTAGTTTAGTTAGTGTGTGTCTCTGTGTCTTCACTATTAGTTTAGTTAGTGTGTGTCTCTGTGTCTTCACTATTAGTTTAGTTAGTGTGTGTCTCTGTGTCTTCACTATTAGTTTAGTTAGTGTGTGTCTCTGTGTCTTCACTATTAGTTTAGTTAGTGTGTGTCTCTGTGTCTTCACTATTAGTTTAGTTAGTGTGTGTCTCTGTGTCTTCACTATTAGTTTAGTTAGTGTGTATCACTGTGTCTTCACTATTAGTTTAGTTAGTGTGTGTCTCTGTGACTTTACTACATTAGTTTAGTTAGTGTGTGTCTCTGTGTCTTCACTATTAGTTTAGTTAGTGTGTGTCTCTGTGTCTTCACTATTAGTTTAGTTAGTGTGTGTCTCTGTGTCTTCACTATTAGTTTAGTTAGTGTGTGTCTCTGTGTCTTCACTATTAGTTTAGTTAGTGTGTGTCTCTGTGTCTTCACTATTAGTTTAGTTAGTGTGTGTCTCTGTGTCTTTACTATTAGTTTAGTTAGTGTGTGTCTCTGTGTCTTCACTATTAGTTTAGTTAGTGTGTGTCTCTGTGTCTTCACTATTAGTTTAGTTAGTGTGTGTCTCTGTGTCTTTACTACATTAGTTTAGTTAGTGTGTGTCTCTGTGTCTTCACTATTAGTTTAGTTAGTGTGTGTCTCTGTGTCTTCACTATTAGTTTAGTTAGTGTGTGTCTCTGTGTCTTCACTATTAGTTTAGTTAGTGTGTGTCTCTGTGTCTTCACTATTAGTTTAGTTAGTGTGTGTCTCTGTGTCTTCACTATTAGTTTAGTTAGTGTGTGTCTCTGTGTCTTTACTATTAGTTTAGTTAGTGTGTGTCTCTGTGTCTTCACTATTAGTTTAGTTAGTGTGTGTCTCTGTGTCTTCACTATTAGTTTAGTTAGTGTGTGTCTCTGTGTCTTCACTATTAGTTTAGTTAGTGTGTGTCTCTGTGTCTTCACTACATTAGTTTTGTTAGTGTGTGTCTCTGTGTCTTCACTATTAGTTTAGTTAGTGTGTGTCTCTGTGTCTTCACTATTAGTTTAGTTAGTGTGTGTCTCTGTGTCTTCACTATTAGTTTAGTTAGTGTGTGTCTCTGTGTCTTTCACTATTAGTTTAGTTAGTGTGTGTCTCTGTGTCTTCACTATTAGTTTAGTTAGTGTGTGTCTCTGTGTCTTCACTATTAGTTTAGTTAGTGTGTGTCTCTGTGTCTTTACTATTAGTTTAGTTAGTGTGTGTCTCTGTGTCTTTACTATTAGTTTAGTTAGTGTGTGTCTCTGTGTCTTTCACTCATTAGTTTAGTTAGTGTGTGTCTCTGTGTCTTCACTATTAGTTTAGTTAGTGTGTGTCTCTGTGTCTTCACTATTAGTTTAGTTAGTGTGTGTCTCAATCAATCAATCAATTTTAGTTTATATAGCCCTTCTTACATCAGCTAATATCTCGAAGTGCTGTACAGAAACCCAGCCTAAAACCCCAAACAGCTAGTAATGCAGGTGTAGAAGCACGGTGGCTAGGAAAACTCCCTAGAAGGCGAAAGCCTAGGAAGAAACCTAGAGAGGAACCCAGGCTATGAGGGTGGCCAGTCCTCTTCTGGCTGTGCCGGGTGGAGATTATAACAGAACCATGCCAAGATGTTCAAAAATGTTCATAAGTGACAAGCATGGTCAAATAATAATCAGGAATAAATCTCAGTTGGCTTTTCATGCTCGATCATTAAGAGTTGAAAACAGCAGGTCTGGGACAGGTAGGGGTTCCATAACGCAGGCAGAACAGTTGAAACTGGAATAGCAGCAGGCCAGGCGGACTGGGGACAGCAAGGAGTCACCACGGACGGTAGTCCCGGCGTATGGTCCTAGGGCTCAGGTCTCTCAGTTGGCTTTTCATAGCCGATCATTAAAGAGTTGAAAACAGCAGGTCTGGGACAGGTAGGGGTTTCGTAGCCGCCAGGCAGAGACAGTTGAAACTGGAATAGCAGCAAGGCCAGGCGGACTGGGGACAGCAAGGTGTCATCATGCCCGGTAGTCCTGACGTATGGTCCTAGGGCTCAGGTTCTCAGAGAGAAAGAGAGAAGAGAGAATTAGAGAGAGCATACTTAAATTCACACAGGACACTGGATAAGACAGGAGAAGTACTCCCAGGTATAACCAACTAACCCCAGCCCCCCGACACATAAACTACTGCAGCATAAATACTGGAGGCTGAGACAGGAGCGGTCCGGAGACACTGTGGCCCCCATCCGAAGAAACCCCCGGACAGGGCCAAACAGGAAGGATATAACCCCACCCACTCCGCCCGAAGCACAGCCCCGCACCACTAGAGGGGATATCCCCAACCACCAACTTACAATCCTGAGACAAGGCCGAGTATGGCCCACAGAGGTCTCACCACAGCACAAACCAGGGGGGCGCCAACCCAGACAGGAAGATCACGTCAGTAACTCAACCCACTCAAGTGGCGCACCCCCTCCCAGGGGACGGCATGAAAGAGCACCAGCAAGCCAGTGACTCAGCCCCTGCAACAGGGTTAGAGGCAGAGAACCCCAGTGGAGAGGGGAACCGGCCCGGCAGAGACAGCAAGGGCTGTTCGTTGCTCCAGCCTTTCCGTTCACCTTCACACTCCTGGGCCAGACTACACTCAATCATATGACCTACTGAAGAGATAAGTCTTCAGTAAAGACTTAAAGGTTGAGACCGAGTCTGCGTCTCTCACATGGGTAGGCAGACTGTTCCATAAAAATGGAGATCTATAGGAGAAAGCCCTGCCTCCCGCTGTTTGCTTAGAAATTCTAGGGACAATTAGGAGGCCTGCGTCTTGTGACCGTAGCGTGCGTATTGGTATGTACGGCAGGACCAACTCGGAAAGATAGGTAGGAGCAAGCCCGTATGTAACGCTTTATGGGTTAACAGTAAAACCTTGAAATCAGCCCTTGCCTTAACAGGAAGCCAGTGTGGGGAAGCTAGCACTGGAGTAATATGATCAAATTTCTTGGTTCTAGTCAGGATTCTAGCAGCCGTATTTAGCACTAACTGAAGTTTATTTAGTGCTTTATCCGGGGTTAGCCGGAAAATAGAACATTGCAGTAGTCTAACCTAGAAGTAACAAATGCATGGATTAATTTTTCTGCATCATTTTTGGACAGAACATTTCTGATTTTTGCAATGTTACGTAGATGGAAAAAAAGCTGTCCTTGAAACAGTCTTGATATGTTCGTCAAAAGAGAGATCAGGGTCAAGAGTAACTCGAGGTCCTTCACAGTTTTATTTGAGACGACTTTACAACCATCTAGATGAATTGTCAGATTTAACAGAAGATCTCTTTGTTTCTTGGGACCTAGAACAAGCATCTCTGTTTTGTCCGAGTTTAAAAGTAAAAAGTTTTCAGCCATCCACTTCCTTATGTCTGAAACACAGGCTTCTAGCGAGGGCAATTTTGGAGGCTTCACCATGTTTCATTGAAATGTACAGCTGTGTGTCATCCGCATAGCAGTGAAAGTTAACATTATGTTTTCGAATAACATCCCCAAGAGGTAAAATATATAGTGAAAACAATAGTGGTCCTAAAACGGAACCTTGAGGAACACCGAAATGTACAGTTGATTTGTCGGAGGACAGACCATTCACAGAGACAAACTGATATCTTTCCGACAGGTAGGATCTAAACCAGGCCAGAACTTGTCCGTGTAGACCAATTTGGGTTTCCAGTCTCTCCAAAAAGAATGTGGTGATCGATGGTGTCAAAGCAGCACTAAGGTCTAGTAGCACGAGGACAGATGCAGAGCCTCGGTCTGACGCCATTAAAAGGTCATTTACCACCTTCACAAGTGCAGTCTCAGTGCTATGATGGGGTCTAAAACCAGACTGAAGCATTTCGTATACATTGTTTGTCTTCAGAAAGGCAGTGAGTTGCTGCGCCAACAGCTTTTTCAAAAAATTTTTGAGAGGAATGGAAGATTCGATATAGGCCGATAGTTTTTATATTTTTCCGGGTCAAGGTTTGGCTTTTTCAAAGAGAGGCTTTATCACTGCCACTTTTAGTGAGTTTGGTACACATCCGGTGGATAGAGAGCTGTTTATTATGTTCAGCATAGGAGGGCCAAGCACAGGAAGCAGCTCCTTCAGCAGTTTAGTAGGAATAGGATCCAGTATGCAGCTTGAAGGTTTAGAGGCCATGATTATTTTCATCATTGTGTCAAGAGATATAGTACTAAAACACTTAAGTGTCTCTCCCGATCCCAGGCCCTCGCAAATCAGCAGATCCAGGACAGCTAAGCCCTGGAGGAATACGCAGATTCAAAGAGGAGTCCGTAATTTGCTTTCTAATGGTCATGATCTTTTCCTCAAAGAAGTTCATGAATTTATCACTGCTGAAGTGAAAGCCATCCTCTCTTGGGAATGCTGCTTTTTAGTTAGCTTTGCAACAGTATCAAAAAGAAATTTTGGATTGTTCTTATTTTCCTCAATTAAGTTGGAAAAAGTAGGATGATCGAGCAGCAGTGAGGCTCTTCGGTACTGCAGGTACTGTCTTTCCAAGCTAGTCGGAAGACTTCCAGTTTGGTGTGGCGCCATTTCCGTTCCAATTTCCTGGAAGCTTGCTTCAAAGCTCGGGTATTTTCTGTATACCAGGGAGCTAGTTTCTTATGACAAATGTTTTTCGTTTTTAGAGGTGCAACTGCATCTAGGGTATTGGCAAGGTTAAATTGAGTTCCTCAGTTAAGTGGTTAACTGATTTTTGTCCTCTGGCGTCCTTGGGTAGGCAGAAGGAGTCTGGAAGGGCATCAATGAATTTTTGTGTTGTTTGAGAATTTATAGCACGACTTTTTGATGCTCCTTGGTTGGGGTCTGAGCAGATTATTTGTTGCGATTGCAAATGTAATAAAATGGTGGTCCGATAGTCCAGGATTTTGTGGAAAAACATTAAGATCTACAACATTTATTCCATGGGACAAAACTAGGTCCAGAGTATGACTGTGGCAGTGAGTAGGTCCAGAGACATGTTGGACAAAACCCACTGAGTCGATAATGGCTCCGAAAGACTTTTTGGAGTGGGTCTGTCGGACTTCTCCATGTGAATATTAAAATCACCAAAAATTAGAATATGATCTGCTATGACTACAAGGTCTGATAGGAATTCAGGAAACTCAGAGAGGAACGCTGTATATGGCCCAGGAGGCCTGTAAACAGTAGCTATAAAAGTGATTGAGTAGGCTGCATAGATTTCATGACTAGAAGCTCAAAAGATGGAAAGCCATTTTTTTTGTAAATTGAAATTTGCTATCGTAAATGTTAGCAACACCTCCGCCTTTGCGGGATGCACGGGGAATATGGTCACTAGTGTAACCAGGAGGTGAGGCCTCATTTAACACAGCAAATTCATCAGGCTTAAGCCATGTTTCAGTCAGGCCAATCACATCGAGATTATGATCAGTGATTAGTTCATTGACTATGACTGCCTTTGAAGTGAGGGATCTAACATTAAGTAACCCTATTTTGAGATGTGAGGTATCACGATCTCTTTCAATAATGGCAGGAATGGAGGGGAGGTCTTTATCCTAATAAGATTGCTAGGGGTGAACACTGCCATGTTTAGTTTTGCCCAACCTAGGTCGAGGCACAGACACAGTCTCAATGGGTATGGCTGAGCTGACTACACTGACTGTGCTATTGGCAGACTCCACTAAGCTGGCAGGTTGGCTAACAGCCTGCTGCCTGGCCTGCACCCTATTTCACTGTGGGGCTAGAGGAGTTAGGAGCCCTATCTATGTTGGTAGATAAGAGGAGAGCACCCCTCCAGCTAGGATGGAGTCCGTCACTCCTCAGCAGGTCAGGCTTGGTCCTGTTTGTGGGTGAGTCCCAGAAAGAGGGCCAATTATCCACAAATGTTATCTTTGGGAGGGGCAGAAAACAGTTTTCAACCAGCGATTAAGTGCTGAGACTCTGCTGTAGAGCTCGTCACTTCCCCTAACTGGGAGGGGGCCAGAGACAATTACTCGATGCCGACACATCTTTCTAGCTGATTTACAAGCTGAAGCTATGTTGCACTTGGTGACCTCTGACTGTTTCATCCTAACATCGTTGGTGCCGACGTGGATAACAATATCTCTATACTCTCTACACTCGCTCAGTTTTAGCTTTAGCCAGCACCATCTTTAGATTAGCCTTAACGTCGGTAGCCCTGCCCCCTGGTAAACAGTGTATGATTGCTGGGTGATTCGTTTTAAGTCTAATACTGCGGGTAATGGAGTCGCCAATGACTAGGGTTTTCAATTTGTCAGAGCTAATGGTGGGAGCCTTCGGCGTCTCAGACCCCGTAACGGGAGGAGTAGAGACTAGAGAAGACTCAGACTCAGACTCCGACTCACTACATAATGGGGAAAACCGGTTGAAGGTTTCTGTCGGCTGAATGAGCGACACCGGTTGAGCATTCCAACAGTATTTCCCTCCAGAAGCCATGAGAAAGTTGTCCGGCTCCGGGGACTGTGGGGGGATTTATACTAACGTTACTGTCTGTACTTACTGGTGGCACAGACGCTGTTTCTTCCTTTCCTACACTGAGATTACCCTTGCCTAGCGATTGCGTCTGAAGCTGGGCTTGTAGCACAGCTATTTTCGCCGTAAGGCGATCGTTCTCCTGTATATTATGAGTACAGCGACTGCAATTAGAAGACATCATGTTAATGTTACTACTTAGCTTCGGCTGTTGAAGATGTTGATGAACCATGTCCAGATAAAGCGTCCGGGTGAAAAAAGTTGAATAAGGGAAAAAAGTTGCGATGGAAAAAGGAAAATAACGTAAAGTTGGCAGCTAAAACGCACAGGAAAATGACTCTTCTGTCTCGGGATAAACGTCCGGGGTGAAAAAGTTTACGAAAAAGATGAGTGAGGACAAAACTAAAAAAGTTGGTAAATTTGTTGAACACAAAGATTGATTAAGCGTTTATTAAAAGTAAAAACGTGAATAGTTTGGCAGGTAGCCAAGTAGCAACAAACAGCACAGCAGTACGGAGACAATGCGGAAGCGAGACGGAAGTCACGTCAAATCTCGTCAAATCTCGTAGATTACCCTTCTCCTCTCCATAGGATACATGAGATTACCCTGTCTCTGTGTCTTTACTACATTAGTTTAGTTAGTGTGTGTCTCTGTGTCTTTACTACATTAGTTTAGTTATTGTGTGTCTCTGTGTCTTCACTATTAGTTTAGTTAGTGTGTGTCTCTGTGTCTTTACTATTAGTTTAGTTAGTGTGTGTCTCTGTGTCTTCACTATTAGTTTGGTTAGTGTGTGTCTCTGTGTCTTTACTACATTAGTTTAGTTGTGTGTGTCTCTGTCTTCACTATTAGTTTAGTTAGAGTGTATCTCTGTGTCTTCACTATTAGTTTAGTTAGTGTGTATCTCTGTGTCTTCACTATTAGTTTTAGTTAGTGTGTGTCTCTGTGTCTTCACTATTAGTTTAGTTAGTGTGTGTCTCTGTGTCTTCACTATTAGTTTAGGTAGTGTGTGTCTCTGTGTCTTTACTACATTAGTTTAGTTAGTGTGTGTCTCTGTGTCTTCACTATTAGTTTAGTTAGTGTGTGTCTCTGTGTCTTCACTATTAGTTTAGTTAGTGTGTGTCTCTGTGTCTTCACTATTAGTTTAGTTAGTGTGTGTCTCTGTGTCTTCACTATTAGTTTAGTTAGTGTGTGTCTCTGTGTCTTCACTATTAGTTTAGTTAGTGTGTCTCTGTCTTTACTATTAGTTTAGTTAGTGTGTATCTCTGTGTCTTCACTATTAGTTTAGTTAGTGTGTGTCTCTGTGTCTTCACTATTAGTTTAGTTAGTGTGTGTCTCTGTGTCTTTACTACATTAGTTTAGTTAGTGTGTATCTCTGTGTCTTCACTATTAGTTTAGTTAGTGTGTATCTCTGTGACTTCACTATTAGTTTAGTTAGTGTGTGTCTCTGTGTCTTCACTATTAGTTTAGTTAGTGTGTGTCTCTGTGTCTTCACTATTAGTTTAGTTAGTGTGTGTCTCTGTGTCTTCACTATTAGTTTTTGTTAGTGTGTGTCTCTGTGTCTTCACTATTAGTTTAGTTAGTGTGTGTCTCTGTGTCTTTACTACATTAGTTTAGTTAGTGTGTGTCTCTGTGTCTTCACTATTAGTTTAGTTAGTGTGTGTCTCTGTGTCTTCACTATTAGTTTAGTTAGTGTGTGTCTCTGTGTCTTCACTATTAGTTTAGTTAGTGCGTGTCTCTGTGTCTTCACTGTTAGTTTAGTTAGTGTGTATCTCTGTGTCTTCACTATTAGTTTATTTAGTGTGTATCTCTGTGTCTTCACTATTAGTTTAGTTAGTGTGTGTCTCTGTGTCTTCACTATTAGTTTAGTTAGTGTGTGTCTCTGTGTCTTCACTATTAGTTTAGTTAGTGTGTGTCTCTGTGTCTTCACTATTAGTTTAGTTAGTGTGTGTCTCTGTGTCTTCACTATTAGTTTAGTTAGTGTGTGTCTCTGTGTCTTCACTATTAGTTTAGTTAGTGTGTGTCTCTGTGTCTTTACTACATTAGTTTAGTTAGTGTGTGTCTCTGTGTCTTTACTACATTAGTTTAGTTAGTGTGTGTCTCTGTGTCTTTACTACATTAGTTTAGTTAGTGTGTGTCTCTGTGTCTTCACTATTAGTTTAGTTAGTGTGTGTCTCTGTGTCTTCACTATTAGTTTAGTTAGTGTGTCTCTGTCTTTACTATTAGTTTAGTTAGTGTGTGTCTCTGTGTCTTCACTATTAGTTTGGTTAGTGTGTGTCTCTGTGTCTTTACTACATTAGTTTAGTTAGTGTGTGTCTCTGTGTCTTCACTATTAGTTTAGTTAGTGTGTGTCTCTGTGTCTTCACTATTAGTTTAGTTAGTGTGTCTCTGTCTTTACTACATTAGTTTAGTTAGTGTGTGTCTCTGTGTCTTCACTATTAGTTTGGTTAGTGTGTGTCTCTGTGTCTTTACTACATTAGTTTAGTTAGTGTGTGTCTCTGTGTCTTCACTATTAGTTTAGTTAGTGTGTGTCTCTGTGTCTTCACTATTAGTTTAGTTAGTGTGTGTCTCTGTGTCTTCACTATTAGTTTAGTTAGTGTGTCTCTGTCTTTACTATTAGTTTAGTTAGTGTGTGTCTCTGTGTCTTCACTATTAGTTTGGTTAGTGTGTGTCTCTGTGTCTTCACTATTAGTTTGGTTAGTGTGTGTCTCTGTGTCTTTACTACATTAGTTTAGTTAGTGTGTGTCTCTGTGTCTTCACTATTAGTTTAGTTAGTGTGTATCTCTGTGTCTTCACTATTAGTTGAGTTAGTGTGTGTCTCTGTGTCTTCACTATTAGTGTGGTTAGTGTGTGTCTCTGTGTCTTTACTACATTAGTTTAGTTAGTGTGTGTCTCTGTGTCTTTACTACATTAGTTTAGTTAGTGTGTGTCTCTGTGTCTTCACTATTAGTTTAGTTAGTGTGTATCTCTGTGTCTTCACTATTAGTTGAGTTAGTGTGTGTCTCTGTGTCTTCACTATTAGTTTAGTTAGTGTGTGTCTCTGTGTCTTTACTACATTAGTTTAGTTAGTGTGTGTCTCTGTGTCTTCACTATTAGTTTAGTTAGTGTGTGTCTCTGTGTCTTTACTACATTAGTTTAGTTAGGTGTATGTCTGTGTCTTCACTATTAGTTTAGTTAGTGTGTATCTCTGTGTCTTCACTATTAGTTTAGTTAGTGTGTGTCTCTGTGTCTTCACTATTAGTTTAGTTAGTGTGTGTCTCTGTGTCTTCACTATTAGTTTAGTTAGTGTGTGTCTCTGTGTCTTCACTATTAGTTTGGTTAGTGTGTGTCTCTGTGTCTTCACTATTAGTTTAGTTAGTGTGTGTCTCTGTGTCTTTACTACATTAGTTTAGTTAGTGTGTGTCTCTGTGTCTTCACTATTAGTTTTAGTTAGTGTGTGTCTCTGTGTCTTCACTATTAGTTTAGTTAGTGTGTGTCTCTGTGTCTTCACTATTAGTTTTAGTTAGTGTGTCTCTGTCTTCACTATTAGTTTAGTTAGTGTGTGTCTCTGTGTCTTTACTATTAGTTTGGTTAGTGTGTGTCTCTGTGTCTTCACTATTAGTTTGGTTAGTGTGTGTCTCTGTGTCTTCACTATTAGTTTAGTTAGTGTGTGTCTCTGTGTCTTTACTACATTAGTTGAGTTAATGTGTGTCTCTGTGTCTTCACTATTAGTTTAGTTAGTGTGTGTCTCTGTGTCTTCACTATTAGTTTAGTTAGTGTGTCTCTGTCTTTACTATTAGTTTAGTTAGTGTGTATCTCTGTGTCTTCACTATTAGTTTAGTTAGTGTGTGTCTCTGTCTTCACTATTAGTTTAGTTAGTGTGTGTCTCTGTGTCTTTACTACATTAGTTTAGTTATTGTGTATCTCTGTGTCTTCACTATTAGTTTAGTTAGTGTGTATCTCTGTGACTTCACTATTAGTTTAGTTAGTGTGTGTCTCTGTGTCTTCACTATTAGTTTAGTTAGTGTGTGTCTCTGTGTCTTCACTATTAGTTTTTGTTAGTGTGTGTCTCTGTGTCTTCACTATTAGTTTGGTTAGTGTGTGTCTCTGTGTCTTCACTATTAGTTTAGTTAGTGTGTGTCTCTGTGTCTTCACTATTAGTTTAGTTAGTGTGTCTCTGTCTTTACTATTAGTTTAGTTAGTGTGTATCTCTGTGTCTTCACTATTAGTTTAGTTAGTGTGTGTCTCTGTGTCTTCACTATTAGTTTAGTTAGTGTGTGTCTCTGTGTCTTTACTACATTAGTTTAGTTAGTGTGTGTCTCTGTGTCTTCACTATTAGTTTTAGTTAGTGTGTGTCTCTGTGTCTTCACTATTAGTTTAGTTAGTGTGTGTCTCTGTGTCTTCACTATTAGTTTAGTTAGTGTGTGTCTCTGTGTCTTCACTATTAGTTTAGTTAGTGTGTCTCTGTCTTCACTATTAGTTTAGTTAGTGTGTGTCTCTGTGTCTTTACTATTAGTTTGGTTAGTGTGTGTCTCTGTGTCTTCACTATTAGTTTGGTTAGTGTGTGTCTCTGTGTCTTTACTATTAGTTTAGTTAGTGTGTGTCTCTGTGTCTTTACTACATTAGTTGAGTTAATGTGTGTCTCTGTGTCTTCACTATTAGTTTAGTTAGTGTGTGTCTCTGTGTCTTCACTATTAGTTGAGTTAGTGTGTGTCTCTGTGTCTTTACTACATTAGTTTAGTTAGTGTGTGTCTCTGTGTCTTTACTACATTAGTTTTAGTTATTGTGTGTCTCTGTGTCTTCACTATTAGTTTTAGTTAGTGTGTGTCTCTGTGTCTTTGCTATTAGTTTAGTTAGTGTGTGTCTCTGTGTCTTCACTATTAGTTTGGTTAGTGTGTGTCTCTGTGTCTTTACTACATTAGTTTAGTTAGTGTGTGTCTCTGTCTTCACTATTAGTTTAGTTAGAGTGTATCTCTGTGTCTTCACTATTAGTTTAGTTAGTGTGTATCTCTGTGTCTTCACTATTAGTTTTAGTTAGTGTGTGTCTCTGTGTCTTCACTATTAGTTTAGTTAGTGTGTGTCTCTGTGTCTTCACTATTAGTTTAGGTAGTGTGTGTCTCTGTGTCTTTACTACATTAGTTTAGTTAGTGTGTGTCTCTGTGTCTTCACTATTAGTTTAGTTAGTGTGTGTCTCTGTGTCTTCACTATTAGTTTAGTTAGTGTGTGTCTCTGTGTCTTCACTATTAGTTTAGTTAGTGTGTGTCTCTGTGTCTTCACTATTAGTTTGGTTAGTGTGTGTCTCTGTGTCTTTACTATTAGTTTAGTTAGTGTGTGTCTCTGTGTCTTTACTACATTAGTTGAGTTAATGTGTGTCTCTGTGTCTTCACTATTAGTTTAGTTAGTGTGTGTCTCTGTGTCTTCACTATTAGTTTAGTTAGTGTGTGTCTCAATCAATCAATCAATTTTATTTTATATAGCCCTTCTTACATCAGCTAATATCTCGAAGTGCTGTACAGAAACCCAGCCTAAAACCCCAAACAGCTAGTAATGCAGGTGTAGAAGCACGGTGGCTAGGAAAAACTCCCTAGAAAGGCGAAAGCCTAGGAAGAAACCTAGAGAGGAACCAGGCTATGAGGGGTGGCCAGTCCTCTTCTGGCTGTGCCGGGTGGAGATTATAACAGAACCATGCCAAGATGTTCAAAAATGTTCATAAGTGACAAGCATGGTCAAATAATAATCAGGAATAAATCTCAGTTGGCTTTTCATAGCCGATCATTAGAGTTGAAAACAGCAGGTCTGGGACAGGTAGGGGTTCCATAACGCAGGCAGAACAGTTGAAACTGGAATAGCAGCAAGGCCAGGCGGACTGGGGACAGCAAGGAGTCACCACGGACGGTAGTCGGCGTATGGTCCTAGGGCTCAGGTCTCTCAGTTGGCTTTTCATGGCCGATCATTAAAGAGTTGAAAACAGCAGGTCTGGGACAGGTAGGGGGTTTCGTAGCCGCAGGCAGAACAGTTGAAACTGGAATAGCAGCAAGGCCAGGCGGACTGGGGACAGCAAGGTGTCATCATGCCCGGTAGTCTGACGTATGGTCCTAGGGCTCAGGTTCTCAGAGAGAAAGAGAGCGAGAGAATTAGAGAGAGCATACTTAAATTCACACAGGACACTGGATAAGACAGGAGAAGTACTCAGGTATAACCAACTAACCCCAGCCCCCCGACACATAAACACTGCAGCATAAATACTGGAGGCTGAGACAGGAGCGGTCCGGAGACACTGGCCCCATCCGAGAAAACCCCGGACAGGGCCGAACAGGAAGGATATAACCCCACCCACTCCGCCCAAAGCACAGCCCCCGCACCACTAGAGGGATATCCCCAACCACCAACTTACAATCCTGAGACAAGGCCGTATAGCCCACAGAGGTCTCACCACAGCACAAACCAAGGGGGCGCCAACCCAGACAGGAAGATCACGTCAGTAACTCAACCCACTCAAGTGACGCACCCCCTCCCAGGGGCGGCATGAAAGAGCACCAGCAAGCCAGTGACTCAGCCCCTGCAACAGGGTTAGAGGCAGAGAACCCCAGTGGAGAGGGGAACCGGCCCGGCAGAGACAGCAAGGGCTGTTCGTTGCTCCAGCCTTTTGTTCACCTTCACACTCCTGGGCCAGACTACACTCAATCATATGACCTACTGAAGAGATAAGTCTTCAGTAAAGACTTAAAGGTTGAGACCGAGTCTGCGTCTCTCACATGGGTAGGCAGACTGTTCCATAAAAATGGAGATCTATAGGAGAAAGCCCTGCCTCCCGCTGTTTGCTTAGAAATTCTAGGGACAATTAGGAGGCCTGCGTCTTGTGACCGTAGCGTACGTATTGGTATGTGCGGCAGGACCAACTCGGAAAGATAGGTAGGAGCAAGCCCATGTAACGCTTTATAGGTTAACAGTAAAACCTTGAAATCAGCCCTTGCCTTAACAGGAAGCCAGTGTAGGGAAGCTAGCACTGGAGTAATATGATCAAATTTCTTGGTTCTAGTCAGGATTCTAGCAGCCGTATTTAGCACTAACTGAAGTTTATTTAGTGCTTTATCCGGGTAGCCGGAAAATAGAGCATTGCAGTAGTCTAAC
The DNA here is from genome assembly GCF_020615455.1 of Coregonus clupeaformis. Taxonomy (NCBI): domain Eukaryota; kingdom Metazoa; phylum Chordata; class Actinopteri; order Salmoniformes; family Salmonidae; genus Coregonus; species Coregonus clupeaformis. Next base: position 12,835,941 of record NC_059219.1, read on the forward strand.
CTAGAAGTAACAAATGCATGGATTAATTTTTCTGCATCATTTTTGGACAGAACATTTCTGATTTTTGCAATGTTACGTAGATGGAAAAAAAGCTGTCCTTGAAACAGTCTTGATATGTTCGTCAAAAGAGAGATCAGGGTCAAGAGTAACCGAGGTCCTTCACAGTTTTATTTGAGACGACTTTACAACCATCTAGATGAATTGTCAGATTTAACAGAAGATCTCTTTGTTTCTTGGGACCTAGAACAAGCATCTCTGTTTTGTCCGAGTTTAAAAGTAAAAAGTTTTCAGCCATCCACTTCCTTATGTCTGAAACACAGGCTTCTAGCGAGGGCAATTTTGGGGCTTCACCATGTTTCATTGAAATGTACAGCTGTGTGTCATCCGCATAGCAGTGAAAGTTAACATTATGTTTTGAATAACATCCCCAAGAGGTAAAATATATAGTGAAAACAATAGTGGTCCTAAAACGGAACCTTGAGGAACACCGAAATGTACAGTTGATTTGTCGGAGGACAGACCATTCACAGAGACAAACTGATATCTTTCCGACAGGTAGGATCTAAACCAGGCCAGAACTTGTCCGTGTAGACCAATTTGGGTTTCCAGTCTCTCCAAAAGAATGTGGTGATGGATGGTGTCAAAGGCAGCACTAAGGTCTAGTAGCACGAGGACAGATGCAGAGCCTCGGTCTGACGCCATTAAAGGTCATTTACCACCTTCACAAGTGCAGTCTCAGTGCTATGATGGGGTCTAAAACCAGACTGAAGCATTTCGTATACATTGTTTGTCTTCAGAAAGGCAGTGAGTTGCTGCGCAACAGCTTTTTCTAAAATTTTTTGAGAGAGGAATGGAAGATTCGATATAGGCCGATAGTTTTTATATTTTCCGGGTCAAGGTTTGGCTTTTTCAAGAGAGGCTTTATCACTGCCACTTTTAGTGAGTTTGGTACACATCCGGTGGATAGAGAGCTGTTTATTATGTTCAACATAGGAGGGCCAAGCACAGGAAGCAGCTCCTTCAGCAGTTTAGTAGGAATAGGATCCAGTATGCAGCTTGAAGGTTTAGAGGCCATGATTATTTTCATCATTGTGTCAAGAGATATAGTACTAAAACACTTAAGTGTCTCTCCCGATCCCAGGCCCTCGCAAATCTGAGCAGATCCAGGACAGCTAAGCCCTGGAGGAATACGCAGATTCAAAGAGGAGTCCGTAATTTGCTTTCTAATGGTCATGATCTTTTCCTCAAAGAAGTTCATGAATTTATCACTGCTGAAGTGAAAGCCATCCTCTCTTGGGGAATGCTGCTTTTTAGTTAGCTTTGCAACAGTATCAAAAAGAAATTTTGGATTGTTCTTATTTTCCTCAATTAAGTTGGAAAAGTAGGATGATCGAGCAGCAGTGAGGGCTCTTCGGTACTGCACGGTACTGTCTTTCCAAGCTAGTCGGGAAGACTTCCAGTTTGGTGTGGCGCCATTTCCGTTCCAATTTCCTGGAAGCTTGCTTCAAAGCTCGGGTATTTTCTGTATACCAGGAGCTAGTTTCTTATGACAAATGTTTTTCGTTTTTAGGGGTGCAACTGCATCTAGGGTATTGGCAAGGTTAAATTGAGTTCCTCAGTTAAGTGGTTAACTGATTTTTGTCCTCTGACGTCCTTGGGTAGGCAGAAGGAGTCTGGAAGGGCATCAATTAATTTTTGTGTTGTTTGAGAATTTATAGTACGACTTTTGATGCTCCTTGGTTGGGGTCTGAGCAGATTATTTGTTGCGATTGCAAATGTAATAAAATGGTGGTCCGATAGTCCAGGATTTTGTGGAAAAACATTAAGATCTACAACATTTATTCCATGGGACAAAACTAGGTCCAGAGTATGACTGTGGCAGTGAGTAGGTCCAGAGACATGTTGGACAAAACCCACTGAGTCGATAATGGCTCCGAAAGACTTTTGGAGTGGGTCTGTGGACTTCTCCATGTGAATATTAAAATCACCAAAAATTAGAATATGATCTGCTATGACTACAAGGTCTGATAGGAATTCAGGAAACTCAGAGAGGAAGCTGTATATGGCCCAGGAGGCCTGTAAACAGTAGCTATAAAAAGTGATTGAGTAGGCTGCATAGATTTCATGACTAGAAGCTCAAAAGATGAAAACGCCATTTTTTTTTGTAAATTGAAATTTGCTATCGTAAATGTTAGCAACACCTCCGCCTTTGCGGGATGCACGGGAATATGGTCACTAGTGTAACCAGGAGGTGAGGCCTCATTTAACACAGCAAATTCATCAGGCTTAAGCCATGTTTCAGTCAGGCCAATCACATCGAGATTATGATCAGTGATTAGTTCATTGACTATGACTGCCTTTGAAGTGAGGGATCTAACATTAAGTAACCCTATTTTGAGATGTGAGGTATCACGATCTCTTTCAATAATGGCAGGAATGGAGGAGGTCTTTATCCTAATAAGATTGCTAGGGTGAACACCGCCATGTTTAGTTTTGCCCAACCTAGGTCGAGGCACAGACACAGTCTCAATGGGTATGGCTGAGCTGACTACACTGACTGTGCTATTGGCAGACTCCACTAAGCTGGCAGGTTGGCTAACAGCCTGCTGCCTGGCCTGCACCCTATTTCACTGTGGGGCTAGAGGAGTTAGAGCCCTATCTATGTTGGTAGATAAGAGGAGAGCACCCCTCCAGCTAGGATGGAGTCCATCACTCCTCAGCAGGTCAGGCTTGGTCCTGTTTGTGGGTGAGTCCCAGAAAGAGGGCCAATTATCCACAAATGTTATCTTTTGGGAGGGGCAGAAAACAGTTTTCAACCAGCGATTAAGTGCTGAGACTCTGCTGTAGAGCTCGTCACTTCCCCTAACTGGGAGGGGGCCAGAGACAATTACTCGATGCCGACACATCTTTCTAGCTGATTTACAAGCTGAAGCTATGTTGCACTTGGTGACCTCTGACTGTTTCATCCTAACATCGTTGGTGCCAGCGTGGATAACAATATCTCTATACTCTCTACACTCGCCAGTTTTAGCTTTAGCCAGCACCATCTTTAGATTAGCCTTAACGTCGGTAGCCCTGCCCCCTGGTAAACAGTGTATGATCGCTGGGTGATTCGTTTTAAGTCTAATACTGCGGGTAATGGAGTGCCAATGACTAGGGTTTTCAATTTGTCAGAGCTAATGGTGGGAGCCTTCGGCGTCTCAGACCCCGTAACGGGAGGAGTAGAGACTAGAGAAGACTCAGACTCAGACTCCGACTCGCTACATAATGGGGAAAAACCGGTTGAAGGTTTCTGTCGGCTGAATGAGCGACACCGGTTGAGCATTCCAACAGTATTTCCCTCCAGAAGCCATGAGAAAGTTGTCCGGCTGCGGGGACTGTGGGGGGATTTATACTAACGTTACTGTCTGTACTTACTGGTGGCACAGACGCTGTTTCTTCCTTTCCTACACTGAGATTACCCTTGCCTAACGATTGCGTCTGAAGCTGGGCTTGTAGCACAGCTATTTTCGCCAGTAAAGGCGATCGTTCTCCTGTATATTATGAGTACAGCGACTGCAATTAGAAGACATCATGTTAATGTTGCTACTTAGCTTCGGCTGTTGAAGATGTTGATGAACCATGTCCAGATAAAGCGTCCGGAGTGAAAAAGTTGAATAAGGGAAAAAAGTTGCGATGGAAAAAGGAAAATAACGTAAAGTTGGCAGCTAAAACGCTACAGGAAAATGACTCTTCTGTCTCGGGATAAACGTCCGGGGTGAAAAAGTTTAACGAAAAAAGATGAGTGAGGACAAAACTAAAAAGTTGGTAAATTTGTTGAACACAAAGATTGATTAAACGTTTATTAAAAGTAAAACGTGAATAGTTTGGCAGGTAGCCAAGTAGCAACAAACAGCACAGCAGTACGGAGACAATGCGGAAGCGAGACGGAAGTCACGTCAAATCTCGTCAAATCTCGTAGATTACCCTTCTCCTCTCCATAGGATACATGAGATTACCCTGTCTCTGTGTCTTTACTACATTAGTTTAGTTAGTGTGTGTCTCTGTGTCTTTACTACATTAGTTTAGTTATTGTGTGTTTCTGTGTCTTCACTATTAGTTTAGTTAGTGTGTGTCTCTGTGTCTTTACTATTAGTTTAGTTAGTGTGTGTCTCTGTGTCTTCACTATTAGTTTGGTTAGTGTGTGTCTCTGTGTCTTTACTACATTAGTTTAGTTAGTGTGTGTCTCTGTCTTCACTATTAGTTTAGTTAGAGTGTATCTCTGTGTCTTCACTATTAGTTTAGTTAGTGTGTATCTCTGTGTCTTCACTATTAGTTTAGTTAGTGTGTGTCTCTGTGTCTTCACTATTAGTTTAGTTAGTGTGTGTCTCTGTGTCTTCACTATTAGTTTAGGTAGTGTGTGTCTCTGTGTCTTTACTACATTAGTTTAGTTAGTGTGTGTCTCTGTGTCTTCACTATTAGTTTAGTTAGTGTGTGTCTCTGTGTCTTCACTATTAGTTTAGTTAGTGTGTGTCTCTGTGTCTTCACTATTAGTTTAGTTAGTGTGTGTCTCTGTGTCTTCACTATTAGTTTAGTTAGTGTGTGTCTCTGTGTCTTCACTATTAGTTTTAGTTATGTGTGTCTCTGTCTTTACTATTAGTTTAGTTAGTGTGTATCTCTGTGTCTTCACTATTAGTTTAGTTAGTGTGTGTCTCTGTGTCTTCACTATTAGTTTAGTTAGTGTGTGTCTCTGTGTCTTTACTACATTAGTTTAGTTAGTGTGTATCTCTGTGTCTTCACTATTAGTTTAGTTAGTGTGTATCTCTGTGACTTCACTATTAGTTTAGTTAGTGTGTGTCTCTGTGACTTCACTATTAGTTTAGTTAGTGTGTGTCTCTGTGTCTTCACTATTAGTTTAGTTAGTGTGTGTCTCTGTGTCTTCACTATTAGTTTAGTTAGTGTGTGTCTCTGTGTCTTCACTATTAGTTTTTGTTAGTGTGTGTCTCTGTGTCTTCACTATTAGTTTAGTTAGTGTGTGTCTCTGTGTCTTTACTACATTAGTTTAGTTAGTGTGTGTCTCTGTGTCTTCACTATTAGTTGAGTTAGTGTGTGTCTCTGTGTCTTCACTATTAGTTTAGTTAGTGTGTGTCTCTGTGTCTTCACTATTAGTTTAGTTAGTGTGTGTCTCTGTGTCTTCACTATTAGTTTAGTTAGTGTGTATCTCTGTGTCTTCACTATTAGTTTAGTTAGTGTGTATCTCTGTGTCTTCACTATTAGTTTAGTTAGTGTGTGTCTCTGTGTCTTCACTATTAGTTTAGTTAGTGTGTGTCTCTGTGTCTTCACTATTAGTTTAGTTAGTGTGTGTCTCTGTGTCTTCACTATTAGTTTAGTTAGTGTGTGTCTCTGTGTCTTCACTATTAGTTTAGTTAGTGTGTGTCTCTGTGTCTTCACTATTAGTTTAGTTAGGTGTGTGTCTCTGTGTCTTTACTACATTAGTTTAGTTAGTGTGTGTCTCTGTGTCTTTACTACATTAGTTTAGTTAGTGTGTGTCTCTGTGTCTTTACTACATTAGTTTAGTTAGTGTGTGTCTCTGTGTCTTCACTATTAGTTGAGTTAGTGTGTGTCTCTGTGTCTTCACTATTAGTTTAGTTAGTGTGTGTCTCTGTGTCTTTACTACATTAGTTTAGTTAGTGTGTGTCTCTGTGTCTTCACTATTAGTTTAGTTAGTGTGTGTCTCTGTGTCTTTACTACATTAGTTTAGTTAGTGTGTGTCTCTGTGTCTTTACTACATTAGTTTAGTTAGTGTGTGTCTCTGTGTCTTTACTACATTAGTTTAGTTAGTGTGTGTCTCTGTGTCTTCACTATTAGTTGAGTTAGTGTGTGTCTCTGTGTCTTCACTATTAGTTTAGTTAGTGTGTGTCTCTGTGTCTTTACTACATTAGTTTAGTTAGTGTGTGTCTCTGTGTCTTCACTATTAGTTTAGTTAGTGTGTGTCTCTGTGTCTTTACTACATTAGTTTAGTTAGTGTGTATGTCTGTGTCTTCACTATTAGTTTAGTTAGTGTGTATCTCTGTGTCTTCACTATTAGTTTAGTTAGTGTGTGTCTCTGTGTCTTCACTATTAGTTTAGTTAGTGTGTGTCTCTGTGTCTTCACTATTAGTTTAGTTAGTGTGTGTCTCTGTGTCTTCACTATTAGTTTGGTTAGTGTGTGTGTCTCTGTGTCTTCACTATTAGTTTAGTTAGTGTGTGTCTCTGTGTCTTTACTACATTAGTTTAGTTAGTGTGTGTCTCTGTGTCTTCACTATTAGTTTAGTTATTGTGTGTCTCTGTGTCTTCACTATTAGTTTAGTTAGTGTGTGTCTCTGTGTCTTCACTATTAGTTTAGTTATGTGTGTCTCTGTCTTCACTATTAGTTTAGTTAGTGTGTGTCTCTGTGTCTTTACTATTAGTTTGGTTAGTGTGTGTCTCTGTGTCTTCACTATTAGTTTGGTTAGTGTGTGTCTCTGTGTCTTCACTATTAGTTTAGTTAGTGTGTGTCTCTGTGTCTTTACTACATTAGTTGAGTTAATGTGTGTCTCTGTGTCTTCACTATTAGTTTAGTTAGTGTGTGTCTCTGTGTCTTCACTATTAGTTTAGTTAGTGTGTCTCTGTCTTTACTATTAGTTTAGTTAGTGTGTATCTCTGTGTCTTCACTATTAGTTTAGTTAGTGTGTGTCTCTGTGTCTTCACTATTAGTTTAGTTAGTGTGTGTCTCTGTGTCTTTACTACATTAGTTTAGTTATTGTGTATCTCTGTGTCTTCACTATTAGTTTAGTTAGTGTGTATCTCTATGACTTCACTATTAGTTTAGTTAGTGTGTGTCTCTGTGTCTTCACTATTAGTTTAGTTAGTGTGTGTCTCTGTGTCTTCACTATTAGTTTTTGTTAGTGTGTGTCTCTGTGTCTTCACTATTAGTTTGGTTAGTGTGTGTCTCTGTGTCTTCACTATTAGTTTAGTTAGTGTGTGTCTCTGTGTCTTCACTATTAGTTTAGTTAGTGTGTCTCTGTCTTTACTATTAGTTTAGTTAGTGTGTATCTCTGTGTCTTCACTATTAGTTTAGTTAGTGTGTGTCTCTGTGTCTTCACTATTAGTTTAGTTAGTGTGTGTCTCTGTGTCTTTACTACATTAGTTTAGTTAGTGTGTGTCTCTGTGTCTTCACTATTAGTTTAGTTAGTGTGTGTCTCTGTGTCTTCACTATTAGTTTAGTTAGTGTGTGTCTCTGTGTCTTCACTATTAGTTTAGTTAGTGTGTGTCTCTGTGTCTTCACTATTAGTTTAGTTAGTGTGTCTCTGTCTTCACTATTAGTTTAGTTAGTGTGTGTCTCTGTGTCTTTACTATTAGTTTGGTTAGTGTGTGTTTCTGTGTCTTCATTATTAGTTTGGTTAGTGTGTGTCTCTGTGTCTTTACTATTAGTTTAGTTAGTGTGTGTCTCTGTGTCTTTACTACATTAGTTGAGTTAATGTGTGTCTCTGTGTCTTCACTATTAGTTTAGTTAGTGTGTGTCTCTGTGTCTTCACTATTAGTTGAGTTAGTGTGTGTCTCTGTGTCTTTACTACATTAGTTTAGTTAGTGTGTGTCTCTGTGTCTTTACTACATTAGTTTAGTTATTGTGTGTCTCTGTGTCTTCACTATTAGTTTAGTTAGTGTGTGTCTCTGTGTCTTCACTATTAGTTTAGTTAGTGTGTGTCTCTGTGTCTTCACTATTAGTTTAGTTAGTGTGTGTCTCTGTGTCTTTACTACATTAGTTTAGTTAGTGTGTGTCTCTGTGTCTTTACTACATTAGTTTAGTTAGTGTGTGTCTCTGTGTCTTTACTACATTAGTTTAGTTAGTGTGTGTCTCTGTGTCTTCACTATTAGTTGAGTTAGTGTGTGTCTCTGTGTCTTCACTATTAGTTTAGTTAGTGTGTGTCTCTGTGTCTTTACTACATTAGTTTAGTTAGTGTGTGTCTCTGTGTCTTCACTATTAGTTTAGTTAGTGTGTGTCTCTGTGTCTTTACTACATTAGTTTAGTTAGTGTGTGTCTCTGTGTCTTTACTACATTAGTTTAGTTAGTGTGTGTCTCTGTGTCTTTACTACATTAGTTTAGTTAGTGTGTGTCTCTGTGTCTTCACTATTAGTTTAGTTAGTGTGTGTCTCTGTGTCTTTACTACATTAGTTTAGTTAGTGTGTGTCTCTGTGTCTTCACTATTAGTTTAGTTAGTGTGTGTCTCTGTGTCTTTACTACATTAGTTTAGTTAGTGTGTATGTCTGTGTCTTCACTATTAGTTTAGTTAGTGTGTATCTCTGTGTCTTCACTATTAGTTTAGTTAGTGTGTGTCTCTGTGTCTTCACTATTAGTTTAGTTAGTGTGTGTCTCTGTGTCTTCACTATTAGTTTAGTTAGTGTGTGTCTCTGTGTCTTCACTATTAGTTTGGTTAGTGTGTGTCTCTGTGTCTTCACTATTAGTTTAGTTAGTGTGTGTCTCTGTGTCTTTACTACATTAGTTTAGTTAGTGTGTGTCTCTGTGTCTTCACTATTAGTTTAGTTATTGTGTGTCTCTGTGTCTTCACTATTAGTTTAGTTAGTGTGTGTCTCTGTGTCTTCACTATTAGTTTAGTTAGTGTGTCTCTGTCTTCACTATTAGTTTAGTTAGTGTGTGTCTCTGTGTCTTTACTATTAGTTTGGTTAGTGTGTGTCTCTGTGTCTTCACTATTAGTTTGGTTAGTGTGTGTCTCTGTGTCTTCACTATTAGTTTAGTTAGTGTGTGTCTCTGTGTCTTTACTACATTAGTTGAGTTAATGTGTGTCTCTGTGTCTTCACTATTAGTTTAGTTAGTGTGTGTCTCTGTGTCTTCACTATTAGTTTAGTTAGTGTGTCTCTGTCTTTACTATTAGTTTAGTTAGTGTGTATCTCTGTGTCTTCACTATTAGTTTAGTTAGTGTGTGTCTCTGTGTCTTCACTATTAGTTTAGTTAGTGTGTGTCTCTGTGTCTTTACTACATTAGTTTAGTTATTGTGTATCTCTGTGTCTTCACTATTAGTTTAGTTAGTGTGTATCTCTGTGACTTCACTATTAGTTTAGTTAGTGTGTGTCTCTGTGTCTTCACTATTAGTTTTAGTTAGTGTGTGTCTCTGTGTCTTCACTATTAGTTTTTGTTAGTGTGTGTCTCTGTGTCTTCACTATTAGTTTGGTTAGTGTGTGTCTCTGTGTCTTCACTATTAGTTTAGTTAGTGTGTCTCTGTCTTTACTATTAGTTTAGTTAGTGTGTATCTCTGTGTCTTCACTATTAGTTTAGTTAGTGTGTGTCTCTGTGTCTTCACTATTAGTTTAGTTAGTGTGTGTCTCTGTGTCTTTACTACATTAGTTTAGTTAGTGTGTGTCTCTGTGTCTTCACTATTAGTTTAGTTAGTGTGTGTCTCTGTGTCTTCACTATTAGTTTAGTTAGTGTGTGTCTCTGTGTCTTCACTATTAGTTTAGTTAGTGTGTGTCTCTGTGTCTTCACTATTAGTTTAGTTAGTGTGTCTCTGTCTTCACTATTAGTTTAGTTAGTGTGTGTCTCTGTGTCTTTACTATTAGTTTGGTTAGTGTGTGTTTCTGTGTCTTCACTATTAGTTTGGTTAGTGTGTGTCTCTGTGTCTTTACTTATTAGTTTAGTTAGTGTGTGTCTCTGTGTCTTTACTACATTAGTTGAGTTAATGTGTGTCTCTGTGTCTTCACTATTAGTTTAGTTAGTGTGTGTCTCTGTGTCTTCACTATTAGTTGAGTTAGTGTGTGTCTCTGTGTCTTTACTACATTAGTTTAGTTAGTGTGTGTCTCTGTGTCTTTACTACATTAGTTTAGTTATTGTGTGTCTCTGTGTCTTCACTATTAGTTTAGTTAGTGTGTGTCTCTGTGTCTTTACTATTAGTTTAGTTAGTGTGTGTCTCTGTGTCTTCACTATTAGTTTGGTTAGTGTGTGTCTCTGTGTCTTTACTACATTAGTTTAGTTAGTGTGTGTCTCTGTCTTCACTATTAGTTTAGTTAGAGTGTATCTCTGTGTCTTCACTATTAGTTTAGTTAGTGTGTATCTCTGTGTCTTCACTATTAGTTTAGTTAGTGTGTGTCTCTGTGTCTTCACTATTAGTTTAGTTAGTGTGTGTCTCTGTGTCTTCACTATTAGTTTAGTTCGTGTGTGTCTCTGTGTCTTTACTACATTAGTTTAGTTAGTGTGTGTCTCTGTGTCTTCACTATTAGTTTAGTTAGTGTGTGTCTCTGTGTCTTCACTATTAGTTTAGTTAGTGTGTGTCTCTGTGTCTTCACTATTAGTTTAGTTAGTGTGTGTCTCTGTGTCTTCACTATTAGTTTAGTTAGTGTGTGTCTCTGTGTCTTCACTATTAGTTTAGTTAGTGTGTCTCTGTCTTTACTATTAGTTTAGTTAGTGTGTATCTCTGTGTCTTCACTATTAGTTTAGTTAGTGTGTGTCTCTGTGTCTTCACTATTAGTTTAGTTAGTGTGTGTCTCTGTGTCTTTACTACATTAGTTTAGTTAGTGTGTATCTCTGTGTCTTCACTATTAGTTTAGTTAGTGTGTATCTCTGTGACTTCACTATTAGTTTAGTTAGTGTGTGTCTCTGTGTCTTCACTATTAGTTTAGTTAGTGTGTGTCTCTGTGTCTTCACTATTAGTTTAGTTAGTGTGTGTCTCTGTGTCTTCACTATTAGTTTGGTTAGTGTGTGTCTCTGTGTCTTCACTATTAGTTTAGTTAGTGTGTGTCTCTGTGTCTTTACTACATTAGTTTAGTTAGTGTGTGTCTCTGTGTCTTCACTATTAGTTTAGTTAGTGTGTGTCTCTGTGTCTTCACTATTAGTTTAGTTAGTGTGTGTCTCTGTGTCTTCACTATTAGTTTAGTTAGTGTGTGTCTCTGTGTCTTCACTATTAGTTTAGTTAGTGTGTATCTCTGTGTCTTCACTATTAGTTTAGTTAGTGTGTATCTCTGTGTCTTCACTATTAGTTTAGTTAGTGTGTGTCTCTGTGTCTTCACTATTAGTTTAGTTAGTGTGTCTCTGTGTCTTCACTATTAGTTTAGTTAGTGTGTGTCTCTGTGTCTTCACTATTAGTTTAGTTAGTGTGTGTCTCTGTGTCTTCACTATTAGTTTAGTTAGTGTGTGTCTCTGTGTCTTCACTATTAGTTTAGTTAGTGTGTGTCTCTGTGTCTTTACTACATTAGTTTAGTTAGTGTGTGTCTCTGTGTCTTTACTACATTAGTTTAGTTAGTGTGTGTCTCTGTGTCTTTACTACATTAGTTTAGTTAGTGTGTGTCTCTGTGTCTTCACTATTAGTTTAGTTAGTGTGTGTCTCTGTGTCTTCACTATTAGTTTAGTTAGTGTGTCTCTGTCTTTACTATTAGTTTAGTTAGTGTGTGTCTCTGTGTCTTCACTATTAGTTTGGTTAGTGTGTGTCTCTGTGTCTTTACTACATTAGTTTAGTTAGTGTGTGTCTCTGTGTCTTCACTATTAGTTTAGTTAGTGTGTGTGTCTCTGTGTCTTCACTATTAGTTTAGTTAGTGTGTCTCTGTCTTTACTACATTAGTTTAGTTAGTGTGTGTCTCTGTGTCTTCACTATTAGTTTGGTTAGTGTGTGTCTCTGTGTCTTTACTACATTAGTTTAGTTAGTGTGTGTCTCTGTGTCTTCACTATTAGTTTAGTTAGTGTGTGTCTCTGTGTCTTCACTATTAGTTTAGTTAGTGTGTGTCTCTGTGTCTTCACTATTAGTTTAGTTAGTGTGTCTCTGTCTTTACTATTAGTTTAATTAGTGTGTGTCTCTGTGTCTTCACTATTAGTTTGGTTAGTGTGTGTCTCTGTGTCTTCACTATTAGTTTGGTTAGTGTGTGTCTCTGTGTCTTTACTACATTAGTTTAGTTAGTGTGTGTCTCTGTGTCTTCACTATTAGTTTAGTTAGTGTGTATCTCTGTGTCTTCACTATTAGTTGAGTTAGTGTGTGTCTCTGTGTCTTCACTATTAGTTTGGTTAGTGTGTGTCTCTGTGTCTTTACTACATTAGTTTAGTTAGTGTGTGTCTCTGTGTCTTTACTACATTAGTTTAGTTAGTGTGTGTCTCTGTGTCTTCACTATTAGTTTAGTTAGTGTGTATCTCTGTGTCTTCACTATTAGTTGAGTTAGTGTGTGTCTCTGTGTCTTCACTATTAGTTTAGTTAGTGTGTGTCTCTGTGTCTTTACTACATTAGTTTAGTTAGTGTGTGTCTCTGTGTCTTCACTATTAGTTTAGTTAGTGTGTGTCTCTGTGTCTTTACTACATTAGTTTAGTTAGTGTGTATGTCTGTGTCTTCACTATTAGTTTAGTTAGTGTGTATCTCTGTGTCTTCACTATTAGTTTAGTTAGTGTGTGTCTCTGTGTCTTCACTATTAGTTTAGTTAGTGTGTGTCTCTGTGTCTTCACTATTAGTTTAGTTAGTGTGTGTCTCTGTGTCTTCACTATTAGTTTGGTTAGTGTGTGTCTCTGTGTCTTCACTATTAGTTTAGTTAGTGTGTGTCTCTGTGTCTTTACTACATTAGTTTAGTTAGTGTGTGTCTCTGTGTCTTCACTATTAGTTTAGTTAGTGTGTGTCTCTGTGTCTTCACTATTAGTTTAGTTAGTGTGTGTCTCTGTGTCTTCACTATTAGTTTAGTTAGTGTGTGTCTCTGTGTCTTCACTATTAGTTTAGTTAGTGTGTATCTCTGTGTCTTCACTATTAATTTAGTTAGTGTGTGTCTCTGTGTCTTTACTACATTAGTTTAGTTAGTGTGTGTCTCTGTGTCTTCACTATTAGTTTAGTTAGTGTGTGTCTCTGTGTCTTCACTATTAGTTTAGTTAGTGTGTGTCTCTGTGTCTTCACTATTAGTTTAGTTAGTGTGTGTCTCTGTGTCTTCACTATTAGTTTAGTTAGTGTGTATCTCTGTGTCTTCACTATTAATTTAGTTAGTGTGTGTCTCTGTGTCTTTACTACATTAGTTTAGTTAGTGTGTGTCTCTGTGTCTTCACTATTAGTTTAGTTAGTGTGTGTCTCTGTGTCTTCACTATTAGTTTAGTTAGTGTGTGTCTCTGTGTCTTCACTATTAGTTTAGTTAGTGTGTCTCTGTCTTCACTATTAGTTTAGTTAGTGTGTGTCTCTGTGTCTTTACTATTAGTTTAGTTAGTGTGTGTCTCTGTGTCTTCACTATTAGTTTGGTTAGTGTGTGTCTCTGTGTCTTCACTATTAGTTTAGTTAGTGTGTGTCTCTGTCTTTACTACATTAGTTGAGTTAATGTGTGTCTCTGTGTCTTCACTATTAGTTTAGTTAGTGTGTGTCTCTGTGTCTTCACTATTAGTTGAGTTAGTGTGTGTCTCTGTGTCTTTACTACATTAGTTTAGTTAGTGTGTGTCTCTGTGTCTTTACTACATTAGTTTAGTTATTGTGTGTCTCTGTGTCTTCACTATTAGTTTAGTTAGTGTGTGTCTCTGTGTCTTTACTATTAGTTTAGTTAGTGTGTGTCTCTGTGTCTTCACTATTAGTTTGGTTAGTGTGTGTCTCTGTGTCTTTACTACATTAGTTTAGTTAGTGTGTGTCTCTGTCTTCACTATTAGTTTAGTTAGAGTGTATCTCTGTGTCTTCACTATTAGTTTAGTTAGTGTGTATCTCTGTGTCTTCACTATTAGTTTAGTTAGTGTGTGTCTCTGTGTCTTCACTATTAGTTTAGTTAGTGTGTGTCTCTGTGTCTTCACTATTAGTTTAGTTAGTGTGTGTCTCTGTGTCTTTACTACATTAGTTTAGTTAGTGTGTGTCTCTGTGTCTTTACTACATTAGTTTAGTTAGTGTGTGTCTCTGTGTCTTCACTATTAGTTTAGTTAGTGTGTATCTCTGTGTCTTCACTATTAGTTGAGTTAGTGTGTGTCTCTGTGTCTTCACTATTAGTTTAGTTAGTGTGTGTCTCTGTGTCTTTACTACATTAGTTTAGTTAGTGTGTGTCTCTGTGTCTTCACTATTAGTTTAGTTAGTGTGTGTCTCTGTGTCTTTTACTACATTAGTTTAGTTAGTGTGTATGTCTGTGTCTTCACTATTAGTTTAGTTAGTGTGTATCTCTGTGTCTTCACCTATTAGTTTAGTTAGTGTGTGTCTCTGTGTCTTCACTATTAGTTTAGTTAGTGTGTGTCTCTGTGTCTTCACTATTAGTTTAGTTAGTGTGTGTCTCTGTGTCTTCACTATTAGTTTTTGTTAGTGTGTGTCTCTGTGTCTTCACTATTAGTTTAGTTAGTGTGTGTCTCTGTGTCTTTACTACATTAGTTTAGTTAGTGTGTGTCTCTGTGTCTTCACTATTAGTTTAGTTAGTGTGTGTCTCTGTGTCTTCACTATTAGTTTAGTTAGTGTGTGTCTCTGTGTCTTCACTATTAGTTTAGTTAGTGTGTGTCTCTGTGTCTTCACTATTAGTTTAGTTAGTGTGTATCTCTGTGTCTTCACTATTAATTTAGTTAGTGTGTGTCTCTGTGTCTTTACTACATTAGTTTAGTTAGTGTGTGTCTCTGTGTCTTCACTATTAGTTTAGTTAGTGTGTGTCTCTGTGTCTTCACTATTAGTTTAGTTAGTGTGTGTCTCTGTGTCTTCACTATTAGTTTAGTTAGTGTGTGTCTCTGTGTCTTCACTATTAGTTTAGTTAGTGTGTGTCTCTGTGTCTTCACTATTAGTTTAGTTAGTGTGTCTCTGTCTTCACTATTAGTTTAGTTAGTGTGTGTCTCTGTGTCTTTACTATTAGTTTAGTTAGTGTGTGTCTCTGTGTCTTCACTATTAGTTTGGTTAGTGTGTGTCTCTGTGTCTTCACTATTAGTTTAGTTAGTGTGTGTCTCTGTCTTTACTACATTAGTTGAGTTAATGTGTGTCTCTGTGTCTTCACTATTAGTTTAGTTAGTGTGTGTCTCTGTGTCTTCACTATTAGTTGAGTTAGTGTGTGTCTCTGTGTCTTTACTACATTAGTTTAGTTAGTGTTTGTCTCTGTGTCTTTACTACATTAGTTTAGTTATTGTGTGTCTTTGTGTCTTCACTATTAGTTTAGTTAGTGTGTGTCTCTGTGTCTTTACTATTAGTTTAGTTAGTGTGTGTCTCTGTGTCTTCACTATTAGTTTGGTTAGTGTGTGTCTCTGTGTCTTTACTACATTAGTTTAGTTAGTGTGTGTCTCTGTCTTCACTATTAGTTTAGTTAGAGTGTATCTCTGTGTCTTCACTATTAGTTTAGTTAGTGTGTATCTCTGTGTCTTCACTATTAGTTTAGTTAGTGTGTGTCTCTGTGTCTTCACTATTAGTTTAGTTAGTGTGTGTCTCTGTGTCTTCACTATTAGTTTAGTTAGTGTGTGTCTCTGTGTCTTTACTACATTAGTTTAGTTAGTGTGTGTCTCTGTGTCTTCACTATTAGTTTAGTTAGTGTGTGTCTCTGTGTCTTCACTATTAGTTTAGTTAGTGTGTGTCTCTGTGTCTTCACTATTAGTTTAGTTAGTGTGTGTCTCTGTGTCTTCACTATTAGTTTAGTTAGTGTGTGTCTCTGTGTCTTCACTATTAGTTTAGTTAGTGTGTCTCTGTCTTTACTATTAGTTTAGTTAGTGTGTATCTCTGTGTCTTCACTATTAGTTTAGTTAGTGTGTGTCTCTGTGTCTTCACTATTAGTTTAGTTAGTGTGTGTCTCTGTGTCTTTACTACATTCGTTTAGTTAGTGTGTGTCTCTGTGTCTTCACTATTAGTTTAGTTAGTGTGTGTCTCTGTGTCTTCACTATTAGTTTAGTTAGTGTGTGTCTCTGTGTCTTCACTATTAGTTTAGTTAGTGTGTCTCTGTCTTTACTATTAGTTTAGTTAGTGTGTGTCTCTGTGTCTTCACTATTAGTTTGGTTAGTGTGTGTCTCTGTGTCTTCACTATTAGTTTGGTTAGTGTGTGTCTCTGTGTCTTTACTACATTAGTTTAGTTAGTGTGTGTCTCTGTGTCTTTACTATTAGTTTAGTTAGTGTGTATCTCTGTGTCTTCACTATTAGTTGAGTTAGTGTGTCTCTGTCTTTACTATTAGTTTAGTTAGTGTGTGTCTCTGTGTCTTTACTACATTAGTTTAGTTAGTGTGTGTCTCTGTGTCTTCACTATTAGTTTAGTTAGTGTGTATCTCTGTGTCTTCACTATTAGTTGAGTTAGTGTGTGTCTCTGTGTCTTCACTATTAGTTTAGTTAGTGTGTGTCTCTGTGTCTTTACTACATTAGTTTAGTTAGTGTGTGTCTCTGTGTCTTCACTATTAGTTTAGTTAGTGTGTGTCTCTGTGTCTTTACTACATTAGTTTAGTTAGTGTGTATCTCTGTGTCTTCACTATTAGTTTAGTTAGTGTGTATCTCTGTGTCTTCACTATTAGTTTAGTTAGTGTGTGTCTCTGTGTCTTCACTATTAGTTTAGTTAGTGTGTGTCTCTGTGTCTTCACTATTAGTTTAGTTAGTGTGTGTCTCTGTGTCTTCACTATTAGTTTAGTTAGTGTGTGTCTCTGTGTCTTCACTATTAGTTTAGTTAGTGTGTGTCTCTGTGTCTTCACTATTAGTTTAGTTAGTGTGTGTCTCTGTGTCTTCACTATTAGTTTAGTTAGTGTGTGTCTCTGTGTCTTCACTATTAGTTTAGTTAGTGTGTGTCTCTGTGTCTTCACTATTAGTTTAGTTAGTGTGTAGACATATTATTTGATGATTTAAAGTGTTTAATCTTATCTGCACGAAATGACTTGGTCATTATTTTGTGTGGTATTCTATGATCTACTCCTGTAATGGAATCCGTTGCATTACAGAAGTTACAGTAGTGTAGTATTATATTATCCATGTGTGATTTTAGCTAAATGTAATCAGTTGGGCAGTGTTTGATCAGTCCCAGTTGGCTCACAGGGAGAGGAAGGAATGAGTGAGGTGAATATGAGGCCAGAAGAGGAGTGGCTGAGAGACAGGTCAATGTCAGGTCAGCTCTGCCTGTCTTCATCAAGCTGGTCGCTAGCCAGCATGGCATGTGGTGACATACAACAGCTAACAACCTCTCATGTAGGCTACACATGACTCAGAACTTAGGAAGCTGACCATAACCACAAGATGATATTAACTGTCTGTGATGTTGTTCTTTACCCACAGACTTACAGATGTAGGATCTTAGTTTGTTCACCCTGTAGCAGGAGAACATTCCTGCAATGAAGGACATTTAAAAGTTGTGTATTACTGAAGTTTGTCATTTCCACTTTGATATTTCAGACTTGATTTTCCCTTACGAAAAATGTATCAACACAAATGTCCATGAATTATATCCACATAATAATAATAATAATAATAATAATAATAATAATAATAATAATAATAATAATAATAATAATTTTCCCTTTGCTGCAGGATTAATTTCCTGCTGTAGCAAACTGGCTCAAATTAAGATCCTACATCTGTACACGCAAAAAGACAAAGGTGAACCTACAGTCATGAGTTTTTAGTAATAATTCTCTTAGAGGAGAATAGGAAGGTTTTGTTTCTTTAAGATCTTCATTTTACCTCTCACAAATCAGATCATCTTTCCCTGGACGTTGACTGCGTAGCTACAGTATCCTTCCTTACCTAAAAGTCTTTATTTTTCCTCATCTGCCGTCGCCACGGGAACTGACAAAGATGTACCATCTGTCTCTTGTACCTCATGCAGGGCCACTGTTTATACATCAAGGTCAGGGGAGTGGGCCACGGATGCTCCTCTTGGCGAGGGAGACAGTCTCTGTCTTTCTCTCTCTCTCTGTGCCCATGCCATCTACTAGGTAACCAGCACGGTCCATTTCCATGCAGCATATGGCTGCTGTTGATAAAGCAATAGTAGTCTGTTAGAAGGACCTGGGGGCCTTGCCAGGTTTCCTTGGACCTCGGTCGGTAGTGCTGGTAGGTGGTTGAGCGTGAGTGGGCGTTTGTGTTTCCAGTCGTTCATCTTGTGTGATAGGGAGAGGATGGTGAGTGTTGTAACTCTTGACTGATATGGATAGCCCTAGATAAGGACAGTGAGAGCCAGGTGGGCAGCATTCCTCAGCTTCTTGTTAGGGTCTGCTTGTTAGCCGCACATCAAAGCCAACGTCTTCGCTAACTGGGAAACGGAGGGTTTAATTCATTCTGTCCTTGACATAGTTTGAGGTGAGACAGCTTTTCTGTTATACAGTGTGATGTGCATGTTGAATACCTCATGTTGACTGTCCGATAATATATTACACTGCACACTGTGCTACTACACATCAAGATAATTTACAACCACCCACACCCACGGCATTAACTCCATTTGATGGGATAATGGGTATTGTACTGTTGTGCATACAACACTTAATATGATTGACTATGAATTCTAACAGCAAATATTTCATAAATATTGCTCATCATTAACATTGCACATTTGTCCTTGTCCTCAGCGGGTGGAGTGTCTGCTCTGGGAGTGTACACCATCCTGTTCCTGAAGCTCTACTCCTACAAAGATGTGAACAAGTGGTGTAGGGAGATGAGCCATGCTAAAGCCCGTAGCCTGGCCCGCTCCCTCTCATGTAAGTCCTCCACGGTCCTCTATGCCCCCTACCAGCAACTGGGCAACGACAGCACTGCTACTCTTTAACTACTTCGGATGTACTGCTTTTGCTATCGATACGGCTCAGGCTTTCTGGGCTTTTCACTGCTTCGGATTTTACTGATACTTCTGTTCTTGAGGTTTGTGCGGTGTGAGGGATATTTTTCAAATACTTTATATTTGATTAAGTCTTCCTGGAGTGCCAGATGGGCAGAGTATGTACTTTTGGGACTATTCCTTTTTATCCATTGCGCCAGGCAATCAAGTATTTGAAAGAAAACTAATATTGTTATACCAGGTTTGCTTTCAACCCTTGCCCTCTCAGCTCTTCAGTGACGACTCCCAGAGTTGCTTTGCCTAGAGAGTTTGTGTCACCTGGATTCTACACTGACCTTTGACTAGTAATAAAAGGGCTTAATGAGGTTTCTGACTGGCCTCCACGGAAATGGCAACTGTGATCTCATTTTTCATAGGCGGCGATGCTGGGTGTTTGTATATGTACCCTTAATGGAAACCGTTTTCCTGTTGGTGAAAACTTGTGATATTTGACCCTCTACACATAAAAGTTAACACACACACTTACAATACTACTATCCACATCGCTCCTTAACTGCTGCACTGCCACCTGCTGGTTGACTGTACACATTAAGCTGTTCTTTAAGTAGAGTGACTGTGAGAATCATACATGTTTAATTGCTGACTCTCCTCTACAGGTTCCTCTATACCGCAGTCTAAGGGAAGTGGAGTGGACTATCAGGTCTCCTACCCTGGAAATCTGACCCTCAGAGGTCAGTAGAAGTTGACCATTCCATCCCAGGTAGACTCAGACCTGGGTTCAAATACAATTTTCAGGTACACATATTTGAACCCAGGTCTGGGTAGACCCCACTCTTACTACTGCTGCCTCAACCTATCCTGCTGTAGCATACCCTACTCTTATCACTGCTGCCTCAACCTATCCTGCTGTAGCAGACCCTACTCTTATCACTGCTGCCTCAACCTATCCTGCTGTAGCAGACCCTACTCTTATCACTGCTGCCTCAACCTATCCTACTGTAGCAGACCCCACTCATATCACTGCTGACTCAACCTATCCTGCTGTAGCAGACCCTACTCTTATCACTGCTGCCTCAAACTATCCTGCTGTAGCAGACCCCACTCATATCACTGCTGCCTCAACCTATCCTGCTGTAGCAGACCCTACTCTTATCACTGCTGCCTCAACCTATCCTGCTGTAGCAGACCCCACTCATATCACTGCTGCCTCAACCTATCCTGCTGTAGCAGACCCTACTCTTATCACTGCTGCCTCAACCTATCCTGCTGTAGCAGACCCTACTCTTATCACTGCTGCCTCAACCTATCCTGCTGTAGCAGACCCTACTCTTATCACTGCTGCCTCAACCTATCCTGCTGTAGCAGACCCTACTCTTATCACTGCTGCCTCAACCTATCCTGCTGTAGCAGACCCTACTCTTATCACTGCTGCCTCAACCTATCCTGCTGTAGCAGACCCTACTCTTATCACTGCTGCCTCAACCTATCCTGCTGTAGCCTGCTACTGGAGCTGTATCAGACTATAAACATACTCTCTCTTTCTTTCTCTATCTCCTCTCACTCTCTCTCTCTCTTTCTCCTTCTCTCCTCTCTCTCTTCCCATTGTGGTTTTAGATTTATATTATTTTGTTTTTGCACCAACCCTCTGCTATGAATTAAATTTCCCCCGGTCTCCACGGATTCGAATGAGCTTCCTGCTGAGGAGGCTTTTTGAGATGGTGAGTTCTGTCCCCAATCATCCTTTATGCATTGGTTTGTTAATATGCTGCTTTATACTCTGTAAACTAGACTGAACAGTCGATGTGTCATGGTTCTGTCCTACTGATTATTTCCCAATGTGGTGCTATGGGTATAGAAGAGGAGGTACAACTTCCTGTTTAGCCCCATGTGAAGGAGCACATTATAGAAATACAATTACATAATAAGATCTATTCTCTTCAATACAATCTGACACAATCATCTACAGCAAACATGGATACAACAGATATAAGTAGCTTATTTAACAATGTCAACTTCCATTGTGAATTTCTCTGAACCCCCATTAGAAGATTAGCTTGGTTTATTGGTCTACTGTGGAGATGTGCACTCTGGTCCCAAGACTTATAATAATAATATGCCACTTATCAGACGCTTTTATCCAAAGTGACTTACAGTCATGTGTGCATACATTTTTGTGTATGGGTGGTCCCGGGGATCGAACCCACTACCCTGGCGTTATAAGCGCCGTGCTCTACCAGCTGAGCTACAGAGGACCACAAAGTCCAAAGCTAAAAGGCAGACAGCGTTTTTCCTACACACACAGACACTCAAGTATTGCTCTTTTGTTTGATTTACATTTACATTTACATTTTAATCATTTAGCAGACGCTCTTATCCAGAGCGACTTACAGTTAGTGAGTGCATACATTTTTCATTCATTTTTAGAGGAGAAATGCTAAGTAAACAAGTAATCTCTCTTCCCAGCTGTTCTTCACCCAGTTATTGGTCGGATTAACACAGCAGGTATGTTTTCTACTGACATTGACTTACATAGTGTGACAACATGCATCTACTGAGAATAAGCAGTGCATGTCATTGTATTGATGATTTGTACTGTTTATTCACCTCATCGGTCTCTTATTCTCCTCCAGTGGATGATACCCATAATTCAGAGTTCGATGAAGCCGTTCGAGGTAAAGTAGGATTACTGGTACATTTATCATTTACATTTAAAGCATTTGTACTATTTTCCTCTATCAATACAATCACTCTTTCTTCATTGATCCTGATCCTGTAGGATATGGATCTCCCTATGATGATGGAGCATCTACTCAGACTAGCCGTAAGTACACAAGAGAACACAGTGGTATTGTGGTCATGGTAACATGGTTCATAGTACCCTTGGGCCTTGAGAGATATGACATATACATAGTATTGGACAGTTCCGTTGTTCTATTGTTGTTTTATGTTGTCCTGAATACAAACAGTATTATTTCCCTGTCCTCTCTCTCCCATCAGGTGCCCAATCATTTTCTCTGGTTGATATTCTTCTACTGGTTCTTCCACTCCTCCTTGAACTTTATGGCTGAGCTCCTGCAGTTTGGAGACCGAGAGTTTTACAGAGACTGGTGGTAGGTGAAATTAGTACGGTCTATTTTGTTACGTTCCATTGTTTATTGCCAGTATGTTACTAAGAGGGAGAAGTGATCATTTCAGATGTACAAAAGCAAAATGTCGATATCATGTACTACTGTAAAATACATCACTTCACATGACTATGAGACTTTTCCCTTTCTTGAAGGAACGCTGAGACCATCACATACTTTTGGCAAAACTGGAATATTCCAGTACACAAGTGGTGCCTTCGGTGAGTAGATGCAATGCATTCTACACATAGTATATATAACATTGAGATCCTATAACTTATTCTATAGTATGGAATCAGTGTAATGAGGTTAATACTGAGCAGAAATGTTTTGGGGATGTATTGGTTATTTGTGACCTGGTTTAAAGCTGACGTGAGGTGTTTGATGATGTGCGACCTCCTGTCTCGCTCCCTCTCTCTCCCAAAGCCACTTCTACAAGCCCCTGCTGAAGTGTGGAGTCAGTAAGTGGCTTGGCCAATCAGCAGTGTTCCTGGCTTCAGCCTTCTTTCATGAGGTAAGGTGCTCTGCTCTTAGCCGGGTGAAACCAGACTGACCGCTGCGCACATGTTTAGTATCCCTTGTGAAGTGAAACAGAATGTTAGCTTTATCAGGCTGGTGTTTAATGAGGATACTCTGCTCCTACTGCAGCTCATATCATCACTGTCTGACGAAAACATCTAATCGCCAAAACAGAAACTTTTCAAGAAATTACAAAAATAACCATGTTTTCCCATGAACTAACATAGAAGTATGACACTTAGAAGCTATTTTGAATACATTTTCTTGGTCCTAAAATCATGAAATGTTCAGAGTACATTGAGGTTAGTTACCACTTTCAATAAATGTAAAACCATTTAAATTGGAAAATATTGAGTTACAATTTTTTCATCAGACACCGACGATATACAGTATTTATACAATTTGTGAAGAAATCCTGCATTTTATCGGAATACAGTTTCATAAGTGCTGAGATTGCTAGTCAGATGATACTTTAAAGGCCACAGATATAGTTATTGCTTGACAGTACAGTGGCAATACTGCACAGTGGCTATACATTTAAAATAGGGCCCTTTCTGGGGATATTTCCCCATTGTCCAGACACACACACACACACACGGGTGCGCTTGGCTCATATCCAGCACTCTTCATCATTGACGAAGGTCAGTGTTAGAGGGACGGTAGTGTAGCTTGGATGAGAGGAGGAGGAGGAGGAGGAGGAGGAGGAGGAGAGGAGTGTAACACAAGCCCATATCAGGCTACTGTGCTTCTGGAGGAGGAGATAAGAGGACTGTACGGTGAGGAGCCTGTTCAGTCAGCAGGTTCACAGAGATACGGCTCCCTCCCTCTCCCCGCCCCGGACAGACAGACAGACAGACAGACGGGGCTGCTGCTGCTGTTTTAAACGGTAACCTTCAGAGGACAGCGAGCGGAGCAGAGAGGAGCGGAGTGCCACAGGGCCCTGTGGGACACTAGTCCCCCCATCTCCTCTGAGTAATGACACACACACACACACACACACACACACACACACACACGCACTCCCCTGAGTAATGCCATGAGGGATCTCAGGAGACTGGGATCTGTAGATCAGAGGGTCATACAGCAGGGTTCTGTCAGCTCCCCATCACTCAGAGCAATGAGGTGAGGCTTGATAGTCATCCAGCAGTCATTCCACAGGTTCTGTTACCTCAGTTCTCTTTATGTCCTGTACAAACTGGGTGTCATTCCATAGGTTAGCTATCTGGAGTGGAGACATTATTTTCCTGTTCGCTGTGGATGAAGGAGATGGTTGTGTGGAAAACTGTTCTTGAAAACTAAAACCTAATGTTGCTGATGTTGTCTTCACAGTACCTGGTCAGTGTTCCACTGAAGATGTTGAGACCATGGGCTTTTATGGGCATGATGTCTCAGGTGAGATGTTGGAATGGAGAAATGATCATCGAGAAGCCTATTGTCTGAAGATGTTTTTGACTCATTAAAAATAATGTTGTGTTTGTTTACTCACTGAATGGAGTCTTTGGCTTTACAGCTTCCGCTGGCCTGGTTTGTGGCCCGTTTTCTCCGAGGTAACTATGGCAACGCAGCCGTATGGATCTCTCTCATCATTGGCCAGCCAATCGCCGTGCTCATGTACGTCCACGACTACTATGTACTTCACTACCGAGACGGGTCAGCGGGGGGTGGACCTGAATGACCCCCTCAGGGGGATATAGAGTACCAGCCTCTACAGGCCAGCCTTTTATAGGAAAGACAAATAGAGATAGAAATGTACTGTACTGTATGGTACTTTATGAAAGCACCTGAAAGGGGAATCAGCAGTAGCTACATTACTTTTTGGATGTATAAATTAATGATATGTAGCATCGATTCTTAAAGAATATAACTTATATAAATGCCTCAGGAGCTTAGTTCACCAGTCGTACCTCATCAGAACCTAAAATATAAGATTGTTTTACCAATGTTTGTAAACAAAGAAAATGTAAACAAACACTATATAGCCTCAAAACATGGTTAAAACTATATTTTTTATATAATGGATGGTCAATCCTTGCATCCATAGCTCTGTCCATTAATTTAAAAGTGATTACATTTCTCCAGCCCCATCCCTCAGCTTTTTACCGAACCAGGGGTGGGGAGGCGCTTTGTTATTGTTTCAACTGCTGATTTACTCTTTAAAGATAACAAACTTCTCATGGAAATAATCAATATAGTTAGTGAATATTAGAATATGCCTTATTGAAACACGTCTGACAAAAGTGCCAGTTTCTCCAAAAATTTGCACAACCAGTACATGTGTGTTTGTGAGATTTATGTGTTTTGTGCCACTCAAGCCTCAATATTTTGTAATCTTGTTTTACTGGGGTATGTATAGAGGGATATGTATAGATATGAAAACGGCAGCTGTTGATTCTTGACTTTATTCCGTTAAATGTAAATTTTGCCATTATTATGTTGCCGACAGAACTACATCGACAAGTAAATATATTTCTCTATTTATTTGAATTATGTCCTATTTGACTTCTTGTTGTTACCACCATGTAATCATGTATTTCTCAGTTCCCTCTGCTTTATCTGCCACTGAGACTCATGGTCTTTGCACCACAGTCAAAACACTGGAAAGAGGGCCACCTCTTGGCAGCTACTAGGAAGCTCATATGAAATAACAAAACTTGCACACAAAAAAGCTTCCATCTTGGTGTGCTAGTCTATTACTTCTTAATGTGGCAACATTTATCAAGTATAATTATATTCTATAGCATGTGTTGATGTATTTTAATCTCTCCTCTATCGTTTCTGGGCAAGAATCATCCAATCAGAGAGAATGTATGATGAATGGCTTCTGTAGCAGGAAGACTCCTGAAATGGCTACAGGTAATTCTACTTCCTGTCCCCGACCTACAATGTGACGCTGCTCAGATCCAGAGTCTGCAAGATGTTCTGCAGCTGATAGTGGTTTAGATTAGAACAGGAGTGCCGATTTGTTCTATTGCAGACCGCATAAAGTTGCATGCAGTTACACGTACAGTATAATGTGTATGATTTGAATAATTGTCAAGCTGCCTTTAAAAGAGTACAGTGTATTTGCTCTCACAAAAAGTAAATCTGCATTCCGTCTTAAACGTGAAGACCAAAACTGTTTATCTCCTTTCCAAATGAATTGAGAAGGATACCTTGCAGTGACTGCACTTGGCTCGTTTCCCAGCGGCCACCATGTAACTATGTTTATTCATTTAGTGACTGACGGCCCTAGAGACATGCACCTGTGAATGCAGAGGAGAGGAGACAGGCGGATAGCCTAGCGGTTAAGAGCATTGGGCCAGTAGCTGAAAGGTTGCTGGTTCGACTCCCCGAGCCAACTAGGTGACAAATCTGTCGATGTGCCCTTGAGCAAGGCACTTAACCCTAATTGCTCTGGATAAGAGCGTCTGCTAAATGTAGGGGTCGTGGGAAGGAGTGACAACAATGGCTGGCTCCCTGTATAATGCACTTTTGACCAGGGAATAGGGTGCCATTTTTGGGACGCAGACAACGTAACTCAGTGCTATTCAGAGATGATGGCTGTGTGTTTAACCTTGTTCTGTAACTCAGTGCTATTCAGAGATGATGGCTGTTTGTTTAACCTTGTTCTGTAACAGTGTTATTCAGAGATGATGGCTGTTTGTTTAACCTTGTTCTGTAACAGTGTTATTCAGAGATGATGGCTGTGTGTTTAACCTTGTTCTGTAACTCAGTGTTATTCAGAGATGATGGCTGTGTGTTTAACCTTGTTCTGTAACTCAGTGTTATTCAGAGATGATGGCTGTGTGTTCAACCTTGAATATCTGCCAACTGTAGCCTACAACCCCAACATCCCCCTAACTTAATCCCTGACAAATGAAACAGACACCTTTTAGACAAGCTGTTAGAAAGGTTCTGATAACATCCTGAAACTCCACAGACTTTCATCCTCCTGTCCCATTCATCTTTCCTGTCCTGTATATCATGTGGTTCCCATTGGTTCAGCTGGAGGGCTTTGTCCCAAACGGCACCCTATTCCCTATGTAGTGCACTAAGTTTGACCAGAGCCCTATGGGTAATGGTCAAACGTAGTGCAATATATAGGGAGTAGGGTGTCAAAGTACTTCGGTATATAGGGATTGGGTGCCTTTTGGGACGCAGCTCTACTGTGTGTGAGTGATCCAGGGGTAGTGTATTTACTTACAATACTGTCATCATTTTCTGTGTTTTTATTCACACGCTCCGTCCGCACGGTGCTCACAGCTGCCTGGAGGAGAACCTCCACACGTATTTCATTGCAGCCTGTAGCTTTTACACCGTCGCTCTGAATTAGGGTTGCAAAATTCCGGGAACTTTCAATACATTTCCTGATTTTCCAGAAATCCTGGATCTGGAAAACCAGGGAATTTATTGAAAGTTCCTGGAATTTTGCAACCCTAGTTCTGATAGAAAGCAGAAACCTCAGACTGGGTCTTTACTGAACTGACGAAGGCAGAAGAAGAAGATGGAGTATTTTTCCGATGTCATTTTTTTGTGCAATGGGTTCAATGGGATGTGACCCAGTTGTCCTTAATCTTTTCACATGGTTTTCTATAAAAGGACGTTTCCATTGAGTGAAAGTCCCTCCTGGTTTTCAAGTGGGATAATGACTGAGATGATTAATGACATGTGGAAATTGTCTCTACCCCCTTACAGAGATAGTTCATCTAAATGCCAAAATTACATTTGTTTTCTGACCTCGAAACCAGTCTCGCAACTGTTCAGATAACCATGACACTTGTTGCTTAATGTTAAGGTATTGCTTCTAGGGCCCTTGGGGGTCATTTTTATCCAGCCCCAGAAAATATAACTGCGTCCATACTCGCCCTACAGCCCAACAGTGTCTCACTGGTGTGGTATGAGATGTTTAATGTACCAGTTTGTTTTACCGTTCTCCAATCACTTACTTTGTTTATTGAAAGATCACAGGAGACTAAATGAATATTAAGTCATCCTGCAGCGAAGGGTCTGTCTAAACAACACTTAGAATGTCCTCAAACGTTAAATCCATGATGTCCAGTCAGAACCACTTGGACTGGAATTAAACAAACATTCAACCTGCATCTCTTGGATGTTGCAGTCAAGAGAGTTCTAATTCTATCTCAGAAGTAGAGATGCCAGCTTTAGATACAGTCCAGTATGTATACCTTAACTCAGGTCTTTAGATACACCCCAGTATGTATATATTTTTTGTTCTTTTTAATTTTTTTGTCATTTAGCAGATGGTCTTATCCAGAGCGACTTACAGTTAGTGAGTGCATACATTTTCATACTGGCCCCCCGTGGGAAACGAACCCACAGCCCTGGCGTTGCAAGCGCCATGCTCTACCAACTGAGCTGCAGGGGACTACCTTAACTCAGGTCTTTAAATACAGTCCAGTATGTATACCTTAACTCAGGTCTTTAAATACAGTCCAGTATGTATACCTTAACTCAGGTCTTTAGATACACCCCAGTATGTATACCTTTACTCAGTTCTTTAGATACACCCCAGGATAAAAAGTGATGGCACCGGAGAAGATGGCTGGCGTTTTACAGCCCTCTAACCAATTGTACTATTATGTGTGTTTTTTCGCGTTATTTGTAATTTATTCTGTACATAATGTTTCTGCCATCGTCTCTTATTTACATTTTAGTCATTTAGCAGACATTCTTATCCAGAGCGACTTACAGTTAGTGAGTGCATACATTTTGTAAAAAAAAATTATACTGGCCCCCCGTGGGACACGAACCCACAACCCTGGCGTTGCAAGCGCCATGCTCTACCAACTGAGCTACACAGGGCCTAAAGAGCTAACCAAAAAGAGCTTCTGGATATCAGGACAGCGATTACTCACCTCGTATTGGACAAAAAAAATTTCTTCAATGAGTCGGACGCGAAGGATATCCTACAGGCCCAAATCCCTGTCATTCGCAGGAGAAAAAGACAGAGATATCGTGGACGTAGGTCGGGGTGCCTCGTAAGGATCCGACGGCGAGCGAGTAAACTGCCTCTTCCATCAATCCTATTAGCCAATGTTCAATCATTGGAAAATAAATTAGATGACCTACGATTACGCTTATCCTACCAACGGGACATTAAAAACTGTAATATCTTATGTTTCACCGAGTCGTGGCTGAACGACAACATGGACAACATACAGCTAGCGGGCTAAACGCTACATCGGCAGGATAGAACGGCTGACTCCGGTAAGACAAGGGGTGGCGGTCTGTGTATATTTGTAAACAACAGCTGGTGCACAAAATCAAATACTAAGGAAGTCTCGAGGTTTTGCTCGCCTGAGGTAGAGTATCTTATGATAAGCTGTAGACCACACTATTTACCAAGAGAGTTTTCATCTATATTTTTCATAGCTGTCTATTTACCACCACAAACCAATGCTGGCATTAAGATTGCACTCAATGAGCTGTATAAGTCCATAACTAAACAGGAAAACGCTCATCCAGAGGCAGTGCTCCTAGTGGCCGGGGACTTTAATGCAGGGAAACTTAAATCCGTTCTACCTAATTTCTACCAGCATGTTAAATGTGCAACCAGAGGGAAAAAAACTCTAGACCACCTTTACTCCACACACAGAGACGCATACAAAGCTCTCCCTCGCCCTCCATTTGGCAAATCTGACCATAACTCTATCCTCCTGATTCCTGCTTATAAGCAAAAACAAAAGCAGGAAGCACCAGTGACTCGGTTAATAAAAAAGTGGTCAGATGACGCAGATGCTAAGCTACAGGACTGTTTTGCTAGCACAGACTGGAACATGTTCCGGGATTCTTCAGATAGCATTGAGGAATACACCACATCAGTCACTGGCTTCATCAATAAGTGCATCGATGACGTCGTCCCCACAGTGACCGTACGTACATACCCCAACCAGAAGCCATGGATTACAGGCAACATCCGCACTGAGCTAAAGGGTAGAGCTGCCGCTTTCAAGGAGCGGGACTCTAACCCGGACGCTTATAAGAAATCCCGCTATGCCCTCAGACGAACCATCAAACAGGCAAAGAGTCAATACAGGACTAAGATTGAATAGTACTACACCGGCTCTGATGCTTGTCGGATGTGGCAGGGCTTGAAAACTATTACAGACTACAAAGGGAAGCACTGCCGCGAGCTGCCCAGTGAGACAAGCCTACCAGATGAGCTAAACCACTTCTATGCTCACTTCGAGGCAAGCAACACTGAAGCATGCATGAGAGCACCAGCTGTTCCGGATGACTATGTGATCACGCTCTCCGTAGCCGATGTGAGTAAGACTTTTAAGCAGGTCAACATTCATAAGGCCGCAGGGCCAGACGGATTACCAGGACGTGTACTCCGAGCATGTGCTGACCAACTGGCAAGTGTCTTCACCGACATTTTTAACATGTCCCTGACTGAGTCTGTAATATCAACATGTTTCAAGCAGACCACCATAGTCCCCGTGCCCAAGGACACTAAGATAACCTGCCTAAATGACTACCGACCCGTAGCACTCACGTCTGTAGCCATGAAGTGCTTTGAAAGGCTGGTCATGGCTCACATCAACACCATTATCCCAGAAACCCTAGACCCACTCCAATTTGCATACCGCTGCAACAGATCCACAAATGATGCAATCTCTATTGCACTCCACACTGCCCTTTCCCACCTGGACAAGAGGAACACCTACGTGAGAATGCTATTCATTGACTACAGCTCAGCGTTCAACACCATAGTGCCCTCAAAGCTCATCACTAAGCTAAGGACCCTGGGACTAAACACCTCCCTCTGCAACTGGATCCTGGACTTCCTGACGGGCTGCCCCCAGGTGGTAAGGGTAGGTAACAACACATCTGCCACGCTGATCCTCAACACGGGGGCCCCTCAGGGGTGCGTGCTCAGTCCCCTCCTGTACTCCCTGTTTACCCATGACTGCATGGCCAGGCACGACTCCAACACCATCATTAAGTTTTCCGACGACACAACAGTGGTAGGCCTGATCACCGACATCGATGAGACAGCCTATAGGGAGGAGGTCAGAGACCTGGCCGTGTGGTGCCAGGATAACAACCTCTCCCTCAACGTGACTAAGACAAAGGAGATAATTGTGGACTACAGGAAAAAAAAGAGGACTGAGCACGCCCCCATTCTCATCGACGGGGCTGTAGTGGAACAGGTTGAGAGCTTCAAGTTCCTTGGTGTCCACATCACCAATTAACTATCATGGTCCAAACACACCAAGACAGTCGTGAAGAGGGTACAACAAAGCCTATTCCCCCTCAGGAGACTGAAAAGATTTGGCATGGGTCCTCAGATCCTCAAAAAGTTATACAGCTGCACCATCGAGAGCATCCTGACTGGTTGCATCACCGCCTAGTTTGGCAACTGCTCGGCCTCCGACCGCAAGGCACTACAGAGGGTAGTGCGTACGGCCCAGTACATCACTGGGGCCAAGCTTCCTACCATCCAGGACCTCTATACCAGGCGGTGTCAGAGGAAGGCCCTTAAAATTGTCAAAGACTCCAGCCACCCTAGTCATAGACTGTTCTCTCTGCTACTGCACGGCAAGCGGTACCAGAGCGCCAAGTCTAGGTCCAAAAGGCTTCTCAACAGCTTCTACCCCCAAGCCATAAGACTCCTGAACAGCTAATCATGGCTACCCGGACTATTTGTACCCCCACCCCATCTTTTTACGCTGCTGCTACTCTGTTAATTATTTATGCATAGTCACTTTAACTCTACCCACATGTACATATTACCTCAACTAGCCGGTGCCACCGCACATTGACTCTGCACCGGTACCCCCCTGAATATATCCTCCCTACTGTTATTTTATTTTACTTCTGCTCTTTTTTTCTCAACACTTTTTTGTTGTTGTTGTTGTTTTATTTTACTTTTTTATTAAGAAATAAATGCATTGTTGGTTAAGGGCTGTAAGTAAGCATTTCACGGTAATGTCTACACCTGTTGTATTCAGTGCATGTGGCAAATAAAATTTGATTTGAGTATGTATACCTTAACTCAGGTCTTTAGATACACCCCAGTATGTATACCTTAACTCAGGTCCAGCAGAGTAGGGGTCTCGTTTTTGGTAGTGGGGGCGATTTGCTTTGGAGCATTCCTGCTCGTTGTCAGGAGGGACCGTTCAATGAAACACAGCTCCCTGGGCTTTGTCATGGTGACACAATGTTTAGGAGGCTGGGGACGAGGAGAACTGACTGGGACTGCATTAGGCTGGTGGCCTCTGATGCCCACAGACAGTTCATAGTAAAACACCCGGGGAAGATAGGTAACACTTGTGTTGCCATTATACCCGTGCAATAACACTGTAATTACACTAGTAACAATGTTGTATTATCATGTTGTTACATAATACTTTAGTAAATTCTTTATATTGCAGTTTCAATAATGCAACTGATTTGATACCTCAAGATGAGTAAACACAGCTCACAGAAATAGATTTTCCAGCTCATTCTGCATACTTTTTGTGTGATACAGTGGGGGAAAAAAGTATTTAGTCAGACACCAATTGTGCAAGTTCTCCCACTTAAAAAGATGAGAGAGGCCTGTAATTTTCATCATAGGTACACGTCAACTATGACAGACAAATTGAGATTTTTTTTCTCCAGAAAATCACATTGTAGGATTTTTTATGAATTTATTTGCAAATTATGGTGGAAAATAAGTATTTGGTCACCTACAAACAAGCAAGATTTCTGGCTCTCACAGACCTGTAACTTCTTCTTTAAGAGGCTCCTCTGTCCTCCACTCGTTACCTGTATTAATGGCACCTGTTTGAACTTGTTATCAGTATAAAAGACACCTGTCCACAACCTCAAACAGTCACACTCCAAACTCCACTATGGCCAAGACCAAAGAGCTGTCAAAGGACACCAGAAACAAAATTGTAGACCTGCACCAGGCTGGGAAGACTGAATCTGCAATAGGTAAGCAGCTTGGTTGGAAGAAATCAACTGTGGGAGCAATTATTAGGAAATGGAAGACATACAAGACCACTGATAATCTCCCCTCGATCTGGGGGCTCCACGCAAGATCTCACCCCGTGGGGTCAAAATGATCACAAGAACGGTGAGCAAAAATCCCAGAACCACACGGGGGGACCTAGTGAATGACCTGCAGAGAGCTGGGACCAAAGTAACAAAGCCTACCATCAGTAACACACTACGCCGCCAGGGGCTCAAATCCTGCAGTGCCAGACGTGTCCCCCTGCTTAAGCCAGTACATGTCCAGGCCCGTCTGAAGTTTGCCAGAGTGCATTTGGATGATCCAGAAGAGGATTGGGAGAATGTCATATGGTCAGATGAAACCAAAATATCAAAAACTCAACTCGTCGTGTTTGGAGGACAAAGAATGCTGAGTTGCATCCAAAGAACACCATACCTACTGTGAAGCATGGGGGGTGGAAACATCATGCTTTGGGGCTGTTTTTTCTGCAAAGGGACCAGGACGACTGATCCGTGTAAAGGAAAGAATGAATGGGGCCATGTATCGTGAGATTTTGAGTGAAAACCTCCTTCCATCAGCAAGGGCATTGAAGATGAAACGTGGCTGGGTCTTTCAGCATGACAATGATCCCAAACACACCGCCCGGGCAACGAAGGAGTGGCTTCGTAAGAAGCATTTCAAGGTCCTGGAGTGGCCTAGCCAGTCTCCAGATCTCAACCCCATAGAAAATCTTTGGAGGGAGTTGAAAGTCCGTGTTGCCCAGCGACAGCCCCAAAACATCACTGCTCTAGAGGAGATCTGCATGGAGGAATGGGCCAAAATACCAGCAACAGTGTGTGAAAACCTTGTGAAGACTTACAGAAAACGTTTGACCTGTGTCATTGCCAACAAAGGGTATATAACAAAGTATTGAGAAACTTTTGTTATTGACCAAATACTTATTTCCCACCATAATTTGCAAATAAATTCATTAAAAATCCTACAATGTGATTTTCTGGGGGTTTTTCTCCTCATTTTGTCTGTCATAGTTGACGTGTACCTATGATAAAAATTACAGGCCTCTCTCATCTTTTTAAGTGGGAGAACTTGCACAATTGGTGGCTGACTAAATACTTTTTTCCCCCACTGTAACAGAGTACTGACAGTGCAAGAGGAATGAGGTCCCTAACAGGAAATGTGGAAAAAGTTTAGACTCATTCTGGAAGATTAATGTGTCTTGAAGAGGTTCACTCATGGGCCATTACTTAGCTAGTACCAGAGACGGACTGGCCTAGGACAGTTCTGGCAAATGCCAGATGGGTTGTCCATCTTTAGCCCGGTGGGCCTGTCTGAATTGGGCTTTTTCCACCAAATGATCATTATTCTGGCTTATAATTGAGGCCTCGAGGGAAAAATGGGCCGGTGTGCCCCAGTCTGTCCCTGAGTGATACTGTACTGAAATTATGTTTTCCAGTCTAGAAGTTTCAAGCGGAAACATCAAACTAACTTCTCACTTCAAATGCTCTTCATTAGGATTCACTTTAGTTGTCCTTGCTAAATTAATGTCTGTATTGATGCAAATAATGGAATGTGTGTATTAAAGAGATCCCAAATCTAGAGTTGAAATGCAGTCATATGTGCCTCATGGCTGTTATAGGAGGATGGCACTTGATTTTTCTCATTTGTATGAAACCTCTGAAATCAGCTGTTATGAAAAAGACTTAACAATTTCCAGTTACTGTTGCCCTTTTCAGTCTCACAGGAATCAATCCCGGGATATTCCACAAGACGGTGTGCATGTCCCAAATGGCACCCTATTCCCTTTATAGTGCACTATAGTGCCCCCTGGTCAAAAGTAGTGGGTGTAGGATAGGGTGCCATTTAGGAAACAGTATGTGGTACAGAGAGTCCTCGTTTAGTGATGTCACAGTTCATGTAAACTCAGGAAGACTTCCTCTCTAAGTATCCTCAGCTAAGAGACCGGGGAGCGGATTAGTAAGTGTGATGCTGAGCGGAAGAGCAGACAGGGAGGCTAAGGCACAGAGAGACAGAACTGTGGGGTTTCCTTCTAAATGTTTAGATATGGGAAGAGTAAGAGCGCAGAGCCGTATGCTGGGGAGCAGAGGACCAGAGGTAAACAGTGAACTGAGGCGTTGACACAGTAGAGGTATAAACTAGGAAGCTGTAGGGGCAGTGAGGTTCTGGACTGAGGAGGCCCTGGTCTCTCCACTAACCTCAAGGGGTCCAAGACGTCACCTCAGACTGGCCAACAGATTTATTGATCTCCTCACTTGGTGTTGAAGTAAGTAGGGATTTTTTTAGTTTTTTTTTTTAAACATGTTCTTTCTGACTGAGACGTGTCAGTGCAATATTGTTGGCAGATGATGATAGATGTTTTTTGCAACACTTACTAAGATTAACTTTAATGCAACATGATTATTCACTTTATGTAACAAACTCTGCCTGTTACTGACACTCTTGAAAATGGTTAGAGTGATGTTTATGTAGATTAGGCTACATCGTGGGGATGTTTATGTAGATTAGGCTACATCGTGGGGATGTTTATGTAGATTAGGCTACATCGTGGGGATGTTTATGTAGATTAGGCTACATCGTGGGATCTCACCCATGTGATGCTACATCCTGCCTGAAACAAGACATGTTCAGAACTCACACAGGGATATTTATTTGTACAAGGTTTTTCTGATCTGTTGGGATCCCTGACTGAACTTAGTTTTGCTGTCTCTATATCAGGACATGACATCCTATGAACTTTTAAAGCCCCCATGCAGTCTTTTTAATTGTATTTTTAAATCATTACTGTATGTCTAATAAGTCCTTGAGTGGGTTAATTTAATTAAAATAACTCCAAAATATAATTTTTATCATTTAGTTCCCTGAGCCTCTTTTGGCCGTTGAAATGCTCAGTCTGATCGTGTGGGTGTAGGAAACAGATTTGAATATATTTACATACACAGCCCTGATTGGCTGATGGTCTAGGGCACACCCCCTTAACCAGATCATTGGTCTATTATAAAGGAGATCAGATTGTGACACCATGATCTGGGCCAAAAACTCCATCCCACCTGAACAGGCTGAAATTCCAGGCATTCTTTTCAAACAGCTCTTACACGAAAAGGGCATTATCATAATTTTCACAATTTCATAGTGTTATTTGGCCCTCATAAGCTAGGTTTCCATCCAATTGGCGACAGCTTTTCATGTGAATATTCAAAAAACTGCATAAAACAATATGCACATTTTCCCACAAGAGATGTGTTTCCATTAAATGGACTTGTTGCGGATAGAAGGCTGTGCGTGATGACGTAGCACACATAAAAATTACTTTTGCGGTTAAAAAAATAATGAATGTATTGTTTAGTGTTGTGTTGTGTAGTGGCTTTGCTGGCATGCATCCCACTTTATTATTTTTTTGCCCCACCAAGATTTACATGCTAAAATCACCACCCTTTAAAGTTCATCACAACTTATTTCATCTGTAGCCTTATAAACTGCATGCTTTCCCGAGTCGTAGTGGGACCACATAACATATCATCGCGTGACTCCAAGTTTACTTCGATATGATGGTTATTATATAAATATTTGCCCATAAAAGCGTTTCCACTACCATTTCTCACATAATTAATTTTACAGACACAAAAAGATCCCACCTTGTCTAGCGTATTTTATTTCCATCAGGTTTGTCGTGAATTTTTTTATGCGATATGTACTTTACTCGTATAAAATGGTTAGATGGAAAACTGGTTAGTGTGTGGAAATATTTTCTTTTTTTATACAGGAAAATCCGTTTTTTAACTGCACTGTCCCTTTAAGTTAAAAGTCAGTCCTGTGGTATCTGACAATCATCTTATAAAGTCACTATCATAATGTAATCATTACTTATATCCTTCCCACTAGGCACACACTGGTTGAATCAATGTTGTTTCCACGTAATTTAAATACAATTGTTGTTTGTTGTTGTTTGTAGACATATCTACTGTATCTACATGCCTACATGTCTGTTTGTGTCACTTTGAGGTGCAATATCAGACCTCAATATACAATATATACAGTATATACAGTTGAAGTCGGAAGTTTACATACACTTAGGTTGGAGTTATTAAAACTCGTTTTTCAACCACTCCCCAAATTTCTGGTTAACAAACTATCGTTTTGGCAAGTCGGTTAGGACATCTACTTTGTGCATGACACAAGTAATTTTTCCAACAATTGTTTACAGACAGATTATTTCATTTATAATTCACTGTATCACAATTCCAGTGGGTCAAAAGTTTACATACACTAAGTTGACTGTGCCTTTAAACAGCTTGGAAAATTCCAGAAAATGATGTCATGGCTTTAGAAACTTCTGATAGGCTAATTGACATCATTTGAGTCAATTGGAGGTGTACAGTGGGGAATAAAAGTATTTAGTCAGCCACCAATTGTGCAAGTTCTCCCACTTAAAAAGATGAGAGAGGCCTGTAATTTTCATCATAGGTACACGTCCTACTATGACAGACAAAATGAGAAAAAAAATCCAGAAAATCACATTGTAGGATTTTTAATGAATTTATTTGCAAATTATGGTGGAAAATAAGTATTTGGTCAATAACAAAAGTTTCTCAATACTTTGTTATATACCCTTTGTTGGCAATGACACAGGTCAAACGTTTTCTGTAAGTCTTCACAAGGTTTTCACACACTGTTGCTGGTATTTTGGCCCATTCCTCCATGCAGATCTCCTCTAGAGCAGTGATGTTTTGGGGCTGTCGCTGGGCAACACGCACTTTCAACTCCCTCCAAAGATTTTCTATGGACAGAGGAGCCTCTTAAAGAAGAAGTTACAGGTCTGTGAGAGCCAGAAATCTTGCTTGTTTGTAGGTGACCAAATACTTATTTTCCACCATAATTTGCAAATAAATTCATAAAAAATCCTACAATGTGATTTTCTGGATTTTTTTTTCTCAATTTGTCTGTCATAGTTGACGTGTACCTATGATGAAAATTACAGGCCTCTCTCATCTTTTTAAGTGGGAGAACTTGCACAATTGGTGGCTGACTAAATACTTTTTTTCCCCACTGTACCTGTGGATGTATTTCAAGGCCTACCTTCAAACTCAGTGCCTCTTTGCTTGACATCATGGGAAAATCAAAAGACATCAGCCAAGACCTCAGAAAAGAAATTGTAGACCTCCACAAGTCTGGTTCATCCTTGGGAGCAATTTCCAAACGCCTGAAGGTACCACGTTCATCTGTACAAACAATAGTATGCAAGTATAAACACCATGGGACCACGCAGCCGTCATACTGCTCAGGAAGGAGACGCGTTCTGTCTCCTAGAGATGAACATACTTTGGTGCGAAAAGTCAATCCCAGAACAACAGCAAAGGACCTTGTGAAGATGCTGGCGGAAACAGGTACAAAAGTATCTATATCCACAGTAAAACGAGTCCTATATCGACATAACCTGAAAGGCCACTCAGCAACGAAGAAGCCACTGCTCCAAAACCGCCATAAAAAAAAGCCAGACTACGGTTTTCAACTGCACATGGGGACAAATATCGTACTTTTTGGAGAAATGTCCTCTGGTCTGATGAAACAAAAATAGAACTGTTTGGCCATAATGACCATCGTTATGTTTGGAGGAAAAGGGGGGGACTTGCAAGCCGAAGAACACCATCCCAACCGTGAAGCACGGGGGTGGCAGCATCATGCTGTGGGGGTGCTTTGCTGCAGAAGGGACTGGGGCACTTCACAAAATAGATGGCATCATGAGGAAGGAAAAGTATGTGGATATATTGAAGCAACATCTCAAGACATCAGTCAGGAAGTTAAAGCTTGGTCGCAAATGGGTCTTCCAAATGGACAACTTATTTTTATTTTTATTTCACCTTTATTTAACCAGGTAAGCCAGTTGAGAACAAGTTCTCATTTACAACTGCGACCTGGCCAAGATAAAGTAAAGCAGTGCGATAAAAACAACAACACAGAGTTACATATGGGGTAAAACAAAACATAAAGTCAAAAAAATATATATATATATACAGTGTGTGCAAATGTAGCAAGTTATGGAGGTAAGGCAATAAATAGGCTATAGTGCAAAATAATTACAATTAGTATTAACACTGGAATGATAGATGTGCAAGAGATTATGTGCAAATAAAGATACTGGGGTGCAAATTAGCAAAATAAATAACAATATAGGGATGAGGTAGTTGGGTGGGCTAATTTCAGATGGGCTGTGTACAGGTGCAGTGATCGGTAAGGTGCTCTGACAACTGATGCTTAAAGTTAGTGAGGGAGATAAGAGTCTCCAGCTTCAGAGATTTTTGCAATTCGTTCCAGTCATTGGCAGCAGAGAACTGGAAGGAATGGCGGCCAAAGGAGGTGTTGGCTTTGGGGATGACCAGTGAGATATACCTGCTGGAGCGCATACTACGGGTGGGTGTTGCTATGGTGACCAATGAGCTAAGATAAGGCGGGGATTTGCCTAGCAGTGATTTATAGATGGCCTGGAGCCAGTGGG
The DNA here is from genome assembly GCF_020615455.1 of Coregonus clupeaformis. Taxonomy (NCBI): domain Eukaryota; kingdom Metazoa; phylum Chordata; class Actinopteri; order Salmoniformes; family Salmonidae; genus Coregonus; species Coregonus clupeaformis. Next base: position 12,874,666 of record NC_059219.1, read on the forward strand.
TTTGACGACAAACATGTAATGAGGACCAGCCAACAAGAGCGTACAGGTCACAGTGGTGGGTAGTGTATGGGGCTTTGGAGACACAACAGATGGCACTGTGATAGACTACATCCAATTTGCTGAGTAGAGTGTTGGAGGCTATTTTGTAAATGACATCGCCGAAGTCAAGGATCGGTAGGATAGTCAGTTTTACGAGGGCATGTTTGGCAGAATGAGTGAAGGAGGCTTTGTTGCGAAATAGGAAGCCGATTCTGGATTTAACTTTGGATTGGAGATTCTTAATGTGAGTCTGGAAGGAGAGTTTACAGTCTAACCAGACACCTAGGTATTTGTAGTTGTCCACATACTCTAGGTCAGACCCATCGAGAGTAGTGATTCTAGTCGGGTGGGCAGGTGCCAGCAGCGTTCGATTGAAGAGCATGCATTTAGTTTTACTAGTGTTTAAGAGCAGTTGGAGGCTACTGAAGGAGTGTTGTATGGCATTGAAGCTCGTTTGGAGGTTTGTTAACACAGTGTCCAATGAAGGGCCAGATGTATACAAAATGGTGTCGTCTGCGTAGAGGTGGATCTGAGAGTCACCAGCAGCAAGAGCGACATCATTGATATACACAGAGAAAAGAGTTGGCCCAAGAATTGAACCCTGTGGCACCCCCATAGACTGCCATAGGTCCAGACAACAGGCCCTCCGATTTGACACATTGAACTCTATCTGAGAAGTAGTTGGTGAACCAGGCGAGGCAGTCATTTGAGAAACCAAGGCTATTTAGTCTGCCAATAAGAATGCGGTGGTTGACAGAGTCGAAAGCCTTGGCCAGGTTGATGAAGACGGCTGCACAGTACTGTCTATTATCGATCGCGGTTATAATATCGTTTAGGACCTTGAGTGTGGCTGAAGTGCACCCATGACCAGCTCGGAAACCGGATTGCATAGCGGAGAAGGTACGGTGGGATTCAAAATGGTCGATGATCTGTTTGTTAACTTGGCTTTCAAAAACTTTCGAAAGGCAGGGCAGGATGGATATAGGTCTGTAACAGTTTGGATCTAGAGTGTCACCCACTTCGAAGAGGGGGATGACCGCGGCAGCTTTCCAATCTCTGGGGATCTCAGACGTTATGAAAGAGAGGTTGAACAGGCTAGTAATAGGGGTTGCGACAATTTCGGCGGCTAGTTTTAGAAAGAAAGGGTCCAGATTGTCTAGCCCAGCTGATTTGTAGGGGTCCAGATTGTGCAGCTCTTTCAGAACATCAGCTATCTGAATTTGTGTGAAGGAGAAGCGGGGGGGGGCATGGGCAAGTTGCAGCGGAGGGTGCAGAGCTGGTGGCCGGGGTAGTGGTAGCCAGGTGGAAAGCATGGCCAGCCGTAGCAAAATGCTTGTTGAAATTCTCGATTATTGTAGATTTATCGGTGGTGATAGTGTTTCCTAGCCTCAGTGCAGTGGGCAGCTGGGAGGAAGTGCTCTTATTCTCCATGGACTTTACAGTGTCCCAAAACCTTTTGGAGTTAGTGCTACAGGATGCAAATTTCTGTTTGAAAAAGTTAGCCTTTGCTTTCCTGACTGCTTGTGTATATTGGTTCCTAACTTCCCTGAAAAGTTGCATATCACGGGGGCTATTTGATGCTAATGCAATACGCCACAGGATGTTTTTGTGCTGGTCAAGGGCAGTCAAGTCTGAGGAGAACCAGGGGCTATATCTGTTCTTAGTTCTGTATTTTTTTAATGGGGCATGTTTATTTAAGATTGAGAGGAAATTACTTTTAAAGAACAACCAGGCATCCTCTACTGACGGAATGAGATCTATATCCATCCAGGATACCTGGGCCAGGTCAATTAGGAAGGCCTGCTCGCTAAAGTGTTTTAGGGAGCGTTTGACAGTGATGAGGGGTGGTCGTTTGACCGCGGACCCGTTACGGACGCAGGCAATAAGGCAGTGATCGCTGAGATCCTGGTTGAAGACAGCGGAGGTGTATTTAGAGGGTAAGTTAGTCAGGATGATATCTATGAGGGTACCCATGTTTACGGATTTAGGGTTGTACCTGGTAGGTTCATTGATAATTTGTGTGAGATTGAGGGCATCTAGTTTGGATTGTAGGATGGCCGGGGTGTTAAGCATATCTCAATTTAGGTCACCAAGCAGTACGAACTCTGAGGATAAATGGGGGGCAATCAATTCACATATGGTGTCCAGGGCACAGCTGGGGGCTGAGGGGGGTCTGTAGCAAGCGGCAACAGTGAGAGACTTATTTCTGGAAAGGTGGATTTTTTCAAGTAGAAGCTCAAACTGTTTGGGCACAGACCTGGATAGTATGATAGAGCTCTGCAGGCTATCTCTACAGTAGATTGCAACTCCACCCCCTTTGGCAGTTCTATCTAGACGGAAAATGTTATAGTTGGGGATGGAAATTTCAGAATTTTTGGTGGCCTTCCTAAGCCAGGATTTAGACACTGCTAGAACATCAGGGTTGGTGGAGTGTGCTAACGCAGTGAATAACTCAAACTTAGGAAGGAGACTTCTGATATTAACATGCAAGAAACCAAGGCTTTTACGGTTACAGAAGTCAACAAATGATAGCGCCTGGGGAGTAGGAGTGATACTGGGGGCTGCAGGGCCTGGGTTAGCCTCTACATCACCAGAGGAACAGAGGAGGACTAGAATAAGGATATGGCTAAAGGCTTTAAGAACTGGTCTTCTAGTGCGTTGGGTACAGAGAATAAAGGTGGCAGATTTCCGGGCGTTGTAGAAAAGATTCAGGGCATTATGTACAGACAAGGATATGGAAGGATATGAGTACAGTGGAGGTAAACCTAAGCGTTGGGTAACAATGAAAGAGAGAGCATCACTGGAGGCACCGATTGAGTCGGTCTCCGCGTGTATGGGGGGTGGGACAAAGGAGCTATCTAAGGCAGGTTTAGCTGGGCTGGGGGATCTACAGTGAAATAGTACAATAAGAAATAACCGAAACAGCAATAAGCAAACCATATTGACATGGGAGAGAGGCATAAAGCAATCACAGGTGTAATTTAAGAGAGCTAAGACAACAGCTGGTAATGGCGACACAGTTTGGGCTGGGGCTAAACATAAACAGGATGCGGTACCGTAAAAAGGAACAGTCCAGCAGGCATCAGCTGTATAGCTGAGTTATCATAAGATAACAATGACCCCAAGCATACTTCCAAAGTTGTGGCAAAATGGGACAACAGAGTCAAGGTATTGGAGTGGCCATCACAAAGCCCTGACCTCAATCCTATAGAAAATGTGTGGGAAGAACTTAAAAAGCGTGTGCGAGCAAGGAGGCCTACAAACCTGTCTCAGTTACACCAGCTCTGTAAGGAAGAATGGGCCAAAATTCACCAAACTTATTGTGGGAAGCTTGTGGAAGGCTACCCGAAACATTTGACCCAAGTGAAACAATTTAAAGGCAATGCTACCAAATACTAATTGAGTGTATGTAAACTTCTGACCCACTGGGAATGTGATGAAATAAATAAAAGCTGAAATAAATCATTCTCGCTACTATTATTCTGACATTTCACATTCTTATAATAAAGTGGTGATCCTAACTGACCTAAGATAGGAAATAACAACAAATAATAACAAAGATAGCTAATAATGTAAGCATACTGTGTCCATAATAAGTATATAGGTTGTATGTTGGGAGCTTTTGGGAAAGAGCACAGTTAGAAAGATATGGCATTTAGAAGCAAACCGGATGGACATCATGAAAATGATCGGAGAGGTTGAGAGTAGAAGAAGTTTAGGAGCAAAAAAATAAATATATATATATATATATATATATATATATATATATATAGATAGATATAGAATTATTGTAAAATTAACTCTGTCTATAAGGTGTAGATAGTAAGTATAGACCGGAAGTAGAGGCCTGGGCGTTGTTGTTCACTAATTTACTCCAAGTAGGGAAAGGATGGTGGGGTTGAAAAGTAATAAAGGGGAATATATATATAAAAAATAAAAAAAAACATGGGGGATTGGAAGTGATGCAGACAATTACATTGATAGAAGATACAATCTATCTGCAATATTAAGCTGATCCATCCCCCGAAAAAAAAAAAAAAAAAAAAAAAGATAGGGAATATTTACTAGGATTAAATGTCAGGAATTGTGAAAAACTGAGTTTAAATGTATTTGGCTAAGGTGTACGTAAACTTCCGACTTCAACTGTATGTTGTTTTCTATTTTACTGTCGTTTGCTTTTAAAATAGCAACAATACATCTTTATTACGTTTGTGGTTTATCATTTTTTGGAGTTGTTGCTGAGGCTGGAAGCACAGTGTGAGAGAATTGTCAGCAGAAGTGTGTGAATGAATGTGTTGTAATTGGCAGAGCAAGAAACCATTTATCTCTATAATCTCCGCAGAGAGCTGTTTAATATCAAATTTCCTGCAAATTACACCCTCTGTAACACATGCTCCTACTCATGATGATTAACTTGGCCTTGTGAACTGAATAATATGCAGGGATATTGAAATGAAAATAGTCATTCATTCCCATGTCTCTTTACATTGTGCTGTAGGCAGCCCGTGGCCATTTTGCTCTCGTTGCTTTTGATAAATTACATTATTCATTTAATTATGCCCTCAACTGAGCATGTTATACTCATTAGTTTTGATGTTCTCAATTTTTCTTCTATGAAAATGTAGCAGTCAAACTCGCTACGATGCATCATATAGACACTGAGTGAACAAAACATTAAGAACACCTTGTCTTTCCATGACATAGATTGACTAGGTGAATCCAGGTGAAGCTATGATCCCTTATTCATGTCACCTTTAAATCCACTTCAATCATTGTAGATGAAGGGGAGGAGACAGGTTAAATAAGTAGTTTAAAGCCTTGAGACAATTGAGACATGGATTGTGTATGTGTGCCATTCAGAGGTGAATGGGCAAGACAAAATATTTAAGTGCCTTTAAACGGGGTATGGTAGTAGGTGCCAGGCGCACCGGTTTGCGTCAAAAACTGCAACGCTGCTGTGTTTTTCATGCTCAACAGTTTCCTGTGTGTATAAAACATTTTCCACCACCCAAAGGACATCCAGCCAACTTGACACAACTGTGGGAAGCATTGGAGTCAACATGAGCATCACTGTGGAATGCTTTCGACACCTTGTAGAGTCCATGCCCCGAAGAATTGAGGCTGTTCTGAGGGGAAAAGGCACAGAGCTGTTTCTGTTCCTTTCCACTCAGTTGACTTCCCCACGATCTCCCTGCTCTGCTGGTCCCTCTCCTCTCTGCCCTAATATGGTTAATCGCATGCTGTGGGAAGGGGATTGAGGATTTGAGACCATCTATGTGTGTGTGTGTGTGTGTGTTGTGTCCGACCATTCCAAACACACTTCGATCTACTTGGTGTTATACAAAGTGAGACTAGCAGCTCTTCACAACATGTATTTAAGACAGGGGATTGTCTACAACGTATTGTCTTGTTTACAGTGACACTCATCTATCGGATTTAGACTGTCTTTCCATTGATTTGGTTTACTTTTGACCTTGTAGAGGTCAGATGTAGAAATAGTTGGGTTTGTTTAAAAGTTCAAAAGTAATGTGTATTGTATGATATCCCTTTATAGGAAGTTAACAGATAACTGTGTTGGTTGCTTTCATAAGGTCCCAATCTCAAAACAAAGGAGGGCTGAAATGAATAATAAGATAATATGATGACACTGCAAATACCAAAAGCCCCACAATAATTATGTCTGACGTCTTGAAATCATAGCATCTGTTTTACTCTCTATTGCTCTCTGTGCTGATTATCTTTGAAGAAGTTATCTTTGCCGGAGAACTGAATAATATGAATAATTTGTCATTCACATACAGGCTACAGCTGAATTTCCTATGTCAGTCCTGTTCCTATTGCTAGTGTATATTATGTAGCCTACGTTTTCTTATTTTTCAGTCTAAAAGCCCATCTTCACTGATAAATATAAAAATCAATTACACCCGTCTCTGATTCCCATGTCTGAGAAAACGAATGGATTTCTAGTTGGTAAATAAACTCTTGACATGAATGGAATAGCTCAGATGCCCTTGTAATAGGCTCGTTAATGGGGTTGATGCCAACAGAAACAAACACAGTGACCGTGTCCACAATGGGAGTGGACGGTGGAGAAGTAGTGACATTGGTGGCTAGAGTCCAGGACCCAGGTCAAAGGTGAATAAGTGTTTAGGTAACAGAGGATGCCTGTTCTCATGAGACTCCAGATCCTCAGGAAAGATCTCCCTCCCTGATATTTACACAAAAACATACATGGTTACTTTATCTGGGTTGTGTCTCAAATGGCACTACTGCACTATATAGGGAATAGGGTGCAATTTTGGGACGTAGACATGGACTGCATACACACTGACGTCCGCATGATCCAATGGGATTGGCTGTATAATGTCCGACAGACTTTTCCCATCAAGTATCAAGTTACAATATTTATTTGGATCACATCATAAAGAAATACAACAACAATGCTTGGAAGCTAATTGTGTGAGCAGGGGGTTGATATTTGTTCATGAATGTTTTGTAGATGCAGTCTTCAATCTTTAGAGAATATCACACCATTTAAACACTATTACAACATTATTATGATGTTGTATTATATTTAGATTTCCAATAATGTTTTGCAGAATATTCAGTATGGTTCAGAATTCCTCAACTAAAAATCCCATGGTAAATAGGTGTAGGCTAGTTGTGTTGATCTGCAAAATGAACCCACTAAAATCAATTTTGTTTTTGTTTGTTTTTCAGACCGCGGGGCCAACCACAGAACCATGGAGCCTACCTATACTGTGATGTCACTGGATAACTCTACATCAACTGTGATGCCCATGGCGACCTCCACCGGCAACACCACTGTGAGCATAGAGCCGTACATGCACCGCCTGGCCCATCTAGACGAGGGTCTCTACAACGACTTCTACGGCCTGTGGATCTGCCTGGTGGTGGTCAACACACTCATCTTCATGGTGGGAATGGTTCTCAACACCCTGGCCCTGTACGTGTTCTGCTTCCGCACCAAGCCCAAGACCACCTCAGTCATCTACACCATCAATCTGGCTGTCACAGACCTACTGGTGAACCTCTCCCTGCCCACACGTATTATCCTCTACTACAGTGGGGGAAAGTGCCTCAACTGCTCCTACGTACATATATTCAGCTACTTTGTCAACATGTACTGCAGCATCCTCTTCCTCACCAGTATATGCGTGGACAGATACCTGGCCATAGTACAGGTTGAGGCCTCTAGGAAGTGGAGGAACCCTAACGTGGCCAAGGGGGTGTGCACTTTCATCTGGCTCTTCGCTATCGTGGTCACCTACTCCTTCCTCACCACGGCGTTCCGACATGCGGGCTGCTGCGTCTCCAAGCTCTTCGCCCTGACCATCTTCGAGTTCTTCCTCCCCTTGGTCGTCATCGTGGTGTTCACCGTGCGCATCATGTGTGCCCTGTCCAACTCCAGTCTGATGCAGCAGAGCAGAGAGCGGCGCGTGCGGGCCGTGCAGCTCCTCACTACTGTCCTGGTCATCTTCACCATCTGCTTCACCCCGTTCCACGTCAGGCAGGTAATGGTGTACTTCTACCCCGACATGCCCCACCATGTCATTGTCTACCACGTCACCGTCACCCTGAGCAGCCTGAACAGCTGCATGGACCCCATCGTCTACTGCTTCGTCACCAACAACTTCCAGTCCACCATGAGGAGTTTCTTCCGCAAGGCGGAGCTGGAGCAGACCAGCGGGAACATCATCAGCATGCAGAATAGCTCCAAGGGCTCGGGGACTGTCACGGCTATCGCTCACAGTGTGATGATGAACGTCCTGTCCTCCTCCTCTCCCCAGCAAGGGAACCACATAGCGTGAGACTGAGAAAGGGACAGGAAGACTGAGAGAGGAATGGGATGTACATTGTTCAGAGAGAGATGGATTTATATTGCCTAACTGTGAGACTCTGGAGTGCAATGGACATACTACAGTAGGCTATTCTCCCATTTGAGAAAATGCTTTCCTGCATACTGTATATTGTAGCCTATTGCTGGCTTGGAGATTTAAGTACTTGAAGACATTTTCAGATGAGAAACTTTATTCTTCCTGTGTTGGCCTACACCAGTCACGATGGAGGGCATACGACCTATAACCTGTTTATTGCAACTGTTATACCAGTTGCTCCTGTATTATTTATTTATACTGTACAATTATCATTTGAGGAGTATTTGTTTACTTTTATCCTAGATATTATGGACCACTGACAAAATAGACGAGTAATATTCTACTGCATTGCATTGGAAACAAATATAAATATATAATAAACAGCTTCTGTAGATTCATGTGTGACATTGTTGTCACAAGACATATATCTCTTCAGCTTTCTCCGAAACTGGTTTTATGCAAAGCTTATATTACTGGCAAATATTACCAAACCAATTGTCCAAAAACATATAGAATAAAACATACAACACATTATTGATTTTATAGCAAAAACTTGTTTCATTTCGTTTTTATGACTGTTACAGGGCCAGTAGGGGGCACTCTTCCCTTTGGTCTAAGGCAATCCCAATGCCCCAGGGCAGTGAAGGGGACATTGCCCTGTGTAGGGTGCCTTGTTTTGGCTGGGACATAAAAAAAAATCCCATGGCACTTATTGAAAGAGTAGGGGTGTTAACCCTGGTGTCATGGCTAAATTCCCAACCTGGTCCCATTCCATCATGGCCACCTAATCGGCATATATCACTCACCGCTCCACCTGATGTGTGGTGAGCATTCTGGCACAAAAATGGTCGACGTGCATCACCCAGGTCGGTGCTGCAAATTGGTGGTGGATGAGATGAGTTTCCCCTTTACTATGTAAAGCGCTTTGAGTGCCCGTAGAAAAGCGCTATATTAGTCCACTCAATAATTATGTTTGTTACAATTATCATAGGACTGGTTGTCCATTGGACAAAAAATGCTACTGAATGTTGTGTACATTTGTTGAATAGCATCCAAGCTTGCCTCCATTCGATAGAAGTAGAGCAGTTGGTCATCGATTTTAGTGATGTCAGTAGGTACTGCTTTTTTACGGTGGCAATTAATGAGATTGGGCAATGCATTTGGCATTGGACTAGGCAGCAGCGTGTCGAAAAAAACTAGCAAGCTGAGGCTACACCGGCACACGGACGACTAAGAAAGGACTTGAATACTTATTTACATTGGAAAAAGAGATCAGGTATGTTCGATGTGTATTTTTATGACAGCAGTCGGTAGCCCATCACAAGTCAGCAGGTTATCTACGGGTTAGATTCACCATAGCTAGCTAAAATACTGCAGCTACCTAGCTAGCTTCTAAGCTAACGTTAACTAGCTAGTTAGCTACCGTCTGAGCATGTGAATACATATGTTAGTTGTCAGGTGTATCATTAGCGTTCCTGACAGCTTGTACAATCTACACACCAACGTTAATAGCGGAGATGGTCTATAATATAGCGGGCTTTGACGTTAGATATGGGGCTAATGATACCCATGATATATCGGTAGCGCATGCCAGAACATAGTTAGCTAGGTAACGTTACAGACTGAGGAAGTTTGCAAGCTAAAGAGCTAGCCTGCTAGCTACTGTAACGTTAGCTGTTCGCAAATTTAGCAAGTTGTTGATGAGGCGAGTGTGCTAGTTAGCTAGCTAGCACAGAGTGTCCTTTGCTCCTGCCTGCCGAACACCTGTCGTTAACAGAACTGCAGGAAAACAGTGCCCGGTGTGTACGAGCTATATTTAGCTACCGTTGTTGCCCCCGCCTCTTCTTCTTCTCTGGGGTTTATCGGTGGTTGGCATCCAACGTTATGGTGCATTATCGCCACCTACTGTATTGGAGCACCCCTGCCCCCCCGCCTATGTGGCGCAGCGAGTGGCGCAGCGGTCTAAGGCACTGCATCTCAGTGCTTGAGGCGTCACTACAGACCCCCTGGTTCGATTCCAGGCTGTACCACAACCGGCCGTGATTGGGAGTCCCATAGGGAAGCGCACAATTGGCCCAGAGTCGTCCGGGTTTGGCCTGTGTAGGCCGTCATTGTAAATAAGAATTTGTTCTTAACTGACTTGCCTAGTTAAATAAAGGTGAAATAAAATTAAAATAAAATGGAGCGCAGTGTGCCCAATTTGCGGAGCAAGATTGCCAAAGGCTGGAGAATTTTTTTTGATATCCTTCCCCAGATCTGTGCCTCGACGCAATCCTGTCTCGGAGCTCTATAGACAATTCCTTAAACCTCATGGTTTCGTTTTTTGCTCTGACATGCACTGTCAACTGTGGGACCTTATATAGACAGGTGTGTGCCTTTCCAAATCACGTCCAATCAATTGAATTTATCACAGGTGGACTCAAATTAAGTTGTAGAAACATCTCAAGGATGATTAATGGAAATAGGATGCACCTGAGCTCAATTTCGAGTCTCATAGCAAAGGGTCTGAATACTTATGTAAATAAGGTATTTATGTTTTTAATACATTTGCAAACATTTCTAAAAACCTGTTTTCGCTTTGTCATTATGGGGTATTGTGTGTAGATTGAGGACATATTTTTAATTTAATCAATTTTAGAATAAGGCTGTAATGTAACAAAATGTGGAAAAAGGGAAGGGGTCTGAATACTTTCCGAATGCACTGTATATGCTGTTTAATATGGCGTACCCTATTTGAAATGATGAGCGCTTCTTACATTCACACTTTCATGTTTATTATAATACTTTTCATTCAAACCATATGGTTTGGTTTCAATACTTCAAAACCAAACGGTAGGTCCAGGTAGTCACAAAAATGGATGGCTGTTGGTTAAATTGTGATTTTAATGAATGGAGCGAATTTGGAGCAGCTGTTTTTTTTTCCTGTGAGAGAGAAGCGGATTTTAGCAGAGCGGTTGGAATGGACGTGGAGCGGTACGCAAGCACCGCCCCATGAGCGATGAGCAGGATTTCTGACCGCTCAGCTATTCTTCCCATGAGAATATTGTAGCTAGCTAGACTGGGTGGAGCATTGGGGGGTGGGTACTTCAAGGTCATTTTCCATATGAGGATCTTTAGAAAACATAGTTTAAGAAGTTTGGGGCTACTTCTTGTGTGGTACTTTTCTACAGAACAGGGATTACTGTAAGACATTGGAAATCCCAGCCGTCTTTTTTAAATTTCTCAAAAGTTTAGTTAAATCTCTCTTAGAACAGTACGCCACCTGTTTGGGTTGTTGCTAGCTATCTCATCTACCCTCAGAGCAAGGTAAGTGACTAGAAGCACATAATGAACATCTATTTTTCTAGGCCTACACTATGCTCTCATCTCAAAAAATAATTAAAGAGCAGCAGTAAAATAAAATAACAGGGAGGCTATATACAGGGGGTACCGGTACAATGTGCGGGGGCACAGGTTAGTCGAGGTAATTTAGGTAATATGTACATGTGGGTAGAGTTAAAGTAACTATGCATAGATAATAAACAGAGTAGCAGCAGCGTAAAAGAGGGGGTGGGGTGGGGATGTCAATGCAAATAGTCTGGGTAGCCATGATTAGCTGTTCAGGAGTCTTATGGCTTGGGGGTAGAAGCTGTTAAGAAGCCTTTTGGACCTAGACTTGGCGCTCCGGTAACGCTTGCCGTGCGGTAGCAGAGAGAACAGTCTATGATTAGGGTGGCTGGAGTCTTTGACAATTTTTAGGGCCTTCCTCTGACACTGCCTGGTATAGAGGTCCTGGATGGCAGGAAGCTTGGCCCCAGTGATGTACTGGGCTGTACGCACTACCCTCTGTAGTGCCTTGCGGTTGGAGGCCGAGCAGTTGCCATACCAGGCTGTGATGCAACCAGTCAGGATGCTCTCGACGGTGCAGCTGTATAACTTTTTTAGGATCTGAGGACCCATGCCAAATCTTTTCAGTCTCCTGAGGTTGTATAGGCTTTGTCGTGCCCTCTTCACGACTGTCTTGGTGTGTTTGGACCATGATAGTTTGTTGGTGATGTGGACACCAAGGAACTTGAAGCTCTCAACCTGTTCCACTACAGCCCCGTCGATGAGAATGGGGGCGTGCTCAGTCCTCTTTTTTTATTTCCTGTAGTCCACGATCATCTCCTTTGTCTTGATCACGTTGAGGGAGAGGTTGTTATCCTGGCACCACACGGCCAGGTCTCTGACCTCCCTATAAGCTGTCTCATCGTTGTCAGTGATCAGGGCTACCACAGTTGTGTCGTCGGCAAACTTAATGATGGTGTTGGTCGTGCCTGGCCATGCAGTCATGGGTAAACAGGGAGTACAGGAGGGGACTGAGCATGGGCCCCTGTGTTGAGGATCAGTGTGGCAGACGTGTTGTTACCTTCCCTTACCACCTGGGGGCGGCCCGTCAGGAAGTCCAGGATCCAGTTGCAGAGGGAGGTGTTTAGTCCCAGGGTCCTTAGCTTAGTGATGAGCTTTGATGGCACTATGGTGTTGAACGCTGAGCTGTAGTCAATCAATAGCATTCTCATGTAGGTGTTCCTCTTGTCCAGGTGGGAAAGGGCAGTGTGGAGTGCAATAGAGATTGCATCATTTGTGGATCTGTTGGGGCGGTATGCAAATTGGAGTGGGTCTAGGGTTTCTGGGATAATGGGATAATGGTGTGAGCCATGACCAGCCTTTCAAAGCACTTCATGGCTACAGATGTGAGTGCTACGGGGGGTCGGTAGTCATTTAGGCAGGTTATCTTAGTGTCCTTGGGCACAGGGACTATGGTGGTCTGCTTGAAACGTGTTGGTATTACAGACTCAGTCAGGGACATGTTGAAAATGTCAGTGAACATTCCGGAACATATTCCAGTCTGTGCTAGCAAAACAGTCCTGTAGCTTAGCATCTGCATCATCTGACCACTTCCTTATTAACTGAGTCACTGGTGCGTCCTGCTTTAGTTTTTGCTTATAAGCAGGAATCAGGAGGATAGAATTATGGTCGCGAGGGAGAGCTTTGTACGCGTCTCAATGTGTGGAGTAAAGGTAGTCTAGATTTATTTTCCCTCTGGTTGCACATTTAACATGCTATTGCTGTCTGTCTGACACTGTCTGTATCTGTCTGTCTGTGTCCCTTCTACAGATTAATCAGTCACTCCCGTGGGGCTCTACAGAGGAACGTTGTCCACCACCGCCGGCCCCCGTCTCCCCCACCCACTCAGCCTCCCATCTACAGACATCATGAAATGGGCTCTATCTGAATGGCACTTAATGTGGATTTGTATTCAGTACAGCAGCCAGCAGTGAAGAGAACGAATCTCTTACAAAGCCGCGTTTTGCCACGCAACCTTATGAATTGCTGTCAAAAGTACCTCGAAAGAACTAAAGATAAACAGGATTTTTTCCTTGATGTATAGTGTTGCTGTTTAGAAAGACGTCCTCTGATTGAACATAAAGGGGAAATTAGTTACATCAGAGCTGACAGCACCGTGAACTACATTAAGGGGAACAGTGATAACTTCTCTCTCCTTACGAGCCGGCGACCATGGTCCCCCAGAAGGCTGACTTGGACATTTTGCCAGGTCAGGATGTGGTGGAGATGCCAGTGAAGAAGCCGAACAGTGAGCGGGACGAGGATAGTCCTGATGGGTCTCTGGCTGAGGGTGCAGGGGGGGGACGTATCCCCCTGCGCAAGTGGGTCATGCATGGAGCTGTCATGTTCGGACGAGAGTTCTGCTACGCCATGGAGACAGCCCTGGTCACACCAGTCTTACTGCAAATAGGTGGGTACCAATGGAGGGTGTTAGTTGTAACTCGACCACTAAAAATGGATCAACAAAGGCATTTCATATATACACTTTTTGATAATTGTTTGCCAATTGGTTACCAAAGATTGGTCCCAACCCAGTCTCTGTTAGGTTTACGGTACTCCATCATAAGGGCTGGGAGTTATGTGGGGCTATGTTAACTATCTGCACACTTTGCACAGGCAGTATAACAGACAGGGGACATTACTAGGTTTGTCACCAATGCAGAAAATAACAATGGCTTCTACAAAGTTTGGTAGGGAGGGCGAGAATGTGTGTCTGCACATTTGTCAGCCTGTTTTCCCGCCGGGAAGAGTTTTGTAGTAAAGGGATTTGCCAAACTCCGTCCCTATGATGTAATGTCTATGTACAGTTTAGGATACATGGATAATAGGTGTCTATGCTATCTTTATCTACACAGCATAGAACAGCTCCACATTTCTTTCAATGTATGATGAACATTGTAGGCAGACATTTTCACACAGCAAAGGGTTAGCTACAAATGAACTAGTATTGGATAACATAGGCTTATCTAAATCAGATCCTTCAGGATTGTCATAATAGAAGTAAACGTGAGTGCACATAATAATGTTTCGAAATACTGGTAAAAGTTATTTTTTTTAACCCTTTACACTCGTACCCGTATACTGGTTGAAAATGGCAGATTTGGGCACTAATATGCGCCTAAATTGGAACGCAGTGGCTGTACAGTAACATGCTATACATGACGTCAGAGCTCGGTGGCTGTACAGTAACATGCTATACATGACGTCAGAGCTCGGTGGCTGTACAGTAACATGCTATACATGACGTCAGAGCTCGGTGGCTGTACAGTAACATGCTATACATGACGTCAGAGCTCGGTGGCTGTACAGTAACATGCTATACATGACGTCAGAGCTCGGTGGCTGTACAGTAACATGCTATACATGACGTCAGAGCTCGGTGGCTGTACAGTAACATGCTATACATGACGTCAGAGCTCGGTGGCTGTACAGTAACATGCTATACATGACGTCAGAGCTCGGTGGCTGTACAGTAACATGCTATACATGACGTCAGAGCTCGGTGGCTGTACAGTAACATGCTATACATGACGTCAGAGCTCGGTGGCTGTACAGTAACATGCTATACATGACGTCAGAGCTCGGTGGCTGTACAGTAACATGCTATACATGACGTCAGAGCTCGGTGGCTGTACAGTAACATGCTATACATGACGTCAGAGCTCGGGGGCTGTACAGTAACATGCTATACATGACGTCAGAGCTCGGTGGCTGTACAGTAACATGCTATACATGACGTCAGAGCTCGGTGGCTGTACAGTAACATGCTATACATGACGTCAGAGCTCGGTGGCTGTACAGTAACATGCTATACATGACGTCAGAGCTCGGGGGCTGTACAGTAACATGCTATACATGACGTCAGAGCTCGGTGGCTGTACAGTAACATGCTATACATGACGTCAGAGCTCGGTGGCTGTACAGTAACATGCTATACATGACGTCAGAGCTCGGTGGCTGTACAGTAACATGCTATACATGACGTCAGAGCTCGGTGGCTGTACAGTAACATGCTATACATGACGTCAGAGCTCGGTGGCTGTACAGTAACATGCTATACATAACGTCAGAGCTCGGTGGCTGTACAGTAACATGCTATACATGACGTCAGAGCTCGGTGGCTGTACAGTAACATGCTATACATGACGTCAGAGCTCGGTGGCTGTACAGTAACATGCTATACATGACGTCAGAGCTCGGTGGCTGTACAGTAACATGCTATACATGACGTCAGAGCTCGGTGGCTGTACAGTAACATGCTATACATGACGTCAGAGCTCGGTGGCTGTACAGTAACATGCTATACATGACGTCAGAGCTCAGTGGCTGTACAGTAACATGCTATACATGACGTCAGAGCTCAGTGGCTGTACAGTAACATGCTATACATGACGTCAGAGCTCTGACTCTGCGCTTCACAGCTCTGTATGGGTTTTGAATGGGTTTGTATGAGTTGAATTGGTCAACTTTTGTAAATTCTTTGTTGTCTGAGTGAGGGAAATGCTGTAAATTAAGATGACTCTGTATTTTGAAAGATGAGACGTTGAGGATTATACTAAATACCACTTTGATGTCATACAAGCAAGCCAAACCGTGTTAGGTGGGACAACCACATACTACAGGCATAGAAATAAATGTTTTCCTCAATAACGTAGTTGTCAGAGTCAGAGCTAGAAGAGGGGGAGGATTATTTAAGATACTGTTTGAAGAGGTAGGGTTTCAGATGTTTTCGGAAGATGGGCTGGGACTCTGCTGTCTTAGCTTCAGGGGGAAGCTGGTTCCACCATTGGGGTGCCAGGACAGAGAACAGCTTGGACTGGGCTGAGCGGGAGCTGCCCTCCTGTAGGGCTAGGAGGGCCAAGAGACCTGATGTGGCAGAACGGAGTGCTCAGGTTGGAGTGTAGGGTTTGAGCATAGCCTGAAGGTAGGGAGGGGCAGTTCCTCTTGCTGTTCCGTAGGTAAGCACCATGGTCTTGTAGTGGATGCGAGCTTCAACTGGAAGCCACTGGAGTGTGCGGAGGAGCGGGGTGACATGAGAGAACTTGGGAAGGTTGAAAACCAGGCGGGCTGCAGCGTACTGGATAAGTTGCAGGGGTTTGATGGCACAAGCGGGGAGCCCAGCCAACAGCGAGTTGCAGTAGTCCAGACGGGAGAGGACAAGTTCCTGGATTAGGACCTGCGCCGCTTCCTGTGTGAGGTAGGGTCGTACTCTACGGATGTTGTAGAGCATGAACCTGCAGGAGCATGTTACTGAAGTATTTTCAGATTTCATTATCAACAAATGTGGAGTAAATGTAAAATCAACAGTGTAACGGTTGGATTCAGTCTTGTGAACTGTTGTGTACTCTCCTTTGGTCTAGTAATTGTCCCATTATCTCTAAACTCTTCCCTTTCAATTGCTACCAAGATTATGCATATGCTTTTCATATTTTGTTCTGTAGGAAACATTTCAATTTAGCCCTATCCATATAGGCCAATTCCCATGAGTGTAAAAGGTTAAGTCTTGGTGACATTTCCCACTATTCCCTTGAGTATAACCTAGTCCCAGTCATTCATTACGGGCCCCTGATGTGTAGCCTATGTTGAACTACTTTTCCTTGGTATTTATGAGAAGGACAATGTCACAGACATGTTGGTGAGAACATCTGACTTGATGCCAGCTTCTCATATGTTGTTGATGTTCTGAGAGAGTTATAAAAGTCTGTCCAGAAGCCAGTGACATTTCAATAGCCATTTTACTGCTCAGACTGAGCAACAAACTAGGTCACATTCAGTGCATTCCACTCCATAAACGCAACAAGCTACGCATTTAGCCTTTCCTGATCAAATTCAAACGTGCACTCTACCTAGCATTTGAAAGAGGATAGAAAGCTGCCATTTATTGTGTTTCCAGTTGCACTATCTCTGTTCTGTTGTTGCCATAGCTCTGCAAGGCCTATTTCACTGTAGCGTTCCTACAGGGGGAAGTCTCGCAGCGATAAAGATTGTCAGTTTGTTTCCAGACTTCTTCCAGCAAGTTGTGTCTTGCGTGAGGACTCTATCTAGGTCAATGAACAACCGGCTTGTAGAAACAGGTCCTCTTGTTTTTCCTTTTTAGTGACAATTGTCTAACACACATTCTCACACATTCTAGTGGGAGATGTACAATGATTGTTGTTTAATGTGTAGGCCTAGTGAAGTAGAGCATCAGTAGCATAGCCTTCACCATACTGCTCAGTAAAACAGCCTAGTTCTGAGCCACAGTCTACAGTACATCAGAGTGGAGAGTGAACAACACATTACGTTGAGATGATTCCAGCCACCCACAAACCTCCTTTCACTTCACCTCACCTCACACGCCCCGATTTGAAATGCATTTCCTCACCAAACCTGCTAGTGACTATGGAATGGCTAGACTGTGATTCAGCATTTGTCATTGTTGATTAAAAGCTCTGATTGCTGTGGTTCTGTGATTCTAGCCTGTAGTGTTACTATGAAGAACGCCCTTTAGGCTGCAGGCTAAATATTTTGTAATAGCTGAACTTTTGACAGACAAAAACAATTCATTGATGAATGCTAATACGATTTAATCCGCGATCAGTCTCTCTGTGGCCAAAGCCTTAAGCATATTGACTGAAGTTTTTGAGTTATTTTTTTATCCTCCCAGGTCTTCCAGAGCAGTACTACAGCCTGACATGGTTCCTGAGCCCCATCCTGGGCCTGATCCTCACCCCTCTCATTGGTTCAGCCAGCGACCGCTGCACCCTGAAATGGGGCCGCAGGAGACCCTTCATCCTGGCACTCTGTGTGGGGGTGTTACTGGGAGTGTCTCTCTTCCTCAATGGGTCCCTCATAGGTGAGCCTAGTATCCATTGGTACTTAGTTTTGAGGGAGATACTGGCTGAGTCCCAAATGGCACCCTATTCCTTATAAAGTGCACTACTTTTGACCAGAGCCATAGAGCCCTGTGGTCAGAAGTAGTGCACTATAAAGGGAATAGGGTGCAATGTGGGACTCAGGCACTATTTAATCATCATATATTAGAAATGTGAACCTCCCTTAGATGCTCATAAGAAAAAAACGTGTATATAGGCTACAAATGATATTTTCTTCTGTATTGTAAAGATGATGATTCGTTGTAATGAAAGCACTATGCTATATAGATAGAATGCATTATTATTGGTATTTTTCTGTATGCTCTAGGATTAGCCCTCGGGGACGTTCCCAACAGTCAGCCCGTTGGGATAGTGCTGACGGTGTTGGGTGTGGTGCTACTGGACTTCAGTGCAGACGCCTCAGAGGGGCCAATCAGAGCCTACCTGTTGGATGTAGCCGACACAGAGGAGCAGGACATGGCCCTCAACATACATGCCTTCTCTGCAGGTACACTATGCTGCCGTAGTTGTATTGGCTCCTTCTCCATAGTCTGTCTGTGGTTCTTTGTGTCCTCTCCTCCAATACGCTCCTCTCCTCCTCAGACAGTTCGGAGGGAAGGGAGAAGAGGATTTAAGGACCCTACAAGCACATTTCCTCTCCTCATATCCTGTTCTCTTTCTCCGCTTTCGTCTGATGTTTTGAGGAGGAGGCAGGGAGAGGGCGGGAGGAGAGACCACTAAGACACTTTATAGAATCACTATGTAACTGGGGGTGGTGAATGCCAAATCCACAGTTACTCTATAACGGTTCTTCTTGCACAATGTTACATTAAGAGGGCTATAAAAGTTGTGTCTCATGTCACTTTTGAGTTCTTTGCGTTTTAATTTCATGTTGTTGAAGCTGGTGTGTATGATCGGTGGCGCTACATGTTTGGAATGTGAGGCCACATGGAGCTCCCTCTAAACAAATACAATCTTTACCTTTATTGGTCACGATTGCTCCCGTGATGATTCCCTGAGGGGAAATAACCAAAAACACATAATGACACTAATTTATCATCTGCATTTTGTTTTGACATTGTGTTTTTGGCAGGGCTGGGAGGAGCGGTCGGCTACATGCTGGGTGGCCTGGACTGGACCAGCACCATCCTGGGCACGGCCTTCAAGTCCCAGGAGCAGATCCTGTTTGTGTTTGCTGCCGTCATCTTCACCATATCTGTGATTCTACACATGTTCAGTATCAAGGAGGAGAGTTTTGAGGCTCGTGATGACACTCCGGGAGAGGGAGACTCCGACAGCCTGTCCTCTTCAGGGAGACTGAAGGGGGGCTTGGCGGGGCCTCGTAGTATACCTCAGCTGGACATTATAGGAGAGGAGAACGCCCAGTCAGCGAGAGAGGTCTTTATCAACATGGACAGGGTGAGGAGTAAGAGTGACTCGGTGCTGGCCATGCCTGACGCCACCATCGAGCTGGACTCCGACCTGGACCAGGACGGTAATTTCCTGGCCGACATCGAGCCCTCCATCTTCCAGGACTTCCAGGACTACCCCCAGGACTACCCCCAGGACTTCTACCCAGGCACTCCTCATAGACCCTACAGCGGTTCGGGCATCCAGGACCAGGAAGGCCCCCAGCCCCAGGTCCAGGCAGACAGCCAGCTGCCCCTCTTCCTTCAGGACCCCTCCCCCTACTACAGCAGGGAGTACATGTTGCTTGACAACCAGGCCAACCAGGGAGCCAAGGGCCTCAACAGGGCCTCAGGGGCCACGGCCGTCCCCTCCAACCACACGGCCCGCGGTGCCAACAGCCAGGGCCGTATGCCAGGCATGAGGCCGTCCAACACCAGCACCACCGCCGGGTCACGCCGCTTCCCCCACACCTTCTACCGCCAGCCCTCATTTACATTCTCTTACTATGGCCGCGTGGGTTCAGCACGCTACCGCCACCGCAGAAACACCATGGGCAATCCGGCCGGCGCCAACCTCCGCATCAAGGCCTCGCAGAGCATGAACGACATCTACGAGCACATGCAGAGGCGGCAGGAGAGGAGGGAGCTCCAGCAGAGCAGCAGCACGCTGTCCAGCGGTGACTCTGAGAGCGACGACGGGGCCGAGGGGGGTACCACGGTCAAGCTGCTGTGGCTGTCCATGCTGAAGATGCCCCCCCAGCTGCTGAGGCTCTGCGTCTGTCATCTCCTCACCTGGTTCTCTATCATCGCTGAGGCCGTCTTCTACACAGACTTCATGGGACAGGTCATATATGCTGGAAAACCCACAGTAAGAACCTGTCCAGTCCCCCATTGTTGTTTATTGTAGTTCATTATAGTTTGTAGTTCATTTCAGTAAGAGAATTAGCAAACTCTTCCTTTATTTGTCCATCTTTCTTCTACCCAATCTACTGTTCCTGTTTTCCTTCCTTTTCTATTACTACTTCTCTTTTATATTCTCTGTTTCCTCTCTGCAGGACAGGGAACCCTCTGAGAATCACTATGTCTCTGTCTCCTCTCTGCAGGACAGGGAACCCTCTGAGAATCACTATGTCTCTGTCTCCTCTCTGCAGGACAGGGAACCCTCTGAGAATCACTAGGTCTCTGTTTCCTCTCTGCAGGACAGGGAACCCTACTGACAAGGGCTCAAGTTCTTTTAAATGCCAATGTATTGTTTTTAACGGTACAACATTACAATTCTGAGAATATGCAGAATTTTGCGCCACACATTTCTTTCAGTTTGTGGACTTCTGTATGTCCTATTTTCTCCATCTAGGCTCCTGCTAACTCCACTGGACTGCAGAACTACCATAAAGGGGTTCAGATGGGCTGCTGGGGACTGGTTGTCTATGCTGCTACCGCTGCAGTCTGCTCAGGTAGGTCCTACTCTTTAGAGAAATACACAGGAAATACACAGTATGGACAGCCACGTGTACAGTATGGACAGCAACATGGACAGCCACATGTACAGTATGGACAGCCACATGCAATAAACACATTAAGGCAACGTGTACAGTATGAACAGCAACGTGTACAGTATGGACAGCAAGGTGTACATTCTGGACAGCAACGTGCAATAAACAATTACAGCAACATGCACAGTATGTACAGCAACGTGAACAGCAACGTGAACAGCAACATGTACAGTATGAACAGCAACATGTACAGTATGAACAGCAACATGTACAGTATGAACAGCAACATGCAATAAACACATTACAGCAACATGTACAGTATGAACAGCAACATGTACAGTATGAACAGCAACATGCAATAAACACATTACAGCAACATGTACAGTATGAACAGCAACATGTACAGTATGAACAGCAACATGCAATAAACACATTACAGCAACATGTACAGTATAAACAGCAACATGTACAGTATGGACAGCAACATGCAATAAACACATTACAGCAACATGTACAGCAACGTGAACAGCAACATGTACAGTATGAACAGCAACATGTACAGTATGGACAGCAACATGCAATAAACACATTACAGCAACATGTACAGTATGTAAAGCAACGTGTGCAGTATGAACAGAAACATGTACAGTATGAACAGCAACATGTACAGTACAAACAGCAACATGTACAGTATGAACAGCAACATGCAATAAACACATTACAGCAACATGTACAGCAACGTGAACAGCAACATGTACAGTATGAACAGCAACACGTACAGTATGGACAGCAACATGCAATAAACACATTAAGGCAACATGTACAGTATGAACAGCAACATGCAATAAACACATTACAGCAACATGTACAGTATGAACAGCAACATGTACAGTATGGAAAGCAACATGCAATAAACACATTACAGCAACATGTACAGTATGAACAGCAACATGCAATAAACACATTACAGCAACATGTACAGTATGTAAAGCAACGTGTGCAGTATGAACAGCAACATGTACAGTATGAACAGCAACATGTACAGTACAAACAGCAACATGTACAGTATGAACAGCAACATGCAATAAACACATTACAGCAACATGTACAGTATGTACCGCAACGTGAACAGCAACATGTACAGTATGAACAGCAACACGTACAGTATGGACAGCAACATGCAATAAACACATTAAGGCAACATGTACAGTATGGACAGCAATGTGTACAGTATGGACAGCAATGTGTACAGTATGGACAGCAACGTGTACAGTATGGACAGCAATGTGCAATAAACACATTACAGCAACATGCACAGTATGTACAGCAACGTGAACAGCAACATATACAGCAATGTGAACAGCAACATGGACAGTATGAACAGCAACATGGACAGTATGAACAGCAACATGGACAGTATGAACAGCAACATGGACAGTACGAACAGCAACATGGACAGCAACGTACAGTACGAACAGCAACATGGACAGTACGGACAGCAACGTACAGTATGGACAGCAACGTACAGTACGGACAGCAACGTACAGTATGTACAGCAACGTGAACAGCAACATGTACAGTATGAATAGCAACATGTACAGTATGGACAGCAACATGCAATAAACACATTACAGCAGTATGTACAGCAACGTGAACAGCAACATGTACAGTATGAACAGCAACATGGACAGCAACATGCAATAACCACATTACAGCAACATGTACAGTATGAACAGCAATGTGAACAGCAGCATGTACAGTATGGACAGCAACACGTACAGTATGGACAGCAACATGCAATAAACACATTACAGCAACATGTACAGTATGAACAGCAATGTGAACAGCAACATGTACAGTATGGACAGCAACATGTACAGTATGGACAGCAACATGCAATAAACACATTACAGCAACATGTACAGCAATGTGAACAGCAACATGTACAGCAATGTGAACAGCAACATGTACAGCAATGTGAACAGCAACATGTACAGCAATGTGAACAGCAACATGTACAGTATGAACAGCAATGTGTACAGTATGGACAGCAACGTGTACAGTACGAACAGCAACGTGTACAGCAACATGAAAAGTACGGACAGCAACATTAAAAGTACGGACACCAACATGAAAAGTACGGACAGCAACATGAAACAGCAACGTGTACAGTACGGACAGCAACATGAAACAGTACGGACAGCAACATGAACAGCAACGTGTACAGTACGGACAGCAACATGAACAGCAACGTGTACAGTACGGACAGCAACATGAAACAGTACGGACAGCAACATGTACAGTATGGACAGCAACGTGTACAGTATGGACAGCAACGTGTACAGTATGGACAGCAACGTGTACAGTATGGACAGCAACGTGTACAGTACGGACAGCAACATGAACAGCAACGTGTACAGAATGAACAGCAACATGAACAGCCACATGTACAGCATAGTATGTATACCAAAGAGTGAGGACTTGACTCACAAGCAGTAAAGTGGGTAGGAAGTACAAAGTACATGCTACTTAATGCAACTCATTTGTGCCAACTTAATAATGTTGCGTATGTTGTATTTGTTGACAGCTGTGCTCCAGAAGTACCTGGACAACTACGACCTGAGCATTAAGGTCATCTACATCCTGGGTACTCTGGGCTTCTCCCTGGGAACCGCAGTCATGGCGATCTTCCCTAATGTCTATGTTGCCATGGTGATGATCAGTACCATGGGCATCATCTCCATGAGTATCTCCTACTGCCCCTACGCTCTGCTGGGCCAATACCACGAGAACAAGCAGGTGAGGATCACTATGGTTCACTATAGATCACTATACACTGAGTGTACAAAACATTAGGAATGCCTTCCTAATATTGAGTTGCACCCCCCCTTTTGCCCTCAGAACAGCCTCAATTTGTCGGGGCATGGAATCCGCAAGGTGTCAAGTATTTCACAGGGATGCTGGCTCCAATGTTTCCCACAGTTGTCAAATTGTCTGGATGTCCTTTGGGTGGGGGACCATTCTTGATACATTCCTTCAATGGCTAATGGCTGAAGGCAATGCCAAACGTCCGATGGCTGTAGTGTAGCAGAGCCGTTACGTGATTTCTGTCTCACGTCCTTTCTATTAAATGTTAACATAGAACTACATGTCCACATGTCTTGTAGGGTTAAATGAGACTATACACTGAGTATACCAAACATTAGGAACACCTCAGAACAGCCTCATTTCGTTGGGGCATGGACTCTACAAGGTGTCGAAAGCATTCCACAGGGATGCTGGCCCATGTTGTCTCTAATGCTTCCCACAGTTGTCAAGTTGGCTGGATGTCCTTTGGGTGGTGGACCATTCTTGATACACACAGGAAACTGTTGAGCTTGAAAAACCCAGCAGCGTTGCAGTTCTTGACACAAACCGGTGCGCCTGGCACCTACTACCATACCCCGTTCAAAGGCACTTTAAATATTTTGTCTTGCCCATTCACCCTCTGAATGTCACACATACACAATCCATCTCAATTGTCTCAAGGCTTAGAAATCATTTTTTAACCTGTCTCCTCCCCTTCATCTACACTGATTGAAGTGGATTTAACAGGTGACATCAATAAGCTCATAGCTTTCACCTGGTCAGTCTGTCATGGAAAGAGCAGCTGTTCATAATGTTTTGTACACTCAGTGTAGATGACTATGGTTCACTATAGATCTTAACAGACCTAGTTAGTACATTCTGTTGGGCCAGTATCATGAGAACAAGGATGTCGGTACACTTTCAAACTGGTCATATTCTTAATACAAACTACTTTATATGGATATGATGTTGCTCATTATAGGCCAAGTTGATGATAATTGAGTTTCCTACTAGGTAATAGCCTATCATGTACTGTAGCTGACGTGAGAGATTAGTAAAAAAGGTAACATCTTTTTGCCTCCTATCTTTCCCCCAGTACATCCACCACAGTCCGGGGAACTCTCGACGAGGCTTCGGCATCGACTGTGCCATACTGTCGTGCCAGGTGTACATTGCCCAGATCCTGGTTGCGTCTGCGCTGAGCGCGGTTGTGGACGCGGTGGACAGCGTGCGGGTCATCCCAATGATGGCCTCTGGAGGCTCCTTCCTTGGCTTCCTCACCGCCACCTTCCTGGTCATCTACCCAGACTCCTCCACTCCCACCACTACGCAGGACCAGGAGGGTTATGGAGAGGAGGGGGCTCAGGCCCTGGTGGCCCCAGAACCAGGCCCCAGCGGTAGCAGTATACAGGAGGCAGTAGTCCTGCTCAAAACGACGCCCAAGGGCAGCAGCAGCACGGCAAACCACGAGTCCACTATTTAACAAAGAAGAAGAGAGGCACGGACAAAATACTGGTGGCATCTCCATAGTCATAAAGTGGCTTCCTCTCTGTCTCGTTTCTTTCCTCTGCACAGATATCTAGTGGAGAAAGACTGTGAACAAACCTTAACACTCACTAGTCGCACGAGTGCCGATGGTATGGACTGTTCAATGAACATATTGTTGTGCAATTCTTGACATATGGCTGTTGTACAGAGGCCTTGTGTTTTTCTCCTCCTCATGGGGTTCCAGAGTTTGTGGTTTCACTGGTTGCGTCCCAAATAGCACCCTACTCCCTTTATAGTGCACTACTTTTGACCTGGGTCCATAAGGCTCTGGTCAAATGTAGTGCACTAAATAGGGAATATGGTGCCATTTTGGTATCATTCACTGTTGAAAGGCCTGCAGGAAGCAATATAATAATAAATATAAAATAATATGCCATTTAGCAGACGCTTTTATCCAAAGCGACTTACAGTCATATATCAGACTATCCACCTCATACACATAGGAGCTAATGCTGGACTCTCTTTTTTTTGTCATACACATAGGATCTAATGCTGGACTCTCTTTTTTAGTCATACACATAGGATCTAATGCTGGACTCTTTTTTTAGTCATACACAGGATCTAATGCTGGACTCTCTTTTTTAGTCATACACAGGATCTAATGCTGGACTCTCTTTTTTAGTCATACACATAGACATGATCTAATGCTGGACTCTCTTTTTTAGTCATACACAGGATCTAATGCTGGACGCTCTTTTTTTTAGTCATACACATAGGATCTAATGCTGGACGCTCTTTTTTAGTCATACACATAGGATCTAATGTGTATGACTTTTTTAGTCATACACATAGGATCTAATGCTAGAGTGCACATGTGAATATTTTCACTGCATTTCTACATTGAAAACATGTTTTGTTGATTTTATTTTGTGATTGTACAAAATGGTTGGAGTGACCGAAACATAGTTTCCCCACAGACAGAATGCTATAGGAGTCTCTCTCTCTTACTGTGCCCTCACTAAAGATGCTGCTGCCACAGAGGATCCAGTTCAGGGTCATTCGGTTACATTCCCTATTATAAACACCCTCCACTAACTCTATTTCTACTGTCTATTGACATGTATATCATGAAAACACTCAGGGGTATTATACAGCACAGAAATGCTGCATCAGACAATATGATGTTCAGGTTTCACCAAAGGTCCAAAGAACTATTCAGAACTTCTTGTAGCTCATATTTGCCATTGACTGGGTTGAGTGGCCTATAGCCTACTGTTTACATTAGAGAGTTGGATAAACATTTTCAGCCTTAAGATAATAAAATGCTGAAGTCATGATGCTTACATGCTAACACATGAATGTTTTAAAAGGGATAATTTTGTAATAATCCATTATAGTATGCTGCATGGAAGGATACTAGATTTCATACTACAACTAGTACTTAAAAATGGTCTATGACCATAAGATGCCTTTGGGCCCATCCAGCATTGAAGAAACCCTATACTGTACTGTGCTGCAGTAACTATCCCTCTGTTGTTCTGAACCATCTGCTCCACAGGGTAACGTACAAAAAAAGTTTTTATGTTTAACAACTGCAAAAGCTGCACAATAAACTTTAAGACGTGACAGTGTGTGTCATTATTTATCTGGCAGAACATTAACGCAAATCTGTTGAGAAATCTATATAGAGATTAACGGTATGTGTCCCAAATGTCACCCTATTCCCTATGAAGTGCACTACTTTTGACTAGAGTCCTACGGGGCATGTACATCTAACGAGCTGTGTGAGCCTAGAAGGTATTCCTAGGCCCAGAGTGTTGGGTTGAGGAGTTGTTCCATCTACGTGGGGTGGTAGGTAGCCATGGTCGTATTCACTAGGAATCAAATGGAAGTAAAGGGGCGGAAACGGGGGACAGACCTACCTGAAATTATCCAATAAGAGATGATCCATCATCACAGCCAGCAGGAACATCTGGCTCTAGAAAGTGGAAAAGGAACATTGTGTCTTTTTGGTACATTTTACTTGTCAACAGCTGGAAATTGAGAGGTTTGGTTGTAATGGGGAAAATATAAATGTCTAACTGGTTGTGAATAGTTTGGGAATCAAATTGGTCACACTCAAGTATTAATCTTTATAATATAAATTATCTCAACATTTTGATTTCAAAGTCGAGCAATGATTTTGTCCAAGTGGAAATGTTATACATGTATTCCCTTCTGCTGTTGAACTGTACAGACTTGTTTTACCCTGTTAACAACTAACCTGCTAACCCTAACCCTGATAACTCACCTGCTAACCCTGTTAACAACTAACCTGCTAACCCTGTTAACTACTAACCTGCTAACCCTGATAACTCACCTGCTAACCCTGTTAACAACTAACCTGCTAACCATGTTAACAACTAACCTGCTAACCCTGTTAACAACTAACCTGCTAACCATGTTAACAACTAACCTGCTAACCCTGTTAACAACTAACCTGCTAACCTTGTTAACAACTAACCTGCTAACCCTGTTAACAACTAACCTGCTAACCTTGTTAACAACTAACCTGCTAACCATGTTAACAACTAACCTGCTGACCCTGTTAACAACTAACCCGCTAACCCTGTTAACATCTAACCTGCTAACCTTGTTAACAACTAACCTGCTAACCATGTTAACAACTAACCTGCTCACCCTGTTAACAACTAACCTGCTAACCTTGTTAACAACTAACCTGCTGACCCTGTTAACTAACCTGCTAACCCTGTTAACAACTAACCTGCTAACCTTGTTAACAACTAACCTGCTAACCTTGTTAACAACTAACCTGCTAACCCTGTTAACAACTAACCTGCTAACCCTGTTAACAACTAACCTTCTAACCTTGTTAACAACTAACCTGCTAACCCTGTTAACAACTAACCTGCTAACCATGTTAACAACTAACCTGCTCACCCTGTTAACAACTAACCTGCTAACCCTGTTAACAACTAACCTGCTAACCATGTTAACAACTAACCTGCTCACCCTGTTAACAACTAACCTTCTAACCTTGTTAACAACTAACCTGCTGACCCTGTTAACTAACCTGCTAACCCTGTTAACAACTAACCTGCTAACTTTGTTAACAACTAACCTGCTAACCCTGTTAACAACTAACCTGCTAACCCTGTTAACAATTAACCTGCTAAACTTGTTAACAACTAACCTGCTAACCTTGTTAACAACTAACCTGCTAACCCTGTTAACAACTAACCTGCTAACCATGTTAACAACTAACCTGCTAACCGTGTTAACAACTAACCTGCTAACCGTGTTAACAACTAACCTGCTAACCCTGTTAACAACTAACCGGCTAACCTTGTTAACAACTAACCTGCTAACCATGTTAACAACTAACCTGCTGACCCTGTTAACAACTAACCCGCTAACCCTGTTAACATCTAACCTGCTAACCTTGTTAACAACTAACCTGCTAACCATGTTAACAACTAACCTGCTCACCCTGTTAACAACTAACCTGCTAACCTTGTTAACAACTAACCTGCTGACCCTGTTAACTAACCTGCTAACCCTGTTAACAACTAACCTGCTAACCTTGTTAACAACTAACCTGCTGACCTTGTTAACAACTAACCTGCTAACCATGTTAACAACTAACCTGCTGACCCTGTTAACAACTAACCCGCTAACCCTGTTAACATCTAACCTGCTAACCTTGTTAACAACTAACCTGCTCACCCTGTTAACAACTAACCTGCTCACCCTGTTAACAACTAACCTGCTAACCTTGTTAACAACTAACCTGCTGACCCTGTTAACTAACCTGCTAACCCTGTTAACAACTAACCTGCTAACCTTGTTAACAACTAACCTGCTAACCCTGTTAACAACTAACCTTCTAACCTTGTTAACAACTAACCTGCTGACCCTGTTAACTAACCTGCTAACCCTGTTAACAACTAACCTGCTAACCATGTTAACAACTAACCTGCTAACCCTGTTAACAACTAACCTGCTAACCTTGTTAACAACTAACCTGCTAACCCTAACACTGTTAATTAACAAGGTATTTATGTACAAATGGAGGATAGGTAATGAATGCACCTTTAAATATCAAAATGCTGTCCCTCCCCAAACGTGTGCAAATTGATTTAAAATAACCAGCAGTGGTTGCCTTTGAAAAAGCAGAATCTTTATACTATTACTGCAACTTTGGTAACACTCAATTTACATTGAGTGTTGTTGAATTGTTACAAATTGCTCACTAGATGGCACTATAACAACAAAGTCGATAGAGAAACCGAATGAGTCTTCTGACATAATTTAATATAGCCGTTTTGTTAAGTAGGCAACGCAGCGTCTTCACTTCTACGACAGCAAATTAGAATGCATTAGGTTTTGAATTCCTTACAAAAGTAGGAGCGACTGCCTTTTTTCCAAACTGTTTCCTCATTGCGCATGATTATGTATCCTTTCTGAAAGCAGGAAGCAGCACACTGTCAATCGTAGTAAGACAGATAACAGCATTTCCGTGGAAGAGCCATTCAACTGCAGTGTTTACAGAGGTGTTTTGACTGTCGCTTTCTGTGGCTACAAATTCATTCAGACGAATGTCAGTAACTTTGGCCCTTGATCTTTGATTACCGATGGACCAACAGGTTGGTGAAGATCATTACTTTGCATTTGAAATAAATCTAACTTTCTGTTTAGACTTTTTTTTATGTAGCTGAGCTACGTTCTGATAGAAGTTAAGCATTTTCATTTTCACGAAAACATTAATATGCTTTGACGGTGATGTATGCACAGTAGCTACCTGTGTGTGATTGACACGCAACATGGAATTTGATCATCACATGCTCTTGGCCAATAAAGTTGTCTTGGCTCTTTCAGGTATTCATCAATGGAAACGAAATACATTGTATGGGGCGGCAGGTAGTTTAGTGGTTAAGAGCGTTGTGCCAGTAACCGAAAGGTCGCTGGTTCTAATCCCCGAGCCGACTAGGTGAAAAATCTGTCGATGTGTCCTTGAGCAAGACACTTAACCCTAATTGCTCCTGTAAATCGCTCTGGATAAGAGCGTCTGCTAAATGACTTAAATGTATGTCAGAGCGTGGTCATGGTTTTAGTTCTGCAGCTATAATTTTTTTATTTAACCATTATTTTACTATGCAAGTCAGTTAAGATCAAATCCTTATTTACAATGATGGCCTACCCCGGTCTCCCAATCACGGCCGGATTGTGATACAGCCTGGAATCGAATCAGGGTCTGTAGTGATGCCTCTAGCACTGAGATGCAGTGCCTTAGACCGCTGCACCACTCGGGAGCCATGGCGTGATTCATGTGTATCATATGAACACTTGTTGTTCTCCTATGCAAAGGAATGCAGGAACTGGTGACTGGTCGCCTTTCAAACAGCCAATTAGAAAATCACAGGTCTATTGTAGATGCCAAAGAGATATGAGTGCAGTTACTGAGTTTTTTTATTTAAAAAAAAATTG
Organism: Coregonus clupeaformis; assembly: GCF_020615455.1. Taxonomy (NCBI): domain Eukaryota; kingdom Metazoa; phylum Chordata; class Actinopteri; order Salmoniformes; family Salmonidae; genus Coregonus; species Coregonus clupeaformis. Next base: position 12,905,547 of record NC_059219.1, read on the forward strand.
AAATCTCAAAAGGCACTTATTTTCAATACAGTAGCACTAGGCCATCCACCCATCATAAAGTGAACTGTGCCACTCCTCTGTAGAGTTTTCTCAGTGACCTATTAAAGGGTATCTCCGTCTTCAGCACACATGAATCCAATTTGCCCAGAACTGCCCCTCAAGCAGGGAAATGCAATTAAAGTTGGTTTATCTTTTATCTCCTGAGATGGCTGCCTTTACAGAGGAGAAGAGCTTGTACTTTACATGATTACAGCTGTATGTCCATCAACTCTGCCTTGTTGTTTGCGAGGTGATTCCATGGTTGCTTTTGATGACACATTTTTTATGGTTTCTCAGAGCAGAGGACGCTCTCTTTAATTTGGTTTATTGGCCTAGTAGTGATCAGGTGAGCTGTGTTTCAAGCCTGCGGGCCTCTCGGCTTGATGTTGTTGTTGTTGGGAATATCTATTAAAAGGTGATATAATAAGCAGGATGTCATGTGTTCTTTTTCTTGTTATCCAGCTGCTGTGATCAAGGGTAAAACAACTTGCCCAACTGAACAAGCCAAGGAGTGTGACTCCTGTTTCTAAAGAACAATATCTCTCTCTCTCTCTCTCTCTCTCTCTCTCTCTCTCTCGCTTGCTCCCTCCTCCAAAGCACAGATCCCATGCTTGGATGTGATTCCACCATTGTGAGCCTGAGGTACAGAGGAGGAAAGTCAGGTTCTGATGGCAGACCATCTTCCCTCAGGGTTACTGGAAGCATGTGTTGTCGTCGGAGCCTCTGGGGATAAACTCAAGGATGTCTACCAGGTAATGCCAATCAGCAAATGCAATTTTTTATACAAAGCTTATTAGACTAGGTTGTTGTTGAATAAATATTGAATCAAAAAGCCCTATGTGCCCTGTCTGTAAAATGGAGGTTAACATGGAATGTTCTGTTTAGTCTTTACAGCAGGGCAACAGGACAACAGACATCCCTTTTTTAGACCCAGAGGTCTTGCAAGTCCACGTGCCTCCGTTTGTGACCAAAGAGAATGCTGATGAGTCTGGTGGCCCCAAAACTTTCAGTCGAGTCCAGTGCAGACGGTCCTTTATCAAGAAGAAGGAGAGGCCAGTGGTGGCTCCTAGTGGCACTGGAGGGGCAGGGAGCAGTGAGGGGGCCACTATAACGGAGGATGTCAGCGTCCCCAAGGACATCGACCTCATGGCCCTGCCCCAACTCTGCTTTCCAGGTAGAGTATATCGTGAAGCTGATAGCCAGTTAAATTTGTCATTGTTGGGATTATAAAGATGACTTGACTTGTTTTGACTTGACTTGAGGTAAACGCCATACCAAAATGAAGGCTGACAGACATCCCTATTTACAATGTCATTGCATTAAAACATTAGCTCGAAGACATTGCCCAATGCACTGTCTAACAATAGAGAGATACAAATAATCCTTATTTTCTGAAATCAGGGGGGCTTCAAGTAACAAATGAACCAAAAGAAGAGCGCTTTCACTTTCTAGTCTTCACGGATGTGTTCGGTAACCAAACCCATGGAGTGGTTGTTCAGTGTTATAGACCATTTCAGGTGTGAGACTTCCCTTTTTTTTCTCCTTGATAAACATATGATCATTTTCATTATAAAGCTGTGCAAAACAAAACACTGTGTTAAACGCTTTCGCTATAACGCTTCTTCCTGCGAAAGACTCAATGCTCAGACAGTTGATTTGTCACTTCTGTCCTCATAGGAAGGGTCAATGTTCTATCAGAATGGACACTGGTCATCCACCAAGACCACTAAGCACTACATTGCTTATGCCATCTGTGTCATATCCAAGCATCCTTACTACAATGCTCTCAAGGACTGTCTGTCTTGGTAAGGGTCAATACATCTTCAGTACAGCCGTATCTGTGTATTGTCATTTCTTAAATCTTTAATTCTCTTCTGTACACTTCCGTAGTTTGCTGGTACAGCTTAGAACATGCAGGTTGTCTGAAGAGAGGGTGAAGGAATTTGCAGCCAAACTGGCTCTGGTGCCCATTCCACCCCCTGGACAACTACATGTGGTGAGCTGCTTTATATCTATCCAAACTGCTAGGCTAACTGAAGTACCAGTGGTTGGTTGTATTGTAACACCAGTCACTCTACATGGACAATGCATTGTTAGGGTTTGATTCCTCCTCGGTCCCTCACGTCTCCCCCTCTCTCCATCCAACGGTCTGAATAAAAATGACCCAAAAATACAAACCACTCTACTACTACTACTACCTGACTGTGTAGTGATGTTGATGATGTATTCACCCCTGACTGTGCCCAGGTGTTCAACCTGAGACCCCTGATGATCGTACTACCTTCCAGAGAGGATAAAGATCACCCCGTTGTAGACCTGGACCTCCATCTGCCCTTCCTGTGCTTTAGGTCCAAACAGATTTTACAGGTGAGGAGAAAGTCATGTTCAGACAGGTAACAGCATTTTCTACAACGAGCCATTCAACTGAAGTGTTCGGAGTGGTGTTTTAACTTCGTCCTAGTCTGGCAACACAAATGTCTGTTTCAATGGACAATATAGTTCTGCTCTCCTCTCCTCTCCTCTCCTCTCCTCTCCTCTCCTCTCTGGTTGTATTGACCCCTGGCCCTGTGTTGGTTTGTCCAGATCATCACTGGTATTCTGATGGAGCAGAGGGTAGTGTTCTTCTCAGCTGACTGGGCCCGCCTCACCCTGGTGGCAGAGTGTTTCATGGTCTACATCCACCCCCTCCACTGGCAGCACCCCTACGTGCCCATCCTCTCAGGCCAGATGCTGGACTTCGTCATGGCCCCCACCGCCTTCCTCATGGGCTGCCACCTCAACCACTTTGAGGAGGTCGCTGCGGTAGGAGGCTTTGTATTAGTAGTAGTAGTTTCTTTATTACAACCTTGGTACATCCTTTATATAACCATGGTTATGTCTTTGGTATGTTATTTGATGTCGGACAACAATATGATTTTCATGATGTCGTTGCGACAAGTGTCCATCTGTCCATATACAGTGTTTAGACCTACTGCTTGGTTTTAGTGTCTTGTTCCGTTTCCAAACAGTTGAAATGTCATCGCAGTTGGAGAAAGAAAGCTTTGACTTTTGAATGTTTTTGGAACTCTCTTCTATTCTCTATGACAGGAAACAGACGACCTGATCTTGATTAATATCGATGATGGAACAGTGTCTTCCTCCTGCTCAGAGACTGTCGACCTACCAGATGTCCCCTTCGCTTCAGCAGAGTGTTTTACGAAGCGGTAGGACACACATTCCAAATGGCACCCTATTCTATATATAGTGAACTACTAGGGAATAGTGTACTACTTTTGACCAGAGTCTTATGGGCCCTGGTAAAAAGTAGTGCACTATATAGGGAATAGGGTGCGATTTGAGAATCAAATACAATTTTATTTGTGACATGCTTCGTAAAGAACAAGTGTCGACTAACAGTGAAATGCTTACTTGCGGGCCCTTCCCAACAATGCAGAGAGAAAAACATTATAACAGGAGGAATACATAGACAATGCAGACTATGTGCTCTGTTCTGTGCTGAAGCTCACTACAACTGAAATGAGACATCCATTGTCTCAATAACACAGAATGAGGATATTGAGAGGTAGAATATCACATCAGTTATCACTCACATTCTGGCACGAACAGTCATGTTTATATAACATAGTTTTTTTGTGTCAGTGAGTGAACAACAGTTTTCTCCTCCTGCTGCTCTACAGGAGGAAAGGCCTCCAGCTACAATATGATCTGGAGGTGTGTCACCAAGGGGCCGGCGCAGACATTAACGAGATGCGCATGCTGAGAAGAAAATGGCAGCAGAACCTGAACTGGGAAATACAGAAGGTTACCTTGGAGATAATTGTCAACATGTTCAGGTCAGTCGTACTGTTCAGACTCTTTTTCTGAGGTGCTTAAAGTATGACATCATCATACACAGCGGGTGGACTTCCTGCTTACAGACATCAACAAGTGAATTCAAATCTGCCAAGACTGCTCTCCCTTGAGGAATGCCCACACTGGGAAGAGCCAATAGTGGCATATGTGAGATTTTGTTGGTGTTGTTTTCTATAAGGAGGAAGTCACCCCGGTGAGGTGTACGAAGATGTTATATTTCCTAGTCTTTAAAGGCACTAATGTAGCCTGTGTATTAATGGTCCGTTGCATTTCCGCCTTTCATCAGGGATGTCAGTGGTCACCTGAACTATGAACACAGAGTGTTTAACAGTGAAGAGTTCCTGAAGACCAGAGAGCTAGCTGACCAACCCTTTTATAAAAAGGTACATGTTGATCACTATCGCTATAAAGAGTACGGTTGATTCCTACGGTCAATTTATACCTGTGTGTCCGTGTAGGTCTTGGAGACACACATCTTTCATTCATTCCTGAAGGACCGCCTCAATAGGAAGATGGATGCTTTCACACGCATGGAAGTCAACACTCGCTCAGAGACACAGAAGTAAGCTCTCACTTACAATATCCCATTCCTGCATATCCCTTCCCCTACCCTCCAAATCACTTTTCTCCCTGATGGGTACAGTGATGGTTAGAATGAATACTGACTTATGGCACCACTGGGAACTGCCTGGACATGTTATGGAATTCAGTCCAATTATTCAGTCACGGAATTATTTTATAGAACACACCGCTGCAAACATGCTTTGTTAACATCAAAGGAAGAGTTTCTCCACAAGTCTGATCCAGTTATCCAGTCTGTTGGATGTTGTATCGTTGTTGAATATTTGAATGAACAGCGGAGGGGGTTTTCTCAAACCTCTCTTCGAGAACCCCCATCCATTTACAGTGTTTGAGAGCTTCGATGATTAGTTGACCAGTTAGGCTTGATGATTAGTTGACCAGTTAGGCTTGATGATTAGTTGACCAGTTAGGCTTGATGATTAGTTGACCAGTTAGGCTTGATGATTAGTTGACCAGTTAGGCTGGATGATTAGTTGACCAGTTAGGCTGGATGATTAGTTGACCAGTTAGGCTTGATGATTAGTTGACCAGTTAGGCTTGATGATTAGTTGACCAGTTGAATCAGGTGTGCTAGTGCTGGAATAGATCAAGTGGAAGAAACTGGCTAGGGATACTGGAGGAGCGATTTGGGAAATTATTGAATTCTGTTACGTAACACACCACTGCAAACATGCTAAATCTATGGCAGGTTTAGGGTCTTGTATGGCATTTAGGGTCTTGTATGGTATTTAGGGTCCTGTATGGTATTTAGGGTCTGTATGGTATACAGTCCTGTATGGTATTTAGGGTCTGTATGGTATACAGTCCTGTATGGTATTTAGGGTCTGTATGGTATTTAGGGTATGTATGGTATTTAGGGTCTGTATGGTATTTAGGGTCTGTATGGTATTTAGGGTCCTGTATGGTATTTAGGGTACTGTATGGTATTTAGGGTACTGTATGGTATTTAGGGTCTGTATGGTATACAGTCCTGTATGGTATTTAGGGTACTGTATGGTATTTAGGGTACTGTATGGTATACAGTCCTGTATGCTATTTAGGGTCGGTATAGTATACAGTCCTGTATGGTATTTAGGGTCTGTATGGTATACAGTCCTGTATGGTATTTAGGGTCTGTATGGTATTTAGGGTCTGTATGGTATTTAGGGTCTGTATGGTATACAGTCCTGTATGGTATTTAGGGTCTGTATGGTATTTGGGGTCCTGTATGTTATTTAGGGTCTGTATGGTATACAGTCCTGTATTATATGTGTCCCATGTCAGAATGAAGGCGATGATAGACATCCCCAGGAGGCCCACCATGCAGGAGATGGCCAGGAAGTATAGCAGTGGCCCAGAGAACCATCTGAACAAGAGGCTGGGGATGAGCCTCCCCAACCTGGGAGAGGAGCGCCTCCTCAGACATACCTCCCTCAAGAAGATCATCATCCCTGAGAGTGGTGAGTACACTCTTAGAAAAAAGGGTTCCAAAAGGGTTCTTTGGGCTGTCCCCATAGGAGAACCCTTTTTGGTTCCAGGTAGAACCCTTTTTGGTTCTAGTTAGAACCCTTTTGGGTTCCATATAGAACTCTCTGTGGAAAGGGTTGTACATGGAACCCAAAAGCGTTCTACCTGGAACCAAAAATGGTTCTTCAAAGGGTCCTCTTATCCTATGGGGACAGCCGAAGAACCCTTTTAGGTTCTAGATGGCACCTTTTTTTTTCTAAGAGGGTTACAAACTTCCAGTAACTTTCCCCAAATTCCCAGGTTTTCCAGAAATCCTGGTTGGAAGGTTACTAGAATTAGGATGGAGTAAGCAGGAAGGTTAAAGTCAAGTGCAAGTCATTAGGCCTTCTGTGAACAAGAAGATTCATCTTAAAAAGGGACATTTCACAAATGTTCAACTTCATATTCATCATCTCCAGCATCACCCCAACATCAACATATGTGAAAATGGCATGTTTCTATATTTTGTAGTAAAAAAAATTGAGCGAGTTAAGCGTTCCAATGACATCATTGGTGAGCGTCATGTGATATTAACCAATTATGAGGAGGCATTACCTACTAATTGCTTACTAATTGTCTTGTTGTTGGTTGATGTCATTGAAAACACTTATCCCCCTCTATCTTTTTTACTATAAAACATAGAAACGCGCCATTTTAACATATGTTGATGTTGGGGTGGTGCTGGAGATGATAAATATGAAGTAATTTGTTTTGTAATTTTCCTTTAATGCTCCTATGTTTACAGTGTCAGTCTTTTTGTCTTTTTCTACACAGCCATGAAGATCCCGCCCAAGCCTGTGAAGATCTTCGAGCTGCCAGAGTTTCCTCCTCCCATGGTGCACCACTATGTCCAGAAATACTACGGAGAGCTGATCATACTACTGGGGAAGGCCATCTTCTGTGTTCCTCCTGAGAACTCCACTCTCCTGGCCAGGTACTTCTGCTTTGTTTAGAACATTAGGTTTACTCATTTCTATTTGTCAAGCCACACTTTAAACAAACTACATCTAAAAAAAGTCCTCAAAGTGACCGAACCGCCGAGTTTACAAAGGCAATGCTCCTGCCGGTAGCAACGAGAGGCACCTGGTGGGCGAGAAAGAGAGAGGGCGCATTAGTGTGTGTCCAACCGGTCAGAATACGCACTACATACGTGCTTCACAAATAATTTATAAGCAAAGTCACACTACTGTCCATACAATCCTTTCCCTATTTCCAAGGTACTTTTACCTGCGCGGCTTCATGAACACGCTGTGTTCCAAGCGTCTTGACGCCCTCAGCGACTTCCAGAACCTCTACAAGACGGACATCGAGATCTTCCCCACCGTCCTGGTGAAGACGCTAGTGGACTCGCTGCAGAAGGACGAGCGCTCCCAGGCAGACCAGCGGCCAGAGCTCAAGCGGCTCATCTTCAAGGTGAAGACAGACAACGAGATGGTGCTGGTCCAAGCTGACGACCACGTGAAGAAGTTTCAGCTCCCTAAAACCCACATGCTGCAGGAGGACTTTGTGAAGCGCATCCAGGAATCTGGGATTGTGAAAGACGTCGCCACCATCCATAGGTTGTTTGAGGCTCTCACTGTGGGTAAGTTGAAATTTACCATCCGTAGGCTGTTTGAGGCTCTCACTGTGGGTAATTTGAGATTTACCATCCATAGGCTGTTTGAGGCTCTCACTGTGGGTAAGTTGAGATTTATCATCCATAGGCTGTTTGAGGCTCTCACTGTGGGTAAGTTGAGATTTACCATCCATAGGCTGTTTGAGGCTCTCACTGTGGGTAAGTTGAGATTTACCATCCGTAGGCTGTTTGAGGCTCTCACTGTGGGTAAGTTGAGATTTACCATCCATAGGCTGTTTGAGGGTAAGTTGAGATTTACCATTCATAGGCTGTTTGAGGCTCTCACTGTGGGTAAGTGACTTACCCATCCGTAGGCTCTTTGAGGCTCTCACTGTGGGTAAATTGAGATTTACCATCCATAGGATGTTTGAGGCTCTCACTGTGGGTAAATTGAGATTTACCATCCATAGGACGTTTGAGGCTCTCACTGTGGGTAAATTGAGACTTACCATCCATAGGCTGTTTGAGGCTCTCACTGTGAGTAAGTTGAGATTTACCATCCATAGGCTGTTTGAGGCTCTCACTGTGGGAAAGTGACTTAGCGGTCAGGCCTCTCATTGACAGGACATGGAAATACATGAGCAGTACAGTATGGTTGTACTATAACAATAAGATCACCCAGAATAATAAACAAGTGATTGATCTGTTAATACAGTTTGAAATACAGTACTACTCTGCCTAGGAACACGGTGTGTGTCATCTGATTATCCTTACTTTATTAATAGGATCTTGTAAGAGTGACTTGGGTTTGGATTCAGCCATGAGGAGTCCCTCCAAATCAGTATTTTACATTGACTCCTCATTGGATGGTAAGCAAAAGACTAGTCCTATGTCCAGTTTGCCTGCAGCATCCCATCGTATGACGTGGCATCTCTGATTTTTCTCTCCATCTTCATCTATGCTTGGATTTAACGCTCGTTCCATGACATCATACATGAGATGTATGGCTGTTGTTTCATGGGGCATCTTCAGCTATGAAAGACGTATACGTGTGCTCTTTGCTTTGACAAAACACAGTGTTCCTGTTTACAATGGATGCTGTTTGAAGTAGCTTGTTTCTATTGGCTTGTATGACATGCATGAACATCAAACTAAAATGATGGAATGCATTTGCATGGTTTTAATGTTCGTTTGATGAGCATGTTCTCTTCAGGTTGCTGAGGCTTGTCATGCCTTGTTTAGATTCACACCACGACTCATACAAAGAATGGCTCCTTGAAGACTGGAGTTGATCTTTCTTCTAAGAGTAGGTTACCTCTGTTTTCCAGGGCAACAGAAGCAGATTGACCCAGAGGTGTTCCGTGTGTTCTACACCTTCTGGAAGGAGACGGAGGTGGAGGCCCAGGACGTTCACCTGCCAGCTGAGGTCATAGAGCACCTGGACAACAACGAGTGTGTCTACAAGCTGTCCTGCTCCGTCAAAACCAACCAGGGAGTGGGCAAGATCGCCATGACACAGAAGAGGCTCTTCCTGCTCACTGACGGGAGGCCTGGGTTTATCGAGATCACCAAGTTCAGAGACATAGAGGTGTGGTTACTTTATGTTTAGGCAGTAGTAGTAGTACTGTTCAGGGATGAGTTCTCTGAAAGCTTTTGTAGTTCTAAAATAATATTTGGCAAGTATAGGCAATGGACGAAAGATGATCTTAGTGCTATGAAGCTTTTGGAAACTCACTGAGTAATTAATAATACGGAAGGGTACATTGGTATGACTACAGTGTATTGCCTTCAATGTTTGGCTTTGTTCAAAGGAAAATATGCCATGATGACGATGACTCATCTGATATTCCTCTCCTCACATTTCAGTTGAATGCATTCAGTTGTCCAACTGACTAGGTATCCCCCTTTCAGGAGGTGAAAATCTCCTTTGCTCCGTTCCTGCTGCTGAGGATCCCGTCTCTGAAGATCAAGTGCAGTCTGAGGAAGGAGGTGTTTGAGGCCAACCTGAAGTCTGAGTGTGACCTGTGGAACCTCATGGTCAAAGAGATGTGGGCTGGGAGGAGGATGGCAGACGACCACAAGGTAGGATATAAACTTTGACATGATCTCAAAGACTGGTGCTACATTCAGTAGGGTATACTGTATGTAACCAAGTTGAATTCATTAAACTAACTCAGCTTGAAATACCACAACCAGCACTGTGGAATTGCTATATTTTCGGTGGCGCAGCTGTCTGAAGGAAGCAAAGCTGTTAAGCAGTGCAGTGACTTCTGTTAAACACTTTGTGGAACGTGTGGGTAGAAATATTAGCATAGTCCATTTTGTCCTCCTGAATGCGTCCTGTGGTTATTCATAATCTTGAAAAACATGTCACATTCTTTTATTACCGTATTATGAAAGATCGGTTGGCACTTTTGGCAGCAGACTTTCCTAAGGTCACAACAGCATCCTTTCTCAAACTATAGCATCCTTTCTAAAAAAGCTGTTGTTTCCTAAATCACACTTTCCTTCTTTTTTTTTTACTCTGGGGAAAACACTGGCCTGGTCGTTTTCTGCATGCTTCCTGAAGTGATATTATTCTTAAAGTGCATGCTTGTCCCACCCCTCTGGCCTGATGGTTTCCTGCAGGCTTCCTAACGTGATATTAATCTTACGGTACAGGCTTGTCCCGCCCCTCTTGCCTGATGGTTTCCTGCAGGCTTCCTAATGTGATATTAATCTTACGGTACAGGCTTGTCCCGCCCCTCTGCTCTTGTGGAAAACATGATATTTTGTCCTAATGCTTTTCTCCTGTTAATGTGATCTCTAGTTAATTGGCCCTACTCATTGTACATTGTAGTGTGTAGTAGGTTATATATATCTCTCTTATAGGATCCTCAGTACAGGAAGTGTGTGTATATTGTCATGTTCCCTTTAAGGATCCTCAGTACAGGCAGTGTGTGTATAAGTTGTCATGTTCCCTTTAAGGATCCTCAGTACAGGCAGTGTGTGTATAAGTTGTCATGTTCCCTTTAAGGATCCTCAGTACAGGCAGTGTGTGTATAAGTTGTCATGTTCCCTTTAAGGATCCTCAGTACAGGAAGTGTGTGTATATTGTCATGTTCCCTTTAAGGATCCTCAGTACATGCAGTGTGTGTATAAGTTGTCATGTTCCCTTTAAGGATCCTCAGTACAGGAAGTGTGTGTATATTGTCATGTGCCCTTTAAGGATCCTCAGTACATGCAGTGTGTGTATAAGTTGTCATGTTCCCTTTAAGGATCCTCAGTACAGGAAGTGTGTGTATAAGTTGTCATGTTCCCTTTAAGGATCCTCAGTACAGGCAGTGTGTGTATAAGTTGTCATGTTCCCTTTAAGGATCCTCAGTACAGGCAGTGTGTGTATAAGTTGTCATGTTCCCTTTAAGGATCCTCAGTACAGGCAGTGTGTGTATAAGTTGTCATGTTCCCTTTAAGGATCCTCAGTACAGGAAGTGTGTGTATATTGTCATGTTCCCTTTAAGGATCCTCAGTACATGCAGTGTGTGTATAAGTTGTCATGTTCCCTTTAAGGATCCTCAGTACAGGAAGTGTGTGTATATTGTCATGTGCCCTTTAAGGATCCTCAGTACATGCAGTGTGTGTATAAGTTGTCATGTTCCCTTTAAGGATCCTCAGTACAGGAAGTGTGTGTATAAGTTGTCATGTTCCCTTTAAGGATCCTCAGTACAGGCAGTGTGTGTATAAGTTGTCATGTTCCCTTTAAGGATCCTCAGTACAGGCAGTGTGTGTATAAGTTGTCATGTTCCCTTTAAGGATCCTCAGTACAGGAAGTGTGTGTATAAGTTGTCATGTTCCCTTTAAGGATCCTCAGTACAGGAAGTGTGTGTATAAGTTGTCATGTTCCCTTTAAGGATCCTCAGTACAGGCAGTGTGTGTATAAGTTGTCATGTTCCCTTTAAGGATCCTCAGTACAGGAAGTGTGTGTATAAGTTGTCATGTTCCCTTTAAGGATCCTCAGTACAGGCAGTGTGTGTATAAGTTGTCATGTTCCCTTTAAGGATCCTCAGTACAGGAAGTGTGTGTATATTGTCATGTTCCCTTTAAGGATCCTCAGTACATGCAGTGTGTGTATAAGTTGTCATGTTCCCTTTAAGGATCCTCAGTACAGGCAGTGTGTGTATATTGTCATGTTCCCTTTAAGGATCCTCAGTACAGGCAGTGTGTGTATAAGTTGTCATGTTCCCTTTAAGGATCCTCAGTACAGGCAGTTTGTGTATAAGTTGTCATGTTCCCTTTAAGGATCCTCAGTACAGGCAGTGTGTGTATAAGTTGTCATGTTCCCTTTAAGGATCCTCAGTACAGGAAGTGTGTGTATAAGTTGTCATGTTCCCTTTAAGGATCCTCAGTACAGGCAGTGTGTGTATAAGTTGTCATGTTCCCTTTAAGGATCCTCAGTACAGGAAGTATGTGTATATTGTCATGTTCCCTTTAAGGATCCTCAGTACAGGCAGTGTGTGTATAAGTTGTCATGTTCCCTTTAAGGATCCTCAGTACAGGCAGTTTGTGTATAAGTTGTCATGTTCCCTTTAAGGATCCTCAGTACAGGCAGTGTGTGTATAAGTTGTCATGTTCCCTTTAAGGATCCTCAGTACAGGAAGTGTGTGTATAAGTTGTCATGTTCCCTTTAAGGATCCTCAGTACAGGCAGTGTGTGTATAAGTTGTCATGTTCCCTTTAAGGATCCTCAGTACAGGAAGTGTGTGTGTATATTGTCATGTTCCCTTTAAGGATCCTCAGTACATGCAGTGTGTGTATAAGTTGTCATGTTCCCTTTAAGGATCCTCAGTACAGGCAGTGTGTGTATATTGTCATGTTCCCTTTAAGGATCCTCAGTACAGGCAGTGTGTGTATAAGTTGTCATGTTCCCTTTAAGGATCCTCAGTACAGGCAGTTTGTGTATAAGTTGTCATGTTCCCTTTAAGGATCCTCAGTACAGGCAGTGTGTGTATAAGTTGTCATGTTCCCTTTAAGGATCCTCAGTACAGGAAGTGTGTGTATATTGTCATGTTCCCTTTAAGGATCCTCAGTACAGGCAGTTTGTGTATAAGTTGTCATGTTCCCTTTAAGGATCCTCAGTACAGGCAGTGTGTGTATAAGTTGTCATGTTCCCTTTAAGGATCCTCAGTACAGGCAGTGTGTGTATATTGTCATGTTCCCTTTAAGGATCCTCAGTACAGGCAGTGTGTGTATAAGTTGTCATGTTCCCTTTAAGGATGCTCAGTACAGGCAGTGTGTGTATACGTTGTCATGTTCCCTTTAAGGATCCTCAGTACAGGCAGTGTGTGTATAAGTTGTCATGTTCCCTTTAAGGATCCTCAGTACAGGCAGTGTGTGTATACGTTGTCATGTTCCCTTTAAGGATCCTCAGTACAGGAAGTGTGTGTATATTGTCATGTTCCCTTTAAGGATCCTCTGTACTGGCAGTGTGTGTATAAGTTGTCATGTTCCCTTTAAGGATCCTCAGTACATGCAGCAGGCTTTGACTAACGTCCTGCTCATGGATGCTGTGGTTGGGTGCCTTCAGACCCAGAAGGCCATATTTGCCGCCTCCAAACTGGCATACTTTGACAGAGTGAAACATGAAGGTATGCATTATGGTCCAGATACACTGTCGATTTTTTTTGCATATAAATCAGCTGTAAGCTTTACCATTTGTATTTTTAAGGGTGGGGGGTTCCGGACACAGATTTAGCCTAGTCCTGGAATAAAAGACAAACTCAATGGAGAATCATTGAAACATTTATTTAGTCCAGGAGTTTCCAGGAAACCAGCCCTCGGAGTTCAAGGATCAAGTATACAACTAAATCAATGACATTGTATGACCCTCTGAAGAACAATAGTGTTTGATATTCATTGTGATTTTCTGTAATCAGGATAGTGAATAATCTTCTGATATGACGCCATGATGTCATTTTGTCTCCTGTCTGTGAGCAGTTCCTATGATGGTTCCGAAGACGACATCGGAGATGTTGAAACACAAGATCAATCCATCGCTTGACCTCCCAGCTCCCCAGACTGTACAGGTCTTACTCTACACACCAGGTGAGGGGATACAGACTGCTGAGTTTCTATGATAGTTTCAGTCTCTAATCTTCACTCTGATGTATCTGCCTGTAAGATAGAAGTTGTTTACGTGCCAGTTAAGTGCATGTCCTAACATGTCCAGTTAAGTACATGAAGAGATGTGCTGATACATATTGACCATCTTGTTGCTTTGCAACCAGTGAACTGGCCATCATTGCTAGCCATGCTCTCTCTCTGTGTTATCTGAGACAGTCACAAGATGACATGATGGTGGACGGTGTTAAATTGACCAATTTAGCATCAGTAATACATCTGAGTTGAAAACCAGAGGAACTTTGAAGCCGTCTTTGTTGGCTGCAAATACACACTAGTGGAAAGCACCCAGACAGGTCTAATTGTTTGTCTACTCTCAGCTGTTTACTTAGACGAGTACATGCGCATGTATTGTGAACTTTTGTCTAATTTCTTCACACATGTCAGGTGTGGTAGCTTATGAACATGTTATACTGTACAGTATGAGTCAACAAACGTAATATGATCTCAAAGGCACTGGGGGAAAAAAAACATTCTATGTTGTAATGGAGAGCTATATACCATATACACATAATATATATATGCCTGTGGGAGTATCCATTGACTGACTGACCCATGGATTATACAGGTTTAGTGTATTTGATGTTGATGTAGACATTCACAGGTAAAAGCTGAACTGCTGTGACTGACTATCCAGTCTCTCTCTCTGTCTATCCAGGCCAGTTGAGTTACTCGGAGGCAGACGGAGATGGGAACCCCAAGCTGTGGTGTGCCCTCAGTGGTGGGAGGGTGGTCGTGTTTGATGCAGCCAGCTGGTCCATGCAGCAGAACTGTATTCAAGTGGGATCCTCCCAACTGGTATGATGTCTGCAAGCGTACACATACCATTTCCCCTGCTCTCTCCCTGGCCTATCACTCAAGCCTCCCTGCTAGGCTTTGTTCCACTATTCACATTATAGTAGCATATCACTTAGAGAGAAGCATTGGATTTGGCCATGCATTCTAAGGGTTATATGCTAGTGTGGATATTGGAACATGTCCTTTGTTTCAGTGAAAATGCTTACAGATAGCCGTTGAAAATAAATTGTTATATTGAATTAAGTACACAGTGATCTCTTTCTCTCTGTCTCTGTCTCTCTCTCACTCTCTAGCTCTGTTTCACTCTCACTCTCTCACTCTCTAGCTCTGTTTCACTTGTTCTCTCTCTCTCCCTCTCACTCTCTAGCTCTGTTTCACTCGTTCTCTCTCTCTCTCTCTCTCTCTCTCTCTCTCCCTCTCTAGCTCTCATTTTCTCTCTTTCTTTCTCTCTCTCTTTCTCTCTCGCTCTCTCTCCCTCTCTAGCTCTCATTTTCTCTTTCTCTCTCTCTCCCTCTCTCTAGCTCTAATTTTCTCTCTTTCTCTCTCGCTCTCTCTCTCTCTCCCTCTCTCTATCTCTCATTTCCACTCTCTCCCTCTCTCTCTTTTTCTTCTCTTTTTCTTCTGTTTCTTCTCCTGGTGGTCCTGTAATGTATTTCTGTCGTCTCATGAACAGGAGTTCCTACCATTCACATGACAGTGGATTAAACCTGGATATGACTTGCAAAAGTATTCATCCCCTTGGTGTTTTTTCTATTTTGTTGCATTACAACCTGTAATTTCAATGGATTTTTATTTGGATTTCATGTAATGGATATACACAAAATAGTCAAAATTGGTGAAGTAAAAAATGTTAACTTGTTTAAAAAAATTCCCAAAAATAAATAACGGAAAAGTGGTGTGTGCATATGTATTCATCCCCTTTGCTATGAAGCCCCTAAATAACATTTGGTGCAACCAATTACCTTCAGAAGTCACATAATTAGTTAAATAAAGGCCACCTGTGTGCAATCTAAGTGTCAAATGATCTGTCACATGATCTCAGTATATATACACCTGTTCTGAAAGGCCCCAGAGTCTGCAACACCACTAAGCAAGGGGCAACACCAAGCAAGCGGCACCATGAAGAGCTAGGTGCTCTCCAAACAGGTCAGGGACAAAGTTGTGGAGAAGTACAGATCAGGGATGGGTTATAAAAAAATATCCGAAACTTTGAACATCCCACGGAACACCATTAAATCCATTATTAAAAAATGGCCCCACAACAGACCTGCGAAGAGAGGGCCACCCACCAAAACTCACGGACCAGGCAAGGACGGCATTAATCAGAGAGGCAACAAAGAGACCAAAGATAACCCTGAAGGAGCTGCAAAGCTCCACAGTGGAGATTGGAGTATCTGTCCATAGGACCACTTTAAGCCGTACACTCCACAGAGCTGGGCTTTATGGAAGAGTGGCCAGAAAAAAGCCATTGCTTAAAGAGAAAAATAAGCAAACACGTTTGGTGTTCGCCAAAAGGCATGTGGGAGACTCCCCAAACATATGGAAGAAGGTACTCTGGTCAGATGAGACTAAAATTGAGCTTTTTGGCCATCAAGGAAAACGCTATGTCTGGCGCAAACCCAACACCTCTCATCACCCCGAGAACACGATCCACGATGTTTTTCATCGGCAGGGACTGGGAAACTGGTCAGAATTGAAGGAATGATGGATGGTGCTAAATACAGGGAAATTCTTGAGGGAAACCTGTTTCAGTCTTCCAGAGATTTGAGACTGGGACGGAGGTTCACCTTCCAGCAGGACAATGACCCTAAGCATACTGCTAAAGCAACACTCGAGTGGTTTAATGGGAAACATTTAAATGTTTTGGAATGGCCTAGTCAAAGCCCAGACCTCAATCCAATTGAGAATCTGTGGTATGACTTAAAGATTGCTGTACACCAGCGGAACCCATCCAACTTGAAGGAGCTAGAGCAGTTTTGTCTTGAAGAATGGGCAAAAATCCCAGTGGCTAGATGTGCCAAGCTTATAGAGACATACCCCAAGAGACTTGCAGCTGTAATTGCTGCAAAGGGTGGCTCTACAAAGTATTGACTTTGGGGGGGTGAATAGTTATGCACGCTCAAGTTTTCTGTTTTTTTGTTTTATTTCTTGTTTTTTTCACAAGAAAAAATATTTTGCATCTTCAAAGTGGTAGGCATGTTGTGTAAATCAAATGATACAAACCCCCCAAAAATCAAATATAATTCCAGGTTGTAAGGCATCAATATAGGAAAAATGCCAAGGGGGGTGAATACTTTCGCAAGCCACTGTATGTCTGCGTCAAAAATAGCACCTATTCCCTATATAGTGCGCTTCTTTTGACGAGAGCCCTATGGGCCTTGGTCAAAAGTAGTGCACTATATATGGAATTGGTTCCATTTGGGACGCTAATTATGTGTGTGGCTTTATTATGTGCACAGAACTGCATGCTGGGATTGGACCAGGGTCAAGTATGGATTGGCTCCCAGGATTCCATCATTTACATAATTGACACTCGCAGCATGTCCTGCAATAAGCAGCTGACAGAGCACAGGCATGAGGTTATGGACTTTGCCCTGGAGGAGAGTGACAAGATGAGGTAAAATGTTACACATATAGGACTGTATGTCTGTGTCCCAGAGGGCAGCTTATTCCCTATATAGGTCACTCCTTTTGACCAGGGCTCATATGGTAAAAATTAGCGCAGTATGTGTATAGGGAATAGGGTGCCATTTGGGACACAGTCGGAGTCCTCTTCATGCTACTGTCACTTCACCCTCACAAACTATTAACCCAGGATTCTATTGCAAAGGAAGGATAAAGTGTTCTAACTGCCTGTTCAAATTACCAATGCACCTATTGCAGAAAGTAGTTATTCTGACTGACATCACCCCAGTATAATTTTGCAAGGCTCTTAGAATGTGGAATGCTGTGTTCAGTGTTATGATGCCTATTTCTAACCAGCAGATGGCAGCAGTGTACTTAAACGACACTACTTAACACTGTGAATCTTCAGTAGGTAAACCACAATCAGGCTTCTGCGTGGTGCTTGTTTTAATCCAACTGTCCCTCTCGTCCGTCCCAGTCAGACATACTCCTGTAGTGCCGATGGAACAGTCATTCTGTGGGACCTCTCAACGCTAAAAGTGAAAAAGCAGTTTCAACTGACCTGTGATAGGCTTATGTCCATTCAGCTCTTCAATGGAACACTGTGGTGCTGTAAGTAAACTCACTCAGTCATAGTTATACTCTAACTGTATATTATTATTATTATATTTTTGTACATACTCCCATGTATTGTATACCCTGCCAATGATCAATTAACAAAAGTGTGTCAAGTGAAAGACAGAAACGTTTTTGTTTTGTTCAAATCAAATTGTGTTTGTCACACCTTACCGTGAAATGCTTACTTACAATCCTATAACCAACAATGCAGTTTAAAGAAAAATAAGAGTTTTACTAAAATATTGACTAAACAATAAAATAACAATAAATAACAATTACGAGGCTATATACAGGGGGTACCGGTACAGAGTCAATGTGCGGGGGTACAGGTTAGTCGAGGTAATTGAGGTAATGTACATGTAGGTAGAGGTAAAGTTCCCATTTGTTGTTATGTTGACTAGGTGCCAGAGACGGCATCATTGAACTGAGGAAGAACGGATCCCCACTTCGTAAGATGACACTTCCTGAGGATCTACGGAGCATGCCCACTGAGTTCAGCAGCCTCATCCTCTTCTTAGAGGTAGTAGGCCTATGTTCCCTTCATCTTGGAGATTTTACTGAACCAAGATCTTTATCTCATCCTGGCCCTTCACCTTGGTCTCCAGGTGGTCTCAGTAATCAAGCCAGGCAAAATGTATTTTTGCATCGGTCAGTTTGCTTGTCGTGCGAGTGTCATGAGCTGATGGCTAAACCAGTCCACTGTGTGTTTCTTTCAGAGGGGCCAGTTGTGGACGAGCTGTTCTGATTCTGACGAGCTCTGTCTCTGGCACTTTAAAGACCTGACCAAGCCTTTCCTGAGGGTACAGCTACAGAACTGTACAGGGGTCAACCGTATGATCAAGGTTAAGAATCAGGTGAGAAAATAATGGTCTGGGTTGGATGTTCACACCTGCTGTTCTTTGCATTTTTCTGCTGATAAGACTTTATTGGAAGGGTACCAACATAAGAACCTCTTAACACATTACTATTAACCCATACAAAACACATTCATAAGCAGCGCCTAATAATTTAGTAAATGATTCTGTCAACAATCGTCTTTCTCTGAATTTTGCAATTTCTACAAAAGCTTTCAAAGTAGCAGTTAAGATAGTACAGGACTTAGAAATGATACCATACATTCCACCCTACCATCATTAATTTATCTTCTTTCTCATAGTGAGAATTGGCGTTTCCAGAGCAAATGCTGCTTTTTATTTAGGTAGTAAATGTCACAGTACAACTGCAAAGCCTCAACAAGCTTATCTTCCTTGTTTGTCTCTACCCCTTCCTCCTCCAGATCTGGGTTGGCTGCAGAGGGCCGAGCCCGGACCAGTGCAGGGTGAGTGGGAAGATCTACATAGTGGACACAGAGAGCCACAGTGTGGAGAAGGAGCTGATGGCCCACACAGACAGTGTCCAGGCACTGTGCTCTGCCGAGGACCGCTATGTACTCAGCGGCTCCGCCTGCCAGGATGGCAAAATCGCCATTTGGAAGGTCGAGTAGAGAACGAGTAGCCTGGTCCAATATCTGTTTGTGTGGTTTCGCCAACTCTTTTAAGTGAATAAAACGTTTGGCACAACAATGACAGGAGTTTCCTAAACAGCACAAATAGATCTGGGACCAGTTTAGAGGAAGAGCCCTGCAGACCCTGAGGAGTCCTAAAAGTCTGAAGAAGCTATAGACTCCTCAAACTCAACTCTGGACCTCGAAGCCAGTTCCACTGCTTTGTTTCATTGTTCCCCTCTAATCAGGGACTGATTTAGACCTGGGACACCAGGTGGGTGCAATGAATTATCAGGTAGAACAGAAAAGCAGCAGGCTCCAGACCTCATAGGGTCAGAGTTCAAAGCCTCTGCCATAGACTATAAACTGTTCTTGTTTTTTCAAAGCATTGCTCTGAAATGTGTTTTTCCTGGATAAAAGACTGAAGACTGGCCATTTTGTTTTTCACATCCTTCGATTCTGTGTCCCAAGTGGCACCCACGCTGCGCCACCTTCTGGTCTGGTCTCCCCCCTCCCTGCCGTACTCAGCAGCACCACCTTGTTAGAAAATCCTGGTGAGGACCCTGCTATTCCCTATATAGTGCACTACTTTTGACCAGAGCCCTATAGAGAATAGGGTGCCTTTAGGGACGCAGTAAATATACAGTGGACAGTGAGGCTCAGGGAATTACCTGATCATGAAGAACCATGTCGTTCTCTTTATTTTAATGTTGGGGACTGCCTTTATATACTGTGTGATGATGTAATAGCATTTCTCCGACTGTTTCACAGCATTTTTACTTATTTCACTAACAATATTCTGGATACACTAAATGTCTTCTTTCAGATTCATATCTCCGCTGCACCCATGTCTTAGCTGTCACTTACAATAAAAAAGTATTGTACAATTTGTATTCCTAAACTTATTCATGCAAGTCACCCTTTCTTTCATATACTGAGAACGCTGAATTTGGTCTTGAATACAAACCATTGTCATCTAAAATCATATTCTGAGCAGTTACCGTGTGCTTCACCCCATCGTATGGGCATTGAGGGTTAGTTCTTCAGTGAATGTGTCTTAGTTAGCCCTTTAGAGCGAGGTTGCCTTGGGTGTGAACAGCGAACAGATCAGTGATTCTGTATCTTACTATGGCAGGCATCTTACTATGGCAGGCATCCTCATCCACAATGCATTCTTCTTCCAGTCCATGTTCTGGGCAGGGATTCAGTGGTCTGGCCGAGGGAGGTGGGAGGCTGCTCTAATGCACCCTGTGGCTACGTCCCAAATGGCACCCTATTCCCTAGAAATTGCACTACTTTTGACCAGGGCCAATAAGCCTGTGGTCAAAAGTACTGCACTATTTAGGGAATAGGGTGCATTTGGGACTTAGACTGGGTCTCTGGTATGGGCGTGGCTTGCTGTGTGTTGTAGTATTATGCAGGGAGGTTAATGAAAGGAATGTTTTGGGATGTGTCTGTTAGACAATGGAAACACAGAGTTCTCTCCCATGTCTGTCTGTGTGGGTGTGAATGACATGTAAATGTGAGTCTGTTTAACCACAGAGAACTCTGTTGTCAAAGCATTTTTTTGCATTGCGAAATAACATTATTTCTAATGAAAGTCGCTATTTGTATAATCAATGTTGACATTTTATGAAACATCTATGAAAATTGCATTAGTCACTTTAGTATACGAAAATAAGGCTTTGTGAAGAACTGCAATGCTCGTTGATGCAATTGTCAGGGAAAAAGCTATTTACAAGTAGAACAATTTATGAATTTGCCTTTTGACACCTGAGATGGTCAGTGAGTCCTCTGAACTCACCGGCCGTTTCTACTGGGCATGGTCACTACATGGTCACTACACGTCAGCCATATTGGAACTATTAGGATGCAAAGCTGCTGTGTCAGTGGGAACCGAGAGGAGGGAGCTCGAGCACGGTGTTGTGGAGAAACCAAAACGGAGAGGGAACCCCACACAGCTATACGGTTATAACGGGATTGTAACACATATTTGCAGGATAGGAGACCGGTTAACGGAAATAGTTGAGGTGGAGCTTCGATAGTAAAGATATACGTGAGTATAACGTGGCCTTATACATTTTTTAATGATGTCGAGGATATTAAATAACTTTAACGCTAGCCAGTTAGCATAGTAAGACACCAGTCATTGACAATGGGTTGCAGTGAGAGTCGGAGCATTCAGTTAGCCTACTTTAATTGGCGTTTTTGGTGGAGAAAATACGGTTTCATTAGATGGCGAAAAGGGGAATAAACCCTTTATGCACATGAATATGCATGTTTCTGCAAACAGTGGTGCAGTGTCCGAATCTCACGCCTAGGTGCAAGGTTCAGGGAACACAGAATGTCTTATTCAAATAGTGTACAGCGAGTAGCTACCCCGTGGTGAATAGGGAAATGATACAATGTTGCTAGTTGAAAATAAAAAAGTTGTTACAACATTGTTACAATGTTACAAATTGTAACAACTCTCATGGTTGTTTTGAGAGCTCGCTACATTGTATGCCATTGCATTATGTAGTTCTGTAGCCTGCTCAGCCCCAGTCAATCCGTATGCAATTGTTAATATTACCTTTGAGTAATGTATACTTGCAGGGGAATAGGGGAAGATTAGAGGAGACCCTAGTATCCTCTGTATTTGACAAGCTGATGTAATTACACAAGTCGAATATGGACTGTTCCTTATTCCACTTGTGTATTAACAAAAAACTGCTCAACTCCATTGGCAATTACAAAGCAACAACTAAATTACGATGTAAAAAAACATGTATAATAACCATCATTGTGTTAGGAGGTTCACAGATATTGAGCTTTCTTCAGTTACTGTCAAAGTGCAAACAGGAGAGCGTGCTCATAAACTGTAATTATTTAGTAATTAATATATATATATTTTTTTACAATGAGTTGCATTGATTTGTTGACTGCATATGATTGCAGGCGAGCAGCATTCTTTTATCTGCATTCCTGAATCATCTATTCGTTTAGTTTTGTTTCAACGATCAGTATCATTATTGCCATGCCTGCTGGTGTAACAAGTTCAAGCTAGTGTATAAAGGGAGGAGTTTGGAAGAGAGGAGGAGGGGCCAGGTGTGTTGGTAAGAGGGTGTCAGGTTATCAGCTCCGTAGCACTGACAGAAGTGCTTTGGGAAGTGATTTGCACCAGTTGGATGTTCTCTGTAAATGTAAATAGCCTACAAATATGCAGTTCTGGAATTTCCTAGGCTGCGGAAATGGAGGTACGTGTGCTATATTTATATCCATAATACAACTGACAGTTTGTGAGAAGCAGTGGTAGGCTTGTTTGGCTGAGAACTGAACGTGTGTCAGTCTCAAGAAGAGTGAGTCTGTGTGCCTGAGATAAGGGGAGGAATTTGCTCATGTCGTGGCCGTGCAAGTAGTTGCATGTGAAACGTCACAGACAGGTCAAAGCCTTTTGCAACATGAATCTTATGTTACTAGTGGCATCAGGCATTCTTTTGTAGAGTAATCATACAGGGTATGGAGAGCAGGGTAACAATCTAAAGTGTTCAACCATATGTTGTACTGAGTGGTCAACCCTCAGAAGAACCCATAGCATACCTTGTTTGTCAATGTTACCTGGTAAATTCCAGGACACTGAGGTATACCTCAGAGAATGTGCTGCTTCAGGGCAAGTCTTCTGGTATGAGTCATCTCTTCACATCTAATGGCTTGTAATAACCAGAAATATCAGCAGTTATAATGTGGGTATGAGTAATAGATAAGCCTATACTTCTGCCCGTGATGATACTGGTACACACGGTGCAATAGGTACCATACACTAACTAACCCTATAGATGTGCTCATAGTGGAGTAGGCAAAATGCTGTGGATGAAACCACACAGGCAAAAACCTGGGTTTCTTTCACCTCAGTGTCATGACAACAATAGTCAAATCAACTGTAGTCAAATCAGTAGTCAAATCAATGAAGGCAGAGATTGTCAACAAATTGTCAGACAAATGTAAGCAGAGATTTTGTTGTGTACAAAATGTACCTTCTGATGTCGACAGCCCCTGCAGAGGGCGATCCAGCTGTTATGTATTGCATCACAATGTTTTGAACAAATTCCAATCTCAGGCATAGACAAGCCTTCTGTTCAATTAGATTTGAGATGATCAGATGTTCACTGCCATTGTATGTAATTACATTACGCAGATACAGGTTGATAATAAGTAGATGAAGGAACAGGCTAACCTTGCAATCTGAGTTTGCCTCAGGCAATCTCAGGTCTTCAAATGCTCAACTTATCTATGTTGATTCATCAATGGAATTTGTATTAAACTGACTTGTCATGTTATTGTGTAAAAATCCAAATGTACACTTTTGCCATATTTGCCATCTGGTTGTAGTTAGTTCTCTCTCTCTCTCACACACTGTGTTGTGATGATAAGCCCTCAGTGGGGAAAAGAGACAATATGGCCTACTGTGCTTGCTAAACATCGACATGCATACCTACTGTACTCTACCTCACCTTCCAGAAGGCTTTTCAAGCAGCATGTATCAGGCAGAACCCAGATCAATGACAGGCATAATTCATTATGGAACCCTTTTTCAATATGATCCTTGGCAAGGTACACGCTGAGCAAAGGCTAGCGCTATCAAATATCTTGTCAGATGTTGTTGTTTTAACATAGGTTTGGAGATCTGCTGTGTAAATCAGCCAACAGCAATTCTAGGACGAGTGGATGGGGAGTTGATTTGTCTCTTCTGGGGGAAAGAAATGCCTGTAAAGCCCATCAACAGTGATTTATTCAAAACAGTTATGTAAAAGTGAATCTGTGTATTGAGACAACAAGGCTGTCAAGTGTAAAACACATTGTAATTCAAGAAGGCAACATCTGGAAGCAAAAACATTTTATACTCTGTCAGTTAGTCTTTACTAAGAATATAGAACCATCAGTCAATAGTGTTCTGCTCAAGAAGAATGGTGGTATGTAGTTAATAACTACAGGGAATGGCCTTATAGACTTAGTCCAATGGGAAAGTGCTTGTGGGAATAACTTTCACTAAACTACACTCTTAGAAAAAAGGGTTCCAAAAGGGTTATTCGGCTGTCCCCATAGGAGAACCCTTTTTGGTTCCATGTAGAGCCCTCACAAAAGGGTTCTACCTGGAACCAAAAAGGTTTCTTCAAAGGGTTCTCCTATGGGGACAGCCAAAAAACCCTTTTAGGTTTTTTTGTAAGAGTGTGTATTGCAAATAGAAGTACTCAAATATGCTCTAACCCTCAGTGATTTATGGTGCAGCTCTCACAAGTCTACAGCACACCTTAGGCTTGAATAGTGAACCTGTCTCTCTCTTTCGCTCTCGCTTGTGATGTGAGATGGTCTCGCTCTCTCTCTCTCTCTCTCTCTCTCTGTCTCTCCTGATGTGAGATGGTCTCTTGTTTGAGATGGTGTCTCAAAACATCTTTAAAAAATTTGATGACACCAATGGGTTAACTGACATCCGGAGCTTTTACACAAATCAGGAAGCTCTGGCCTCCCAGGAATTCAGCGTTGAGACCACATTATACTGTCACACCCAGCTCTTATCAAGTCACTACTGGGATGTGAAGACCAAATTACCGAACTCAATTCCTCTGAGCCCACACCTTTATTACAATGCTTTCTTACTCCTTTTAGTATGTGTTGCGTACCACCATGCCTACCACCATGCATACCACCATGCCTACCACCATGCGTACCACCATGCCTACCACCATGGGTACCACCATGCGTACCACCATGCCTACTACCATGCATACCGCCATGCGTACCACCATGCCTAAAACCATGGGTACCACCATGCGTACCACCATGCCTACCACCATGCATACCACAATACCTACCACCATGCGTACCACCATGCCTACCACCATGCATACCAACATTCCTACCACCATGCGTACCACCATGCGTACCAACATTCCTACCACCATGCGTACCAACATTCCTACCACCATGCGTACCAACATGCATACCACCATGCCTACCACCATGCATACCACCATGCCTACCACCACCATGGCAAGTTATTTTTGTTGAACAGCAGCACACACCCACTGGGCACAGACGTCAGTTCAACGCCTTGTGGTCGGAGGCCGAGCAGTTGCCATACCAGGCGGTGATACAACCAGTCAGGATGCTCTCGATGGTGCAGCTGTATAACTTTTTGAGGATCTGAGGACACATGCCAAATGTTTTCAGTCTCCTAAGGGGGAATAGGCTTTGTCGTGCCCTCTTCACGACTGTCTTGGTGTGTTTGGACCATGATAGTTCGTTGGTGATGTGGATACCAAGGAACTTGAAGCTCTCAACCTGTTCCACTACAGCCCCGTCGATGAGAATGGGGGCGTGCTCAGTCCTCTTTTTTTCCCTGTAGTCCACAGATGTTTGGCTCTGCATTGACGACAGCTTTTTATAGCAAACGAATCCTAAACTGATATGTTGCCAGAGACAAATTGGATTATGTGATTAGCAGCAGAAATTATGTAAATTGCGAGAACACTGACTCAATTGCATTTTATACCTGAGGTTGAACTGATGATCAAGGTGGCTGCCGTCATCACTCTCCTTGAATTTCTTATTTTACATTTCCTGTTCATTGATAGAATGCAAACAACTGGTGTGTATTATTCAGTGAGACAAAAATATTTCTGAAACTGGTAGATATAAATGTATTGAATAAAGCTAACATGATTTCCAATTCTACCTAACTGATAATCATGTCTGTTCTAAGCTATGCATTTCTATGTGAACATTCTGTTCAGAGAATGCTGAAGTGATGTTCTGCTTGGCAGGATCTAGATTTCTTACTGTAGTCATGTTTGACAGTCTGCGGCTGGTTGGAAACAGTGTATTTTTCACATCACTGTAGTTTATACAGCTAATCTTCAGGTCCCAGTAAAAAAATAAATATATATCTATCTGGATTTCACCTATTAGATAGGATTAAATAGAATGAATAGAACGGACGAATCATTGACATGAATTGGGAGTCCCGTTCTATTCATTCTATTTCTATTAATTGAATCCTATCTGATAGGTGACATCCGAATAGATCATTATTTTTTAAACTGGTCCCAGGCCAATAGGATTACTCTGCTAGAGCAGCTGTTAAATGATTACCACGCAAGAACGATTGACCTCTGAGTGGAATAGCAGCAACCCACTGGGCACAGACGTCAGTTCAACGTCTAGTTTGGATTTACATTTGGTTGAGTTGACAACTAACGTGAATTCAATGTGAAATCAACCAAAAATGTCACCCAGTCATTGGATTTAGGTTAAAAGTTGGGTGAAAAAAAAGACAATTCCCTTATGTTGCTAACTTTTTTCAAATCCATTCAGTTTTTTATGTTGATTCAACGTCATCGCATTGAATTTTTTAGTTGAAATGACTTTGGAAACAAAGTTGATTCAACCAGTTTTTGCCCAGTGGGAAGTTGACAATCGTTCTGTGCTGTCCTGTTAGTAATATCATTTGAATAGTACAATTTGAATGTAGAGGCTCGGGGAATTGGGAATTCAGCATTTCTGTACAGTTTTGAGTAAGATTGTGATTCATGACCATCTCCTCCCCTGTGACTGTCCTTGGAAGGGTCAGTGTTGTCTAGGTGAGTAAATGAGTGGCGTGACAGAGCCATAGCGTTGTGCTGAGTCAGACGTAGCCCATGTATAGTCTCATCCTAGACCAGGTGTACTGGTATAGGCCTATCGACATGCGCACGCACGGTCGCATACACACACAGACACACACACACACACACACACACACACACACACACAGTAATCCGATTTGCAAGCTGCTGTCTCAGCAAGTCCAGTACACATCACCATTCAACAATCACCCAGATCAATCAAACAAGCTAGGTCTGCTGCAGTATGTCAATCCAGTCTGCTCTAGGGGAATCAGGAGGAGTGTTGTAGTCAGTCAGCCAGGTCTGCTGCAGTATGTCAATCCAGTCTGCTCTAGGGGAATCAGGAGGAGTGTTGTAGTCAGTCAGCCAGGTCTGCTGCAGTATGTCAATCCAGTCTGCTCTAGGGGAATCAGGAGGAGTGTTGTAGTCAGTCAGTAATGACAGTTGACTGCCTCCGTTTAAAAGGCTGTGTTTGTCTTCCACACACAGACAGACAGGCACGTGCACGCACACACACACTAGGGAGCTGTGTTTGGAGTCTGACCCGTTCGGGGAGGCAGAAGGACGAATGAACCCTGCAGCCAGAGAGTCCTCAATGTACACTTCCATGGTCTTGGTCTCCGGACCAGACAGAGAATAAAGCCGCCCCCTAGGCGGTGTAGTGCCTGGGAGGAGGTCAAGGGCGCAGTCGTAGGGTCGATGCGGAGGAAGAGATGTGGCACAGGCCTTGTTGAAAACCTCCCGTAGGTCCTGGTACTCCGCGGGAACGGCTGAGAGGTCTGAGGCTTTTCGGCTTTTCCCAAGCCCGCAGGAGAACGCCCAGGTGCAGGCTGCGCCGCCTTGAGGCAATGTGCGTGACAGAACCAGCTCCAACCCAGGATAGAACTCGTAGCCCAGTCAATCAGGGGGTTGTGCCTTTGGAGCCATGACCATCCCAAAACCACGGGTACATGAGGAGACTCAATGAGCAGAAACTGCATGGACTCACTGTGGTTACCTGACACTCGCAGGTTGATGGGAACCGTACTGTGAGTGACCCTGCCAATAGAGTGTCCGTCCAATGCTCTGGCATCCATGGGAATGGAAAGGGGTTGTGTGGAGATGCCCAGCTTCGACACCAGGGTAGCGTCCATAAAGCTCCCGTCGGCCCCAGAGTCCATGAGCACCCGGAAAGATTTAGACCGGTCACCCCACAGCAGGATAGCATGGAGAGGAGTACGAGTAATGGGAGATGGGAGACTCCCTGTATGGGCCCCCAGCGTACTCATACCTACTGATGAGCCTGGGCTTTTACTGGACAGGTGGATATGTAATGTCCTGAAGTTCCACAATACAGACAACATTTGGAGCTCAATCTGCGTAAACGTTCCTCAGAAGACAATCTAGCCCTGCCCAGTTGCATGGACTCCGGAGGAGGCGAGTCGACAGTCCTCGATGATTCCCGGGAGAACTCGGTTGACATCGGATTCTCTCGGGAATGCAGGCGTCGGGGACTTCCGGGATTCTTCAGAGGCGAGGGGGACCCATGGACGATCGCGTGGGGCCAGGAACAGACCTCCTCTCCCTGCTGCGTTCCCGTAACCGCCCATCGATCCTTATGGTCAGGGCTGTGAGGGAGTCGAGGTCCATGGGCAGCTCCCGGGCTGCGAGCTCATCATTAATTCCCTCCGATAATCCGTGAAGGAAGGTGTCGAACAGGGACTCCGGGTTCCAGGCACTCTTGGCGGCCAACGTGCGAAAATCTACCACGTAGTCTGCCACACTACGGGAGTCTTGACTCAGCCGAAGTAGCTTCCGAGCCGCCTCTCTCCCGGACAATCGAACACCTTCCTTACCTCCGCTATGAAATCCTCCAGACTAAGGCAAACGATGGATTGTTGCTCCCTCACTGCCATAGCCAAGGCGAGCACCCTCCTGGACATCAGCGTTATAAGATACACTATCTTCGAACGATCCGAAGGAAACGAAGAGGGCTGTAGCTCAAAGATGAAGGAACACTGGGAAAGAAACGCCCAGCAGGTTCCAGGATCCCCAGCATAGCGCTTCGGAGGAGGTAAGTGGGGTTCTCGGGAATCTGGGGTAGGCTGGGGAGAAGCACCGCTGGTAGCGTGGTTACTGGGAGTCTGGAAGGTTACCGTTGTGGCTTGCTGCCTAGTAGATAGACCGTGGAATTGTTCCAACTATGCATTGAAGGCATGGTCATGGTGTTCCACCAAGGTATGGAGTCCCTCCACAAGGTTATGAAGTAACTCCTTGTGTCTTCCAATGGTGGCTCCTTGGAGGGAGACAGCATTGCGGAGCTGGTCCGAGTCTGCTGGGTCAGTCATGGCCAGTTCGTACTATCACGACTCAGGATGTGACCCAGATGCAGACACAGGAGGCGGATAGTTCGATTCTCAGAATATTTATTAACACCAAGGGGCAGGCAAAGGGCAGGTCGAGGGCAGGCAGAAGTTTGTAATCCAAGTCGATAAGGGACAGAACGGCAGACAGGCTCAGGGTCAGGACAGGCAGAAAGGTCGGAACCGGGAAGACTAGAAAACAAGATCTTGAGAACTGGAGAAACGGGAAACACGCTGGTAAGACCTGACAAAACAAGACGGACTGGCAACAGACAAACAGAAAAGGCAGGTATAAATACACAGGGGATAATGGGGAAGAATAGGAGACACCTGGTGGGGGGTGGAGACAAGCACAAGACAGGTGAAACAGATCAGGGTGTGACACAGTGGCATTTCATAGTGACATCAATGTTAAAAGAGGAATTGATAGAACCATTTATTTTGATCAGTGAGGAAGAATATACAATCTCTGTACCACACAACTTCTCTCAGTTTATGGCTTTTAGTTTCCAATATCTTGACTACGTCCATGTCATTTGAAGCCATGGCGCTTAACATTTTAGTCATTCGTTGCCTTTTTTTTAAACCCAGAATTGACTTATTTCCATCCCATCCAAAGTGTTACGTCATGGATCCCTTATTCAGTCATCGCTGTTCTCTCAGATCATCTCTATCATCTCATCCGCTGTGCTTTCTGCTGAGACAGGTTTAGTCATGAATAATGAGCTTTATGATTAACTGATGTGCTTAGCTGCTCCTGGCTCCTCACTGATAGCAGGGCTTCTGTCTGTCTGTCTGTTTGTCTTTCTCTCTGTCTGTTTGTCTGTCTGTCTGTCTGTCTGTCTGTTTGTGTGATGAGGTGGTGTTGAAGAAGTCAGGCGCAGGAGGGTAAATCACAGAATAACAGGCTTTAATCCGCAAAATACAGGTTTACGCAGAAATACATAATACAAGGCACACAGGAAAATACTCCCGTCGATACACAATACACGAGCTCCACCGAGCTTCACAAACCTCCACAATAAACAATCACCCACACAGACAAGGAAGCAGAGGGAACACTTATACCATGACTAATGAGGGAATAAGGACCAAGTGTGTGTGATTGAAGACAAGACAAATGGAGTGATGATAAATGGATCGGCAGTAGCTAGTAAGCCGGTGACGCTGAACGCCGAAACCTGCCCGAACAAGGAGGGGAGGCAGCCTCGGCGTAAGTCGTGACAGTTTGTTTTTCTCTCTGTCTGTCTATCGGTCAGTGGAGGCTGCTGAGGGGAGGACGGCTCATAATAATGGCCAGAACGGAGCAAATGGAATGATACCATTCCACTTACAGTGCATTCGGAAAGTCTTCAGACCCCTTGACTTTTTCCACATTTTGTTACGTTACAGCCTTATATAAATAAATAAATCCTCATCAAACTATACACAATACCCCATAATGACAAAGCGAAAACAGGTTTTTATACATTTTTGCAAATTTATAAAAAATAAAGAACTGAAATACCTTATTTACTTAAGTATTCAGACCCATTGCTATGAGACTCGAATTTGAGCTCAGGTGCATCCTGTTTCCATTGATCATCCTTGAGATGTTTCTACAACTTGATTGGAGACCACCTGTGGTACATTTAATTGATTGGACATGATTTGGAAAGGCACACACCTGTCTATATAAGGTCCCACAGTTGACAGTGCATGTCAGAGCAAAAACCAAGCCATGAGGTTGAAGGAATTGTCCGTAGAGCTCCGAGACAGGATTGTGTTGAGGCACAGATCTGGGGAAGGGTACCAAAACATTTCTGCAGCATTGAAGGTCCCCAAGAACACAGTGGCCTCCATCATTCTTAAATGGAAAAAGATTGTAACCACCAAGACTCTTCCTAGAGCTGGCCGCCCCTCCAAACTGAGCAATCAGGGGAGAAGGGCCTTGGTCAGGGAGGTGACCAAGAACCCGATGGTTACTCTGACACAGCTCCAGAGTTCTTCTGTGGAGATGGGAGAACCTTCCAGAAGGACAACCATCTCTGCAGCACTCCACCAATCAGGCCTTTATGGTAGTGGCCAGACGGAAGCCACTCCTCAGTAAAAGGCACATGACAGCCCGCTTGGAGTTTGCCAAAAGGCACCTAAAGGACTCTCAGACCATGAGAAACAAGATTCTGTGGTCTGATGAAACCAAGATTGAACTCTTTGGCCTGAATGCCAAGCATCACGTCTGGAGGAAACCTGGCACCATCCCTACAGTGAAGCATAGTGGTGGCAGCATCATGCTGTAGGGATGTTTTTCAGCGGCAGGGACTGGGAGACTAGTCAGGATCGAGGGAAAGATGAACGGAGCAAAGTACAGAGATCCTTGATGAAAACCTGCTCCAGAACGCTCAGGACCTCAGACTGGGCGAAGGTTCGCCTTCCAACAGGACAACAACCCTAAGCACACAGCCAAGACAATGCAGGAGTGGCTTCGGGACAAGTCTCTGAATGTCCTTGAGTGGCCCAGCCAGAGCCCGGACCTGAACCCGATCTAACATCTCTGGAGAGACCTGAAAATAGCTGTGCAGCGATGCTCCCCATCCACACCTGACAGAGCTTGAGAGGATCTGCAGAGAAGAATGGGAGAAACTCCCCAAATACAGGTGTGCCAAGCTTGTAGCGTCACACCCAATAAGACTTGAGGCTGTAATCGCTGCCAAAGGTGCTTCAACAAAGTACTGAGTAAATGGTCTGAATACCTATGTAAATGTAATGTTTCAGTTTTTTTTTTTTTATAAATTTGCCAACATTTCTAAAAACCTGTTTTTGCTTTGTCATAATGGGGTATTGTGTGTAGATTGATGAGGGGAAAAAACTATTTAATCAATTTTAGAATAAGGCTGTAAATGAACAAAATGTGGAAAAAGTCAAGGGGTCTGAATACTTTCCGAATGCACTGTATTCCGCTCCAGCCATTACTACGGGCCCGTCCTCCCCAATTAAGGTTCCACCAACCTCCTGTGCTGCCGGCTACCTGTCTGTCTGTTTGTCTGTCTGGCATGCTTTTGTCAGTCTGTCTTTTCATCTGGCTGCCTGCCTAATAATGTAGCCAGCCCTTCTAAATCGCCACCCTAAGAAGCCAGTGAAATACTGATGTGGTGGGTCCCTTGTGCTATCTAGAGGGGTCTTATCAAAACCCTGTCATCATCTGCTGTCCGTCTGAACGTGCCTCTGACTTTAATGACCGCAGGAGGATGTAATCTTGAGTACCAAAGGGCACCCTATTCCCTTTTTAGTGCACTAATTTGACTAGGGCCCATAGGCCAGAAGTAGTGCACTGTGTAGGGAATAGGGTGCCATTTGGGACGCTACCATAATCTCCACTGGAGGACAAGGTTAGGTGGTGACTGACTGCTGGCAGGCAGACAAGGAGCACTGTGCTGAATCCAAAAACACTGGTGTGGAGAAAATAGTCTAGACTGCTTAACGCTTATTAGATTAGGGCTAATCAATTCTAAAGTGATCAAAAACAGAAGCACATCCTCCTCCCTGTGTCAGGATTCGGTGCGTTCCATCCAGGATTAATACTATCTTCTTTCTTACTTTGTACCACTTTCCCCACGATCTCTCCAAATCAATATATGACAGTCACCAGCCTGCTACCATCATGCAAGCCTTTGAGAAATGTAAAGTACCATAAATGTATAATGTTACTACTTGAGAATGACATGTAATGCTACTTGAGATGACATTCACCGTTACATCACCTGAAACAGCAAAGGTTCTGTGCAAGCAAGCCAAGACCCCAGTGCCTTTGGCAGCGCAGTCTACCAGCCTCAGGGCTGTGCTGAACACATGACCTCTAGGGGGCTGTATCTGCACAGGTGCTGCTGGCTACTGGCTAGCCTCCATTGGTGCGTAGCTTTCAATGGATCACAGTCAGCTCATGTAAATACCCTGAGTAATGCCATTGAATGCCTTCCTAACATTTCTTCTCTCTCTCTGTTTCCCTTGCAGATATTTCCAGGATATCATCATACTACGCTGGTATGTACCTGGGGATTTTGCCTCCTTGTAATTTGGCACAATTTTCCTTTAATCTTTGCACTGGCAGTAAAGATTCTGTAATTTAAAGTTAATAGGGCTACGTGTGAAGCGCTGGTTGAGTGTGTGTAGTTATTATAGAAAAGGACAAACTGCACCTAGACCTGCTCTAGATGAGTGCAGCCAGATTGCATTTTGCATCTTATTCCCTATACAGTACATACAGCTATGTGACTCTGTGTTAGTTTCCTGGAGGGAGCCCAGGGCTGAAGCTAAAGGCAACATGGGTCTCTCTTCATCTCCTGCAATCAGCATTTCTCTATCTGATTCTTCATCAATATTTAATTGTTTGAACAACATGTACTGGAGAAAATGTTCTAATGGAAAATATCAGATAAGTATTAGTTGCAGTAAACATCTCTGCAAAGGAATGAAGGAATGCAAACTTCTTCCAGTTTGATAGCTATTTCATTTCTCATCAGAGTTTTGACTTAAATCGGCTTGAAATTCTATGGCAAGACGTCAACATGGCTGGCTAGCACAACCTGTTCTCATAGTTTCAGTTCGGAATTGCCGTAATTGGATGAACGGACATTTTTGACCCATTAATTCAGTGTGTTTACAGGGTTAATTCCACATGGTTACAGGGTTAATACCGCATTGTTACAGGGTTAGAACAGAAACAACTCAAAGGGTTAATGCACTGTTTTAATTAAGTATCATCAAGTACTCTCCCTGCTTGCAAGATAATTGTGAACTGCAGTGGTCTAAGCAGCGTGCTCTGGCTCAGAGCCCAACGAAGGCATATATCCACGTCCTCAGGTCCTTTTCAAACGTCCAGAATCGACGGCTCTTTCTTGTGACCACCCTGGTCTACCAATGATCAACAGCCAACTTGACAGGGCTTGAAGAATTTTAAAAAGAATAACATAATGTGCAAATATTGTACAATCCAGGTGTGCAAAGCTTTGGGAAACCCTGCCTTAGAGGATAGAGAAAATAGGAGAAAGATCTGTCCCTACACTCTTACAACCCAACTCGCGTAAACATACAGAGGTACAGGTAAAGGTCTTGAAGGGCTCAGACTTGCGTGTGAATATACTAATGCCATTGTGTTTTGCAACAGGTTTATAACTGCTTGTGCATGTAGAAGCCTAGGCCTGATTCATGCATTATGACTTTATTCCATAGAACCTCTGTTCTGATGTGTGATTGGTGTTGACCTCTGTTCTGATGTATGATTGGAGGAATCAAAAAGCTCCATTTGCCACTGAGACAGGGAGATAGATGTGACCTCATCACACCACAGATACAGTATCTCTGATCCAAGACATTCACTAGGATGGTGATAGCATTGCGGAGTTACTTTTCATTTAACTTAAAACATCTTATGTAACGTCATCAGAATTCCTCACCTGTCTACACCTTGGAGGAAAATGGAATGCTACAAATGGAAAGCATACAGTAGAGAGGAGAGGAGGGGAGGAGGAGAGAAGAGGAGGAGAGGAGGAGAGGAGAGGAAGAGAGGAGAGGAGGAGGAGAGGAGAGGAGAAGAGGAGGAGGAGAGGAAGAGAAGAAGAGGAGAAGAGAGGAGGAGAAGAAGAGGAGAAGAGTGGAGAAGAGGAGGAGAGGAGAGAGCGAGGGACATGTTTTGGCTGATAGCCAGAGGCATGGGGACAGACCTGGTTATAAGGAGGAGGAGGAGGATAAAGAGGAGGGAGAGGAGGAGATATTGTTTGCTAATGAGCTGAGCGCTAGTCATGACCCTGGTTGGACTTGATTTGCAGCTCTCTCTCTCACTTTCTCTCCGCTGTCCGTTTTGTAAACAGGAGAAGAGCTGAGTGTAGTTCCCTAAATGAGGTTGAGCTCTCTACTAGTCTCTCGCCCTCCCTCCCTCTCTCTCTCCTCCCTTCCTCCCTCCCACCTTGCCTACCCCCTTCCCCCCCTCCCTCATTCTCTCTCTCCCGCCCTCTCCCTCTACCTCTCTCTCTCTTTGAGTCACACACAAACCCAGCTCACACTCCCTCCTGACACAGCCGGCTCGACAGCAGTGTTTCACAGCAGCAGCAGCAGCAGTAGCAGCAGCTTGTCCTGAATAACAAACCAGAGCTGAGGAGCTAAAAGGAGCTGTCACGTCGGAATAGACTGGCGGTTGTAGTGCTGAATTAACTGAAGGATTGTTTTGTTTTGTTTTTTGTCTCCTCTGTCTTCTACTACACTGTTTTCCAAGTCAGCTGCCTCCGGGCTGGATTAATTTACAAGGCTGTGCAGAGGCACGCAGAGGGATTTATTTAGAGGCTGGAAGCCAATGCTGAGGGGATCTGAAGAGGAATCTGAAGACGAGCTGACAACACAGACCTGTCCCATATTGATCTATCTCTCTCTCTCTCTCTCGTTCTCTCTCTCGTTCTCTCTCATTCTCTCTCTCTCTCTCTCTCTCTCTCTCTCTCTCTCTCTCTCTCTCTCTCTCTCTCTCTCGGAGTGACACCAAACATCTTCTCTGACCTGGAAACAGCCAAGGTGGATGTTGAAAATAAAAAAACTCTTGAGGATTTCACTGAGTTGCTCCCTTGAAGTCCTCTCCTCCTCCCCACCTTCTCTCCCCCGTGGCCCTGAGGCAGGGCTGTGTGAAGCGGAGAGGGGCTGTGCGGGGTCCTCAGTGGCAGAGGGGGAAGCAGCAGCCTGTCCTGGCCTGGCCTCTATGCGGTTGTGGAAGGGGACAGGGACAGGGAGCCTGGGTCTGGTTCAGGCCGCAGGGTCTGGTGGTGGGATAGACAGACAGGTGCTGCTGCTGCGGCGGCCATCATGGAGAGGAGTGGCTGCATCCCCCTATGCTGGGCCCAGAGCGCCTGTGTTTACGCTCAACACCCTCCACTCCCAAGTATGTATTGTGTACACACAGCAGATATGTTATGCACACTAGGTGCTTCTAGGTAGAGCCTTTTAACCAGTGTTCATCTCAGTGTTTTTTAGAGGTCTTTCTGTTGCTGATGGCTGTGTTTGGATGTGTGAAGACTTGATTGTCGGCTGTTGAATATGAAAGCTACACTGACTGAATGCTAATTCCCAGAACTCTGATATAGTTAGAGATCGATTTGATTTGCCATGCCCAGCTTTATGCAGGTATTATTGCTGCCTCTCCTACTATAACTTGCCAAGACGATAGGTGCACTGAATGTCAATGGCCCAATATGTACAGTAGCATCTTACAGTAGGTTGCCATAGAGACAAAGGTATTCTTCTCTCATCTCATCACCACAACAAACCAAGCTATGATGGTGAATAAGTCATCCATGGCTGTGAAAGTAATCAGTGCACCATCATCATCTAACGCAGGGTTTCCCAACTCCTGTCCTCATTTTTATTGTAGCCCCGAACAAGCACACCCGATTCAACTTGTCAACTAATCATCAAGCCCTTAATGAGTTGATTGAGGTATGTTTGTCCCGTGTTACAAGAAAAATGTGTGCTGTTGGGGGTACTCGAGAACCGGAGCTGGCAAACACTGACTACTGCTCAGCACTGCCTTACAGGAGGACTGCTGTCTGTCTGTCTGTCTGTCTGTCACCTGCACATATTACGGAGCAGAGGGGTGAATTCCCATTAGTCTTGAACTGATTAAATGTCAGGCAGGGCTGTGATTAGTGTTCCTGTGAGGTGACGGGATAGCTGTTGAATAACTAGGCCAGGTAGAGAGAGAACTTCCCAGGCAACAGCAGTAGCAGCAGAAACAGAACTAGCAGCAGTAGCAGTAGAAACAGAACTAGCAGTAGAAACAGAACTAGCAGTAGTAGAAACAGAACTAGCAGCAGTAGAAACAGAAACAGAACTAGCAGCAGTAGAAACAGAAACAGAACTAGCAGCAGTAGCAGTAGAAACATAACTAGTAGCAGTAGAAACAGAACTAGCAGCAGTAGCAGTAGAAACAGAATAGCAGCATTAGAAATAGAATTAGCAGAAGTAGCAGTAGAAACAGAACTAGCAGCATTAGAAACAGAAACAGAATTAGCAGCAGAAACATAACTAGCAGTAGAAACAGAACTAGCAGCAGTAGCAGTAGAAACAGAACAGAAGCATTAGAAACAGAAACATAATTAGCAGAATTAGCAGCAGAAACAGAACTAGCAGCATTAGAAACAGAAAAAGAACTAGCAGCAGCAGAAACAGAACTAGCAGCAGTAGAAACAGAAACAGAACTAGCAGCAGTAGAAACAGAAACAGAACTAGCAGCAGTAGAAACATAACTAGCAGCAGTAGAAACAGAAACAGAACTAGCAGCAGAAGAAACAGAAACAGAAATAGCAGCAATCGAAACAGAAACAAAACTAGCAGCAGAAACAGAACTAGCAGCAGAAACAGAACTAGCAGCAGTAGGAGTAGGAACAGAAACAGAACTAGCAGCAGTAGGAACAGAAGTAGCAGCAGTAGGAACAGAAACAGAACTAGCAGCAGTAGAAACAGAACTAGCAGCAGTAGAAACAGAACTAGCAGCAGTAGGAACAGAAACAGAAGTAGCAGCAGTAGAAACAGAAGTAGCAGCAGTAGAAACATAACTAGCAGCAGTAGAAACAGAACTAGCAGCAGTAGGAACAGAACTAGCAGCAGTAGGAACAGAAACAGAACTAGCAGCAGTAGGAACAGAACTAGCAGCAGTAGAAACAGAAACAGAAGTAGCAGCAGTAGAAACAGAACTAGCAGCAGTAGGAACAGAAACAGAAGTAGCAGCAGTAGAAACAGAACTAGCAGCAGTAGGAACAGAAACAGAAGTAGCAGCAGTAGAAACAGAAACAGAACTAGCAGAAGTAGGAACAGAAACAGAACTAGCAGCAGTAGAAACAGAAACAGAACTAGCAGAAGTAGAAACAGAAACAGAACTAGCAGCAGTAGGAACAGAACTAGCAGCAGTAGAAACAGAAACAGAAGTAGCAGCAGTAGAAACAGAACTAGCAGCAGTAGGAACAGAAACAGAACTAGCAGCAGTAGAAACAGAACTAGCAGCAGTAGGAACAGAAACAGAACTAGCAGAAGTAGGAACAGAAACAGAACTAGCAGCAGTAGAAACAGAAACAGAACTAGCAGAAGTAGAAACAGAAA
Organism: Coregonus clupeaformis; assembly: GCF_020615455.1. Taxonomy (NCBI): domain Eukaryota; kingdom Metazoa; phylum Chordata; class Actinopteri; order Salmoniformes; family Salmonidae; genus Coregonus; species Coregonus clupeaformis. Next base: position 12,943,832 of record NC_059219.1, read on the forward strand.
CAGAACTAGCAGCAGTAGGAACAGAACTAGCAGCAGTAGAAACAGAAACAGAAGTAGCAGCAGTAGAAACAGAACTAGCAGCAGTAGGAACAGAAACAGAACTAGCAGCAGTATAAACAGAACTAGCAGCAGTAGGAACAGAACTAGCAGCAGTAGGAACAGAAACAGAAGTAGCAGCAGTAGAAACAGAAACAGAACTAGCAGCAGTAGAAACAGAAACAGAACTAGCAGCAGTAGAAACAGAAACAGAACTAGCAGCAGTAGGAACAGAAACAGAACTAGCAGCAGTAGAAACAGAACTAGCAGCAGTAGGAACAGAACTAGCAGCAGTAGGAACAGAAACAGAACTAGCAGCAGTAGGAACAGAAACAGAAGTAGCAGCAGTAGAAACAGAACTAGCAGCAGTATAAACAGAAACAGAAGTAGCAGCAGTAGAAACAGAAACAGAACTAGCAGAAGTAGGAACAGAAACAGAACTAGCAGCAGTAGAAACAGAAACAGAACTAGCAGAAGTAGAAACAGAAACAGAACTAGCAGCAGTAGAAACAGAAGTAGCAGCATTAGAAACAGAACTAGCAGCAGTAGGAACAGAAACAGAACTAGCAGCAGTAGGAACAGAAACAGAAGTAGCAGCAGTAGAAACAGAACTAGCAGCAGTATAAACAGAACTAGGAACAGTAGCAGTAGGAACAGAAACAGAACTAGTAGCAGTAGCAGTAGAAACAGAACTAGTAGCAGTAGAAACAGAAACAGAACTAGCCGCAGTAGAAACAGAACTAGCAGCAGTAGAAACAGAACTAGTAGCAGTAGAAACAGAAACAGAACTAGTAGCAGTAGAAACAGAAACAGAACTAGCAGCAGTAGAAACAGAAACAGAACTAGCAGCAGTAGAAACAGAAACAGAAACAGAACTAGCAGCAGTAGAAACAGAAACAGAACTAGTAGCAGTAGAAGCAGAAACAGAACTAGTAGCAGTAAAAACAGAAACAGAACTAGTAGCAGTAGCAGTAGAAACAGAAACAGAACTAGCAGCAGTAGCAGTAGAAACAGAACTAGTAGCAGTAGAAACAGAACTAGTAGCAGTAGCAGTAGCAGTAGAAACAGAAACAGAACTAGCAGCAGTAGCAGTAGAAACAGAACTAGTAGCAGTAGAAACAGAAACAGAACTAGCAGCAGTAGAAACAGAACTAGCAGCAGTAGAAACAGAACTAGGAACAGTAGCAGTAGGAACAGAAACAGAACTAGTAGCAGTAGCAGTAGAAACAGAACTAGTAGCAGTAGAAACAGAAACAGAACTAGCCACAGTAGAAACAGAACTAGTAGCAGTAGAAACAGAAACAGAAACAGAACTAGCAGCAGAAGAAACAGAAACAGAACTAGCAGCAGTAGAAACAGAAACAGAAACAGAACTAGCAGCAGTAGAAACAGAAACAGAACTAGTAGCAGTAGAAGCAGAAACAGAACTAGTAGCAGTAAAAACAGAAACAGAACTAGTAGCAGTAGCAGTAGAAACAGAAACAGAACTAGCAGCAGTAGGAACAGAAACAGAACTAGCAGCAGTAGAAACAGAACTAGCAGCAGTAGGAACAGAAACAGAATTTGCAGAAGTAGGAACATAAACAGAACTAGCAGCAGTAGAAACAGAAACAGAACTAGCAGAAGTAGAAACAGAAACAGAACTAGCAGCAGTAGGAACAGAACTAGCAGCAGTAGAAACAGAAACAGAAGTAGCAGCAGTAGAAACAGAACTAGCAGCAGTAGGAACAGAAACAGAACTAGCAGCAGTAGAAACAGAACTAGCAGCAGTAGGAACAGAACTAGCAGCAGTAGGAACAGAAACAGAACTAGCAGCAGTAGAAACAGAAACAGAACTAGCAGCAGTAGAAACAGAACTAGCAGCAGTAGGAACAGAAACAGAACTAGCAGCAGTAGAAACAGAACTAGCAGCAGTAGGAACAGAACTAGCAGCAGTAGGAACAGAAACAGAACTAGCAGCAGTAGAAACAGAACTAGCAGCAGTATAAACAGAAACAGAAGTAGCAGCAGTAGGAACAGAAACAGAACTAGCAGCAGTAGAAACAGAACTAGCAGCAGTAGAAACAGAACTAGTAGCAGTAGAAACAGAAACAGAACTAGCAGCAGTAGAAACAGAAACAGAAACAGAACTAGTAGCAGTAGAAACAGAACTAGCAGCAGTAGAAACATAAACAGAACTAGCAGCAGTAGAAACACAAACAGAACTAGCAGTAGTAGAAACAGAAACAGAAACAGAACTAGCAGCAGTAGAAGCAGAAACAGAACTAGCAGCAGTAGAAACAGAAACAGAACTAGCAGCAGTAGAAACAGAAACAGAACTAGTAGCAGTAGAAACAGAAACAGAACTAGCAGCAGTAGAAACAGAAACAGAACTAGCAGCAGTAGAAACAGAAACAGAACTAGTAGCAGTAGAAGCAGAAACAGAACTAGCAGCAGTAGAAACAGAAACAGAACTAGCAGCAGTAGAAACAGAAACAGAACTAGCAGCAGTAGAAACAGAAACAGAAACAGAACTAGCAGCAGTAGGAACACAAACAGAACTAGCAGCAGTAGAAACAGAAACAGAACTAGCAGCAGTAGAAACAGAAACAGAACTAGCAGCAGTAGAAACAGAAACAGAACTAGTAGCAGTAGAAACAGAAACAGAACTAGCAGCAGTACGAACAGAAACAGAACTAGCAGCAGTAGAAACAGAACTAGCAGCAGTAGAAACAGAAACAGAACTAGCAGCAGTAGAAACAGAAACAGAACTAGTAGCAGTAGAAACAGAAACAGAAACAGAACTAGCAGCAGTAGAAACAGAAACAGAACTAGCAGCAGTAGAAACAGAAACAGAACTAGCAGCAGTAGAAACAGAAACAGAACTATTAGCAGTAGAAGCAGAAACAGAACTAGTAGCAGTAGAAACAGAACTAGTAGCAGTAGCAGTAGAAACAGAAACAGAACTAGCAGCAGTAGCAGTAGAAACAGAACTAGTAGCAGTAGAAACAGAACTAGTAGCAGTAGCAGTAGCAGTAGAAACAGAACTAGCAGCAGTAGCAGTAGAAACAGAACTAGTAGCAGTAGAAACAGAAACAGAACTAGCAGCAGTAGAAACAGAACTAGTAACAGTAGCAGTAGGAACAGAAACAGAACTAGTAGCAGTAGAAACAGAAACAGAACTAGCCGCAGTAGAAACAGAACTAGCAGCAGTAGAACAGAACTAGCAGCAGTAGGAACATAAACAGAACTAGCAGCAGTAGAAACAGAAACAGAAACAGAACTAGCAGCAGTAGAAGCAGAAACAGAACTAGCAGCAGTAGAAACAGAAACAGAACTAGCAGCAGTAGAAACAGAAACAGAACTAGTAGCAGTAGAAACAGAAACAGAACTAGCAGCAGTAGAAACAGAAACAGAACTAGCAGCAGTAGAAACAGAAACAGAAACAGAACTAGCAGCAGTAGAAACAGAAACAGAACTAGTAGCAGTAGAAGCAGAAACAGAACTAGCAGCAGTAGGAACAGAAACAGAACTAGCAGCAGTAGAAACAGAAACAGAAACAGAACTAGCAGCAGTAGAAACAGAAACAGAACTAGCAGCAGTAGAAACAGAAACAGAACTAGCAGCAGTAGAAACAGAAACAGAACTAGTAGCAGTAGAAACAGAACTAGCAGCAGTACGAACATAAACAGAACTAGCAGCAGTAGAAACAGAAACAGAACTAGCAGCAGTAGAAACAGAAACAGAACTAGCAGCAGCAGCAGAAACAACAGCGGTGGCAGCTGCTCTGCTCTCTCCCTGGATACCAGTATCTATCATGAGTCCTGGTGCTTTAGAAAGGCCAGAACAGAACATAATGACACTCGGGACGTCTTCCCTTCCATCTTCATCTATTTAAAGGCTCTGGCTCTCCTTCAAACTGCATCCTCCAGGGGTAGAGTAAACACTGCAAATATTAAACCCAGGCAAAGCCTTGATGTATTTTTTCTGGGGGGGGGCTGATAGTTCTGTGGGAGCTGGTACTGTAGGCAGCGGATGAGAGGAAAGGAAGCTTTAATCCAGGGAAGAAGCAGCACAAGCAGCAGCTCCAGCAGTAGCAGGTCTTAATGAGGATGTAGGAGTGTAGAGCAGAGCCATGGGACCCACAGGCTATAGGATAGATACTGGATGCCTTCTAATTGGCACCCTATTCTCTATAGAGTGCAGTACTTTTGACCAGGGCTCATAGGTGCACTATGTAGGGAATAGGGTGCTGTTTGGGATACTGGCTCCAGAGGCAGCAGGTGTTGTACCCTGAGCACTAACTCCACAGTAAAGGATGGTGATGGTATGGCGCTCCATGTACTGTACTGTACATTACATCCTCCTCCTCCTGTCCTACTTGTTTAGTCTGTGAGAGAACCGTTTCCTGTATGCCTCCGTCTGTTCAGTCTCTCTCTGTGTAATGAAGGGCACAGTGTTTCTCTCAGTCAGACATAAGGCCAGATTGATCAGTCCCTTTTAAGGCGGCTAATGATAAGTGAGATTTGTTGGTGCGGTCCAATTATATAATATGCCTTTTCTTGCTGGTGTTTTTGTGACCGTTTAGTACACACAAACATTCTGACGTGATTGGTATTAAGCTGTGGAGGGATACAGTGTAACATTCTGACGTGATTGGTATTAAGCCGTGGAGGGATACAGTGTAACATTCTGACGTGATCAGTTCTACTGTACTGTAGAAGCTGGGGTTTTGTTTGAGCCCATGATTCATGGTAATGCCATTGGGGCCAAATTGATCAAATCAGATTTTGTACTGTGACTTACTTGTCCCCCCCCCCACACACACACACACTCCCCACCCCACCCCCAATCAGTCAGACTCTGTGGTATTTGGTTAACGGTCCTTGGTCAAAGCAAGAGATTTCAAAGCCATTAAAAGATAAGGCTTAGTTTTCAGCTGGAGGAATGTTGTGGTCAATGAAAGATGTGGTAAGCAACAGCATTAAGGGACACAGCAAGCCAAGCCAAGACAACCAGGCATTTTATGGGAGCAGCCAGGGAAAGGAGATGTAGGTTGAGGTTCACTCTTGGAGGGCGCCGACAGAGAGAGGCTTGCATTTCTGCCACTGTCACACTGGGGCCATAGAAACTGAACTGCGTCCCAAATGGCACCCTATTCCCTATATCGTGCACTACTTTTGGCCAGGGCCCATATGGCACTATATAGGGAAAAAGGTGCCATTTGTGACTCAGTCAGAGAAGAACAGTGAATTTCTGAACCTGAGATAATTCCCTGTCCTGGTTGAGATCCTCTAGTTCAGGTTTTAGGTTTACACAAGGGAACATGGGGAAGGGTAGGTTCTCATCTTCCCCACTGTAATTGCCACAGAGGAACTTATCAGCTTCCCTACCAGTCAATGCCCCCCCGTCACATTAGGTGTGTTTCAAACTCTCCCTCAACATCAATAAGACCAAGGAGTTGATCGTGGACTACAGGAAACGGTTAAGCGAGCACGCCCCCATCCACATCGACGGGGCTGCAGTGGAGCAGGTCGAGAGCTTCAAGTTCCTCGGTGTCCAAATCACTAAGGACTTAAAATGGTCCACACACACGTGCACAGTCTTGAAGAAAGCGCGACAGCACCTCTTCCTCCTCAGGAGGTTGAAAAGGTTTGGCACTGAGAGCATCTTGTCTGGCTGCAACACTGCTTGGTATGGCAATAGCAATGGCGCTACAGAGGGTGGTGCGGATAGCCTAGTACATCACTGGGGCCGAGCTCCCTGCCATCCAGGACCTCTATATCAAGCGGTGTGAAAGGAAGGCCTGGAAAATCGTTAAAGACTCCAGCCACTCAAGCCATAGACTGTTCTCTCTGTTTCTGCATGGCAAGCGGTACTGGTGCATCAAGTCTGACACCAACAGGCTCCTGAACAACTTCTATCCCCAAGCCATAAGACTGCTAAATAGCTAACTAAATAGCTAACAAAATGGCTACACAGACTGAGTTGACCCTCACAGGGCCCTACACACTCACACACACTGTCACTCCAACACACACAAACACTCACTCCACCATTTGCTCACACATAATATGCACATACATTTATACTGACTCTACACACAAGCACACCCACTCACATACAATCATCATATACGCTGCTGCTACTCTGTTTATCATAATATATCCTGATGCCTAGTCACCTTACCCCTATACATATCTACCTCTATCACTCCAGTATCCCAGCACATTATAAATATGGTATTGAACTGATCCTGTATATAGCTTCTTACCTTCTCCTGTTCTTCTTTTCTTATTTTTATTTCTCGTGTTTTTGTTCTACCTTGTTATTTTTAGTGCTACATTGATATTGATTACTGCATTGTTGGGTTTGGAACTTTCAAGAAAGGCATTTCACTGCACTTGTGCATGTGACATTAAAACTGACTTGAAACCTGTCTCCTTGTTTTCCCGTTGTTGTTGCGTTAGACTAGATCTAGAAGTACTTCATTGGATTTGTAGTGTAATGCAATGAGAAGCACCGGTCGTGATCTGAAACAAATTAAGCTCTGAGATAAGAGAGTATTTGTGTTGCCACTACTGTAATGCCACTGTAGTCCAGCAGCATACCACCCTGCATCCCACTGCTGGCTTGCCTTTGAAGCTAAGCAGGGTTGGTCCTGGTCGGTCCCTGGATGGGAGACCAGATGCTGCAGTGTTGGAGGGCCAGTAGGAGGCAGTCTTCCCTCTGGTCTAAAATAAAATATCCCAGGGCAGTGATTGGGGACATTGCCCTGTGTAGGGTGTTTTCTTTCGGATGGGACGTTAAACGGGTGTCCTGACTCTGTGGTCACTAAAAATCCCATGGCACTTATTGTAACAGTAGGGGTGTTAACCCTGGTGTCCTGGCTAAATTCCCAATCTGGACCTCATACCACCTAATCATCCCCAGCTTCCAATTGGCTCATTAATCCCTGTAACTATTCCCAAGGTTGTTGCTGTAAATGAGAATGTTAATTTAGGTAAGGAATATATAAAATAATCTATGTTCAAACAGGAGTGGATACCAGACCTGATTCCCCCCTAATGAGAGTAGGTCACTCAAATGAAATGAAGCCGTTGGCTGCTGTCACGCCCTGACCTGGAGAGACTGTTATTCTCTAGGTACTTTGGTCAGGGTGTGAAACTCTATGTTAGAATTTCTATGTTTAGGATCTAGAATTGTATTTCTAGGTTTGGCCGAGTGTGATTCCCAATCAGAGGCAGCTGGCGCTCATTGTCTCTGATTGGGGATCATACTTAGGCAGCCAGTTTTCCTGCCTGGGTTGTGGGATCTTGTTTATGTTCCGTGTTAGGCTTGTATGTGTATAGCCTGAGGACTTCACGTTACGTTGTTTCTTGTTTTGTTTATTGAGTTTAATAAACATGTACGCTTTTCACGCTGCACCTTGGTCTGACCCGTCTCTCAACGATCGTGACAGCTGCACAGCAAGCAGCTCAGTTCGGTGAGGTTTGGCCCTTCAGGACTAGAATTTAACAGCCCGGTTCTACAAGTCTATGTTCTCTAACTAAGAAGAGTACTCAGACTCTCTAAGGAAAATGTTGTCTTGAGACCATGCATTCATTACCTTAGAAATATTGACTTTCGTAGGTGTGTGTATATACGTGTCTTTCTCTAAGAATGAAGGAGATGGTTGTATGTTGAACGTTAAGACTACTGTACAGGTGTCATGTTGCAGCTTGTTCCTCCCTCTACCTTGCACCATGCTTGTTTGAATTAAACACTTCCTCTCAGTACAAAATGCACTCACATGCCTCTAAATCTCGTTCCTATTTCCTTCACTTAATTCCAGTATTTGACTTTGTTTTCAGTATTGTTCACATTTATAGTAAGGCATGTTACATCAGTAGCCTGCATTGTCCTGTAAGAACAGAAGGCCATGATCAAACACAACATCTCTCCTTCCCTGGAGATAGCCTGGCCTAGCTGCTGAATGGGCCCTCTGTGAGTCTGGAAAAAGGCCATGTTTTTCTTCACTGCATCGAAACAGTGGAACAGGTTGTTCAGTAGTGCTGATGAAGTACTGCTTGACTCTCATTGCTATTGACACGTGTTGTTATAGCAGCGTTGCTCTGGCCAATGTGGGCCCAGACTACTGTCAATAACTAACCTAGAGAGAATTCTGCAGTCACACAGTCAATCCCTCCGAGCCACCGAGACACTGTTACACAATCTCTTTAGGATGAAATGTAGACTACAGTAGAACTAGAGTAATGAGTTCAATACTCTCACGAGCTAGACAGACAGACAGACAGACAGAGGGCTACTCTAATGTTTATATTATCCAAGCTTATATACCATACTTTGTCCATACTACAAGTAAATAAAGAAATAGTTTGATAACTAAACATCCCACAGGCAATGATTTGATTTATGTTGGATTGAGTTGAAATAACGAGGAAACAATGTTGGCATGTTTTACCCTGAGGGATAACAACTAGGTTATTATTATCCTATTATCCTATTAGCGGCCTGTTGTTATTAGGCTAATATTATTAACGGGATAGCCCTGAGGGAGTTGTATCAAATTGATGTACAGTAATTAAGACATAAATGTCAGTCCTACAATCAAATGAGTGTTACCTGGGCAGTCAGTGGGGACAACATAAAATCTCTGTCTTACCGTGTATCAGCTAACTAGCTATGTAGCAGTTATCCGTGTCTCTCACCTCCTAGCCTACTGGCCCTCCAGCCTCTCAGTCACTACAAGGGATGTGTGTGTCAGTCTGTGTCTTTATAATGATTAGCCTAACCTGGTAAAGGTATTTCAGAAACTATAGTAAGGGGCTGAGGCAGTCAGCAGACAGACATGCTAGAAAGTTCCTGATAATGTTGACAGAAGGTTGATTTAATAGGGCTATTTAAGGGCTGTTTGATTAGGTTGTGTGTGTGTGTGTGTGTGTGTGTTTACTTCAATAGTTTACCTTAGACTAGCACTACGTTGACTCAATTAGTCACAATAACAACTAAGCCTTAAGGATGATTGACATTAAGTCATTTACCATTCTTCCATACAGTAGGTTCACTCAAGGAGCTTTGTCATTATAATGAGGCATTTTGTCAAGTCGGCTAATCTCACAAACGTATCCCGGCAGGTATTGGCTACTTTGTCTTCTATGAAAGGCTTCTTGGTTTTTATGTCAGATAATCGGCTACTTTCCTCTCTGTGCTGACCTGCCTCTGTAACCTGTGATGTGTGTGTGTGTGTGTGTGTGTGTGTGAGTCTCTCAGTTAGAGGTGACTGTAGGTCAATCCGTAAACTAGCAGAGTCAGCAGATAGGCTAGGCTATACTTCCTCCCTTATATCACTGTCCTTGTGCCTGCTCTGCTGCCTGGCTGACTGCTGACTACAGACTGGCTGACTGCTGCCTGGCTGACTGCTGCCTGGCTGACTACAGACTGGCTGACTGGTTGACTACTGACTGGCTGACTGGTTGACTACTGACTGGCTGACTGGCTGACTACTGACTGGCTGACTGCTGACTACTGACCAGTAATGGCGCCGAAGAAGATGGCTGCCGTTTTACAGCCCTCTAACCAATTGTACTATTATGTGTGTTTTTTCGCGTTATTTGTAATGTTTCTGCCACCGTCTCTTATGACCAAAAATAGATTCTGGATATCAGGACAGCGATTACTCACCTCGTATTGGACTAAGATTTTTTCTTCAACGAGTCGGACGCGAAGGATATCCTACAGACACCCGACAAGGCCCAAATACCCGTCACTCGCATGAGAAAGAGACGGAGATATCGTGGGCGTAGGTCGGGGTGCCTTGTAAGGATCCGACGGCGAGCAAGTAAACTGCCTCTTCCATCAATCCTATTAGCCATTGTTCAATCATTTAAAAACAAATTGGACGACCTAAGATTAAGGTTATCCTACCAACGGGACATTAAAAACTGTAATATCTTATGTTTCACCGAGTCGTGGCTGAACGATGACATGGATAACATACAGCTGGCGGGATATACGCTTCATCGGCAGGATAGAACGGCTGACTCCAGTAAGAAAAGGGGTGGTGGTCTGTGTATATTTGTAAACAACAGCTGGTGCATAAAATCTAATACTAAGGAAGTCTCGAGGTTTTGCTCGCTGGGCTGCAGACCACACTATTTACCAAGAGAGTTTTCATTTATATTTTTCGTAGCTGTCTATCTACCACCACAAACCGATGCTGGCACTAAGATTGCACTCAATGAGCTGTATAAGGCCATAAGTAAACAGGAAAACGCTCATCCAGAGGCAGCGCTCCTAGTGGCCGGGGACTTTAATGCAAGGAAACTTAAATCCGTTCTACCTAATTTCTACCAGCATGTTAAATGTGCAACCAGAGGAAAAAAAACTCTAGACCACCTTTACTCCACACACAGAGACGCATACAAAGCTCTCCCTCGCCCTCCATTTGGCAAATCTGACCATAATTCTATCCTCCTGATTTCTGCTTATAAGCAAAAACAAAAGCAGGAAGCACCAGTGACTCTGTTAATAAAAAAGTGGTCAGATGACGCAGATGCTAAGCTACAGGAATGTTTTGCTAGATTCAGACTGGAATATGTTCCGGGATTCACATCAGTCACTGGCTTCATCAATAAGTGCATCGAAGACGTCGTCCCCACAGTAACCATACGTACATACCCCAACCAGAAGCCATGGATTACAGGCAACATCCGCACTGAGCTAAAGGGTAGAGCTGCCGCTTTCAAGGAGCGGGACTCTAACCCGGACGCTTATAAGAAATCCCGTTATGCCCTCCGACGAACCATCAAACAGGCAAAGAGTCAATACAGGACTAAGATTGAATCGTACTACACTGGCTCTGACGCTCGTCGGATGTGGCAGGGCTTGAAAACTATTACAGACTACAAAGGGAAGCACAGCCACGAGCTGCCCAGTGACACAAGCCTACCAGACGAGCTAAATCACTTCTATGCTCGCATCGAGGCAAACAACACTGAAGCATGAATGAGAGCATCAGCTGTTCCGGATGACTATGTCATCATGATCTCCGTAGCCGATGTGAGTAAGACTTTTAAGCAGGTCAATATTCACAAGGCCGCAGGGCCAGACGGATTACCAGGACATGTACTCCGAGCATGCGCTGACCAACTGGCAAGTGTCTTCACTGACATTTTCAACATGTCCCTGACTGAGTCTGAAATACCAACATGTTTCAAGCAGACCACCATAGTCCCTGTGCCCAAGGACACTAAGAAAACCTGCCTAAATTACTACCGACCCGTAGCACTCACGTCTGTAGCCATGAAGTGCTTTGAAAGGCTGGTCATGGCTCACATCAACACCATTATCCCATTATCCCAGAAACCCTAGACCCACTCCAATTTGCATACCGCCCCAACAGATCCACAGATGATGCAATCTCTATTGCACTCCACACTGCCCTTTCCCACCTGGACAAGAGGAACACCTACGTGAGAATGCTATTCATTGACTACAGCTCAGCATTCAACACCATAGTGCCCTAAAAGCTCATCACTATGCTAAGGACCCTGGGACTAAACACCTCCCTCTGCAACTGGATCCTGGACTTCCTGACGGGCCGCCCCCAGGTGGTAAGGGTAGGTAACAACACATCTGCCACGCTGATCCTCAACACGGGGGCCCCTCAGGGGTGCGTGCTCAGTCCCCTCCTGTACTCCCTGTTCACCCATGACTGCATGTCCAGGCACGACTCCAACACCATCATTAAGTTTGCCGACGACACAACAGTGGTAGGCCTGATCACCGACAACGATGAGACAGCCTATAGGGAGGAGGTCAGAGACCTGGCCGTGTGGTGCCAGGATAACAACCTCTGGCTTCCTGCCATCCAGGACCTCTATACCAGGCGGTGTCAGAGGAAGGCCCTAAAAATTGTCAAAGACTCCAGCCACCCTAGTCATAGACTGTTCTCTCTGCTACCGCACCGCAAGCGGGACCGGAGCGCCAAGTCTAGGTTCAAAAGGCTTCTCAACAGCTTCTACCCCCAAGCCATAAGACTCCTGAACAGCTAATCATGGCTACCTGGGCTATTTGCACTGCCCCCCCACCCCACCTCATCCCCCTCTTTTACGCTGCTGCTACTCTGTTTATTATTTATGCATAGTCACTTTAACTCTACCCACATGTACATATTACCTTAATTACCTCGACTAGCTGGTGCCCCCGCAAATTGACTCTGTACCGGTACCCCCCTGTATATAACCTCCCTACTGTTATTTTATTTTACTGCTGCTCTTTAGTTATTTGCTTGTATTTTTTTACTCAACACTTTTTTATAAGACTTTTTCTTTGTTGGTTAAGGGCTTGTAAGTAAGCATTTCACTGTAATGTCTACACCTGTTGTATTCGGCGCATGTGGCAAATAAAACTTGATTTGATTTGGTTGACTGCTGACTGGCTGACAACTGACTGGCTGACTACTGACTGGCTGACTACTGACTCTCTGACTGCTGACAGTCTGACTACTGACTGGCTGACTGCTGACTACAGACTGGCTGACTGCTGACTGGCTGACTACTGACTCTCTGACTGCTGACAGTCTGACTACTGACTGGCTGACTGCTGACTACAGACTGGCTGACTGCTGACTGGCTGACTGCTGACTGCTGACAGTCTGACTGGTTGACTACTTCCTGGATGACTACTGCCTGGCTGACTACTGACTGGTTGACTACTGACTGACTGACTACTGACTGGTTGACTACTTCCTGGATGACTACTGCCTGGCTGACTACTTCCAGGCTGACTACTGCCTGGCTGACTACTGACTGGTTGACTACTGACTGACTGACTACTGACTGGTTGACTACTCTGTGCTCTCTCATTATCACTATCGGTCACTTTGACACACCACAGAGCAAAGCTAGATACAGTATCAACCACTTATTCTTTAGCTGCAATGACATTGTGATGCCTGCATGCCGCCCACGACCAGTTAGAATAATTCACTGTGTCAAAGCAGTATGCTCTAGGATTGGAAGTACGAATTAGTGAGTGAATAATATTGACAGGGACAATTGGACAAGGACAAGCAAACCAAATTCCTATCATTCATTTCTTAGAAAGAAATCAGCTGACTGAAAAAATCCACTTCCTGTGTCCACTTTTTGGCAAACCTTCATGTTTTGGTCCTATGTCCTCATTTTGTTGGCCTGTGGTGTAAAGGGTTAAAGTTTCGTAATGGTTAGGTTGATACGAATGAATGCACTCATATAAGTGGACGCACGCGGCATTTTGTCAAATGACTTTATATCAGCGTTGTGCCTGTTGTCATAGAGATAGATAGAGGACTCATCATGGATATAACCTGTTTTAGCATTTACGTTGTCATTTTAAAGTAGTCAACTGGGTGGGGATTCCTATGAGTTGGGAGCAATCAGCCAATGAAGAAGAAGAAAACTGACTACTTTAAAATGGAGATAGCCTCAATGGCGCTGCCAATACTGTCACAGACGCTATAATGGCACAGAAACAAAGATGAGTCCTCTATCTATCTCTATAACCCTATTGTTCACATGCGTATCTGCCCTCTAATTGGCTAGAATGGTCCCACCTGATCTCGTCTCCTCCCGCCTGCCTTCCATCTTTGAAGACGTATTTCCATCATTAGAGCGGTCACTTGACTATCTTGTCAATATAATTGACAAACTTTCCTCACTGTCACAACAGGTTTGTGTGTTGTTGACTCCTCTTCCCAGGCCGGCCCTCCTATCCTCCTATCCACCATGTTGGTGACTCCTCCTACTCCTCCCGGCCCTCCTATCATCCAATCCACCATGTTGTTGACTCCTCCTCCTCCCAGGCCAGCCCTCCTATCATCCTATCAACCATGTTGTTGACTCCTCCTCCTCCCAGGCCGGCCCTCCTATCCTCCGATCCACCATGTTGTTGACTCCTCCTCCTATCATCCTATCCACCATGTTGTTGACTCCTCCTTCCAGGCCGGCCCTCCTATCCTCCTATCCACCATGTTGTTGACTCCTCCTCCCAGGTCGGCCCTCCTATCCTCCTATCCACCATGTTGTTGACTCCTCCTCCTCCCAGACTGGCCCTCCTATCCTCCTATCCACCATGTTGTTGACTCCTCCTCCTCCCAGGCCGGCCCTCCTATACTCCTATCCACCATGTTGTTGACTCCTCCTCCTCCCAGGCCGGCCCTCCTATCCTCCTATCCACCATGTTGTTGACTCCTCCTCCTCCCAGGCCGGCCCTCCTATCCTCCTATCCACCATGTTGTTGACTCCTCCTCCTCCCAGGCCGGCCCTCCTATCCTCCTATCCACCATGTTGTTGACTCCTCCACCTCCCAGGCCGGCCCTCCTATCCTCCTATCCACCATGTTGTTGACTCCTCCTCCTCACAGGCCGGCCCTCCTATCCTCCTATCCACCATGTTGTTGACTCCTCCTCCTCCCAGGCCGGCCCTCCTATCCTCCTATCCACCATGTTGTTGACTCCTCCTCCTCCCAGGCCGGCCCTCCTATCCACCATGTTGTTGACTCCTCCTCCTCCCAGGCCGGCCCTCCTATCAACCATGTTGTTGACTCCTCCTCCTCCCAGGCCGGCCCTCCTATCCTCCAATCCACCATGTTGTTGACTCCTCCTCCCAGGCCGGCCCTCCTATCATCCTATCCACCATGTTGTTGACTCTTCCTCCTCCCAGGCCGGCCATTAAGCACGCCTTGTTTACTCAACTCTTTGTTGCCAAGCCAATCACAGCCTGCCTCTCTCTGTCTGTAGAACTGAACTTCAGTCTGTCCTGCCTGGGTAACAGCAGCAACAGTGGAGTTAGGTTAGGCTAGCAGCCTGACTGTGTTCACAGTATTCACAGGGCTGTATTGTGTTGTGAAGCTGAAAGGCTCTGTTGTGAATGTAGACAGGGTTCTGGGCTGGCCTCGCCTTCCCCTCAGCTCAGGAAGAGAGAGGAGCGGAATTACTATGTTGTGTTGCAGAGAGGACTCTGGCCTCGCCGCCCTCATTTCAGTCCAGGAAGAGCTCTTCCATGAGGAGACAGGAGTGACATATTGATCAAAGCTCAGGCCTCTCCTCTTCTCAGCCAGGAAGAGCTCTGTGCCGTGTGAGGAGACAGGAGTGACATGTTGATGACTCACTGTGGCTCCTGAGCGGACAGGACGCATTGTGATAACCAGGATGTGACATGACTGGACAGGAAAGACGTGAATGTGTTGTTCACAGAGAGCGAGAGAGAGAGATGTGGGTAAGAAGAAGTGTGTTTGTGCCTGGATGAAAAAAAACAAAAAGAAATCCCATGGATCTGCCGATACTGTACTGTGTAACCTAGTGGACATACTGTACTGTGTAACCTAGTCTGCTGTTGCTATTGCACTGATGTTGTCACTACGGGACTCTACAGTGGAGTGTACCTGCTGGCCCTTCATCAGTAAAGGTAGGAGGAGTGACTGATTGAACTGTTGTTGCTGTGCTGGTGTTAGATCAGAATAGTAGTGTTTGAATTGAGTTTCACAGGAGTTTATTAAAGAACAACTCTGAAAGGAAGTTGTCCAGTCGGCTCAAATGGACCAGTTGTGTCTCTACTAATCTCCATTGCTTCAATGTTGTCTGACTGATTGTCAAGAGTTAGGATACTTACCTCCATCTTCATACATGTGTTCTGCCTGGATTATCAGAAAGTAACATTGAAGAGGTAGACATCTGAGAATGTATGTGTTTTCAGAGTTGAGTAAGGGCAGGTTTTCCTGTGACATTCTATTGATGTTGCCAACAGCAGATACAGTCAGGAAGGCTGAGGAATGTCACTGAGTGGCTTTGGGTCAATCTTTCCAAAACACTAGAAAAGCCATGTTTTAACAAGCAAAGTGGTACTGTCTTGGCTGTACCTATTACCATACACAAACACACACACACACCAAATTTCACCCCTGACCATTTCTTATGTATAATGGCCCCAGTTTGTGGTCCATGAGGAGGGTTGTTTTTGTGCTGGCAGTGCTTCTGACAGCGCTGCTCCCTGCTCACTCTCCAAAGCCACCCAGCTGTCAGGCCTCACTGTTATGTGTCAGTCTGTCCAGCCGTCCGTTTGTCTGTTCTATTCCAGTCCACTTTTGTTACTGATACAGATGAAGTTATAATTGTGAGAAAGTAACACAGTCGTCTAGTGTGAATTCACCAGAAGCCTTCTCTCTCCCTCCCTCCCTCCCTTCCTCCCTCCCTCCCTCTCTACCTCCCTCTCTACCTCTCCCTCCCTCCCCTCTCTCTCTCTACCTCTCCCTCCCTCCTCTCTCTCTCTCTCTCTCTCTCTCGCTCGTGCTCTCTCTCTCTCTCTCTCTCTCTCTCTCTCTCTCTCTCTCCCTCCCCTCTGTCTATCTACCTTCAGAATATGACAGACAGCTAGCCCCCACCAAAGGAGGCATGGCGTCAGCGTACCTGGACCCCAACCTGAACCACCATGCTGGGCTGGGCGGTGGGGTGGTGAAGCCGGGGACCATGGACCGCGTGCTCAAGATCCACCACTACTTGGAGAGCAACAGTGAACCGTCCACCTGGGCCAGCCACATCCGCCATGGAGATGCCACTGACGTCAGGGTGAGCTGAGCAGCTGATTGGGTTAAACGCGGTTTACCACAGTTACAACAACTATGCTTTTTTAAGTTAGTCTCCCTATCATCCGTACAGTAGGCCGGAGGCCAGCGTTCATGAAAGAATTTGGGTTCCGAGATCTGGCTACGGCGTCTCGAAATGGACAAACAGTACTATTGCTGCTTTTTTCTAGTTTTTCAAGCGAAGGTCTTTTAAGGGAGTGTGCAGCACAACTCGTTTAGATGGAAACAGAAAAGTCAGAGCCTTTTGGGTAAAACACTGGGGTAAGTCCTGTATGGAAATGTGCCATATACAGTGAGGGGAAAAAAGTATTTGATCCCCTGCTGATTTTGTACATTTGCCCACTGACAAAGAAATGATCAGTCTATAATTTTAATGGTAGGTTTATTTGAACAGTGAAATTACACCCTATTGCTTATACAGTGAGGGAAAATAGTATTTGATCCCCTGCTGATTTTGTACGTTTGCCCACTGACAAAGACATGATCAGTCTATAGGTAGGCTTATTTGAGCAATGAGAGACAGAATAACAACAAAAAAATCCAGAAAAACGCATGTCAAAAATGTTATAAATTGATTAGCATTTTAATGAGGGAAATAAGTATTTGACCCCCTCTCAATCAGAAAGATTTCTGTCTCCCAGTTGTTTTTTATACAGGTAACGAGCTGAGATTAGGAGCACACTCTTAAAGGGTGTGCTCCTAATCTCAGCTTGTTACCTGTATAAAAGACATCTGTCCACAGAAGCAATCAATCAATCAGATTCCAAACTCTCCACCATGGCCAAGACCAAAGAGCTCTCCAAGGATGTCAAGGACAAGATTGTAGACCTACACAAGGCTGGAATGGGCTACAAGACCATTGCCAAGCAGCTTGGTGAGAAGGTGACAACAGTTGGAATGAAACACAAAAGAACTGTCAATCTCCCTCGGCCTGGGGCTCCATGCAAGATCTCACCTCGTGGCGTTGCAATGATCATGAGAACGGTGAGGAATCAGCCCATAACTACACGGGAGGATCTTGTCAATGATCTCAAGGCAGCTGGGACCATAGTCACCAAGAAAACAATTGGTAACACACTACGCCGTGAAGGACTGAAATCCTGCAGCGCCCGCAAGGTCCCCCTGCTCAAGAAAGCACATATACAGGCCCATCTGAAGTTTGCCAATGAACATCTGAATGATTCAGAGGAGAACTGGGTGAAAGTGTTGTGGTCAGATGAGACCAAAATGGAGCTCTTTGGCATCAACTCAATTCGCCGTGTTTGGAGGAGGAGGAATGCTGACTATGACCCCAAGAACACCATCCCCACCGTCAAACTTGGAGGTGGAAACATTATGCTTTGGGGGTGTTTTTCTGCTAAGGTGACAGGACAACTTCACCGCATCAAAGGGACGATGGACGGCGCCATGTACCGTCAAATCTTGGGTGAGAACCTCCTTCCCTCAGCCAGGGCATTGAAAATGGGTCGTGGATGGGTATTCCAGCATGACAATGACACAAAACACACGGCCAAGGCAACAAAGGAGTGGCTCAAGAAGAAGCACATTAAGGTCCTAGAGTGGCCTAGCCAGTCTCCAGACCTTAATCCCATAGAAAATCTGTGGAGCTGAAGGTTCGAGTTGCCAAACGTCAGGCTCGAAACCTTAATGACTTGGAGAAGATCTGCAAAGAGGAGTGGGACAAAATCCCTCCTGAGATGTGTGCAAACCTGGTGGCCAACTACAAGAAATGTCTGACCTCTGTGATTGCCAACAAGGGTTTTGCCACCAAGTACTAAATCATGTTTTGCAGAGGGGTCAAATACTTATTTCCCTCATTAAAATGCAAATCAATTTATAACATTTTTGACATGCGTTTTTCTGGATTTTTTTGTTGATATTCTGTCTCTCATTGCTCAAATAAGCCTACCTATAGACTGATCATGTCTTTGTCAGTGGGCAAACGTACAAAATCAGCAGGGGATCAAATACTATTTTCCCTCACTGTATAAGCAATAGGGTGTAATTTGGGACTCGGGCATCTCACTGTAGAACTCCCCCTATCACCTGGGTGATGTTCAGTAGGGCACATTGCAGCTACAATGTTTTGCAACGGAAAAAGAAAACAAGTTTATCTTATTAGACAGATTTAGTTAGTAACTCGGACTACCTCACCATTTTAAAGTGTTTCAAAACGTTTCCTCCCTACTGGCCACAACCCGGGTATTTATGAGGTTCCCTGTTGACATTTCTACACATAGCGTCTTCCATCCCCATTAGGTTTAATAATGACCTCTATTCAGATGAAACAAGACTGTAAGAGAGTTTAGGAGGTGAAAAGAATAGCTAGTTAAGTAGGTGATTGAACAAGTGGACTGTTTCTTTGTTTCCACATCTCTTCTGTTAGGCATCTGGCTCTGTAGTCAAGTGACAAAGAGCTTCACTTCAAAGTAGACTACGTCTAATTTATGGTTCAATGGCCTCTAACTTCAATACCTGAATTAGTGATGTCAGTATGAAAATTTAAAAAAAAATGTATGCACTCACTAACTGTAAGTCGCTCTGGATAAGAGCGTCTGCTAAATGACTAAAATGTAAAATGTACGACGTTGAGGGATGTAATGGAACATGTCATCCCTGAGAGAGATGGGGGGAGGTCTTCTCGTTAATCAATTTAACCAAGAGGTGGAGTCACTTCTCAGATTGTGTCATAAGCCCCACAGTGGCATTTCAATGATGGATTATTTAACCCCCCCCCGCACCCTTTCCCTTGCTTCTGCACATAATGACAATCTCTTCCTGGAAGCCTCAGAGAGAGAGGATCTATCATTCAGGGTGACTCTGCCAAACTCTTCTTTCTATTATATCTACTGTCATAGATAGATGGTTCCCCTGGAGTCCTCATGTCAACCCTGGACTACAGGGATGGATGGATAGATGGTCCCCTGGAGTCCTCATGTCAACCCTGGACTACAGGGATGGATGGATAGATGGTCCCCTGGAGTCCTCATGTCACCCCTGGACTACAGGGATGGATGGGCCAAGGAAGGCCCTCCCCACTGATGTCTGTCACACTAGCAATATGTCACTATGACTGCTATTCATTTATCTATATCTCCTGCCCTCTGAATCACAAATTACAATATATAGGACAATTCATTACTGTCAATTACTGTCAATCAAACTCTTGGTCTGCAAAGGGAATAAGGTGCCATTTGGGACAAAGCCTTACTGATCTTTTTAGGATTAGGACTGACGTGTCGTTGATTGACTCTCATCTCTGAGTGATTCCTCCTCTAACCTCAGTGTGTATACTGTCTACACGTCTGTCCATGGACATTGACTGAGATTCATTTCAGAGTGACTCAATAGCCTAAGTGTGTGTCTACACGTGTGTCCCCTGACAGGGTATCATCCAGAAGATAGCAGACATCCACAAGGTGAAGTGTGTGTCCTGTCTGGGCCTGCGTCTCAGCCACCTGCGCTCAGGTGACATCCACTGGCTGCACCCCGACATGGGGGTGTCCCACGTCAGGGAGAGGTATGAGCTGCACCACCCTCAGGAAGAGTGGCGGTAAGAACTAGAACAGAGACATATTCACATACTGTATAAAGCCATATTTACACTGCTGATCCGTCCCTGGTCCCAGTTCTGTTTGTGCTGTTTGACCAACTCCTATGGTCATTGTTGCGTTGCCAAGGCAGCACAAACTGATCTGGGAGCAGGCTACATAGAGACTTTGAAACACTTTATAAAGCCGTATTTACGCTGCTGTTTCACCTTAAAAGCCTTGGCACTGCCACCTTTATGCATATTGGTTCCATGTAATTCTGCTTTAATATAAATATTCAAACACTTCCTATGAATACCATCGTCATAATGCACTATAAGCGCACGTATAAAACCTTTACATAACTTTAATTCATAACTCAATTATATGAGTAAGACATCCTTCCTACAGCCTTGCCACTTGAAACGCTTGAACGTGCTTGAATTGTCTTTAACTAGTACTCACTAGCTAAAATGGAAGATTTCCTCTGCCTGTTTTTGGGAAGAGAAAAAATTGGAACAAATTTGGTTGTTTTAATGGATTCAGTCCAGTGGCAAAGCCAAGGGGCTAAAGTATGTCATGGAACGAAGAGACCTTGTTACTATGGAGATGTGTGCAATCAATGTCATTGTAAGGCGCTTGGTTATTTGATGAATGCAGTACGGGGGTGAAATCAGGATTTTGTGTGCCTTGTATTTTCAAATGTAAACCCACGGATGGAGGAATTGGGAACCGAAAACGAATTGTTGCTATCCAGTTAGTTTGGCCGAGTGGCCTTGAATATCCTTCCAATCTGCCTGCATAAATCATGCTTCCTCAGAAGCAGACTGAAAACCCTCCATATGGCGCTCCAATGTAATTAGGCCTTTATAGTCTAAGATACATGTTTCCTCCTGTCTCATCACAGTTATTGGAAGGGAAATTAGACATACAATGAGAGATTCGCTGCCAAAGTCAACTGATAAAGTGTTGAGGAGGATAGTTCAGTCCTCTCTAATTACTATCTGTTGATGTGACTTCAGTGTTTGATGTTGGAGCCTAATGCTGATATATTCCCTTCTACTCATGACTGAGTGGAAGATATGGAGATAGAAATGCCATATCAGAGATAGCAGAGCAATGTCTAGACATAACCTTTTATTTGGGTGATATTTCAGACACTACTCCCCCTCACTGCTTCCTTCATGGCCAGACAGAGCAGTGTGTTGACATGTTTGGGAGTTAAAGGACGTACTTAGAACTTTATCCAGCCTTCCTCTAACAGATACTACTGTTCTCTGGAGCAGGTTGCTTCTCAGTCACATTATTATAACTTACTGTGTGTGCTTGTGTGTATATGTATGCGTGGGTGTGTGTGTGCTTGTGTGCGTGTGTGTGTGGGTCTCTTCAATTCTGAAATGCGTCCAGCTGGAAGAATACATTTGAATAATGTAGCAGGCCTAGTTAGATATCTCAATGTTCCCAAAGAATACAAACGTGACAGCAGGCGTTTCATGATTCAGTTAAAACCCTGGCAACCTGGCCTTCTCTGAATTATATATGAATCCAATCTGTGATGGTCACAAATCAAGATGGAATGTAAATGTTCGAAGTGAATGTTCTAAGAATACTCAATGATTCAAGACGTTCTACCTCTCAGAACAACCTGTTCTGTTCCTAAGCAGCATTGTATTTGCATTGGACGGTAGGACCCACCATTGAACACAGTGAGATGATGCATGTATTATACTGTAGATGACAACCACCACAGCAAAGCTCATTCTGTCTGTCCCCACCTCCTCTCAGTCAGGCATCAGTGCAAAAGTAATGGAGCTAAATAATCGTCTCAATGCTTTCATGCCATGGAGTGTGTTACTGCTTGTCTTTCTGTGTAGGTTGCACAATAAAAGCAAGCGATTGATACATTAGGAGAAAATTATCCTAATTTACTTGATTGTCCTCGAAGGGAAACTTGTCTTGGAAATTGGATCTCACAGTCATATACATTTACATTTACATTTTAGTCATTTAGCAGACGCTCTTATCCAGAGCGACTTACAGTTAGTGATTACATATTACCGGTATTTTTTTATACTGGCCCCCCGTGGGAATCGAACCCACAACCCTGGCGTTGCAAACGCCATGCTCGATCAACTGAGCTACATCCCTGCCGGCCATTCCCTCCCCTACCCTGGACGACGCTGGGCCAATTGTGTGCCGCCCATGAGTCTCCCGGTCGCGGCCGGCTGCGACAGAGCCTGGATATCAATAGCATGTTCATCGAAGAAACATTCTAGAACACTGGTTTAATGGAAGTGTTGACAGACCAGCAGACACTCTAAAATACTCATTCAATACCAACGACACTGTCCTCAAGCCATTCATACAGACATCAAATGAATGACTTGCCTTTTACACATAGAATTACAATGTACTTATCTCTCTCTAGTGTAGATCACAGCAGAGTATAGAACACCAGAACTACATTCAAAGACCATCTGATCTGATACGACAGAGCCGGGAAATGTTTTCTCTACGTCAAAGAGTTTGTAATTAGAAGGAACAGGTTTGGAACAGAGTTTGAACCAAGCAGCTATTTCAAGCTGTTCAGTAGTTTATTTCACCTTGTAGGTTGAACAGAAGGCTGTGGCTGGATGTTATAGTTATTCCAGGAATGATCATGGAGGTCTCTCCCTTTCAAAAATGATGATGTCTCGATGATGCCTGTTCCCTGTATAGTGCTCTACTTTTGACCAGGGCTCATAAAGTTCTGGTCAAACGTAGTGCACTATGTAGATATTAGGGTGCCATTTGGGACGCACCCTCAGTCTCACTAATCTCTTTGATCAGCTCCATATGAAGGGATCCTCTGGGAAAGTACAGAATAATGACAAGCTGCTGACTGGTACCGTACAGCCTACACATTCACAGCACTGTTTAACAAGACACAGAGGTTGTTGTGAATGTATTCCCTTGGAACCTTGTTTCTGAGTTGTCCTTCATCCTCGTTAGCACCAAGCTAACCATATGGCATTTCTTTCTCCGCAGGTATGAGCTACGAATACGCTACTTGCCAAAAGGATTCTTGAACCATTTTTCAGAAGACAAACCTACACTGAACTACTTCTACCATCAGGTGAGGATAGAAACCATATTCTGATTGAGTTAGGACCATCAGGTATGGATAGAAACCATATTCAGATTGAGTTATGACCATCAGGTATGGACAGAAACCATATTCAGATTGAGTTAGGACCATCAGGTGAGGACAGAAACCATATTCTGATTGAGTTAGGACCATCAGGTGAGGATAGAAACCATATTCAGATTGAGTTATGACCATCAGGTATGGACAGAAACCAAATTCAGATTGAGTTAGGACCATCAGGTATGGATAGAAACCATATTCAGATTGAGTTAGGACCATCAGGTGAGGACAGAAACCATATTCAGATTGAGTTAGGACCATCAGCTGAGGACAGAAACCATGTCGTGTTCTTCTCACTCTGTTTATCAGAGAAATACAGTATTGTGTATTGTGATTTTCTTCACAACAGGTAGAGGATGTCAGTGTGAGACGCAACGTCAGATCATTATACTGTAAATGGCTGCTGTTTAGAGGGAAGAAAAATGGGTGTTTCCATATGAGGAGACCAGGGGTCTAGAGAGAGAGACTGACTGACAGCAGACTGACTGATAACACTGAGCTTAGTTTCACCAGCAGCTGAAAAGTACATTCATATTGTATCACACAGCAAGCATGTTAGCATTGTTTGTAGGTAGGCACTAGGCATCTAGCATTGTAAACCAGTCTGACTGCTTGTTATGATTTAACTGGATAAGAACCCAAATGCAGACAAGTACACGAAGCCATAGAAGTTTTAACAGGTTTATTTACAATGTTCAAAGTCCAGGTTTCCAAATATATGGGAAGAGCAAGTCCAGGTTACAGGGAGGGTAACAGATCCAGATCAGGGCAGGTGTGGTACCGTAATGTCCTAGTGTCCGTGATGAGTCCAAAAGAGAGGTCCGGTATTGGAGAGCAGGATGGTGGTGGCAGGAGTGAAGCGGAGGCAGGAGTCAGGTTCCAAATATCTGTGGCACAGGAGAAAAAGTAAATAGAACAGACCAAAAACACAAAGAGCAAAAATAACCAGGTTGAGTCGGCAGCGAGACTAACATGGTCGTCTTGACTATGATCTGACGATGAGTGGTAAGTTTGACCGGGTCTTAAAGGCTGAGGTGATTATGGTGAATGAGCTGCAGCTGGAACCCTGACTCCCGCACACCAGACTTCACTCCTGCAATCAAGGACAGACAGAGGGGAGGGAGAGAGCAGAGAGAGCTACCTAGCAGCAGTAGGCCTAACAGTACCCCCCCTCTACGGACGCCACCTGGCGGCCGACGGGGTTTATCGGGATGTAACCTATGAAACTCTCGGACCAGAGCAGGATCCACAATGAAGCTCCTGGGCACCCAGGAACGTTCTCGGGACCATAACCCTCCCAATCCACCAGGTACTGGAAACCACGACCTCGGCGGCGAACATCCAGAAGTCGCCGGACAGTGTAGACCGGACCCCCACCCACGATCCTGGGCGGAGGAGGGGGACGAGAGGGCGGGCACAGAGGGCTAACCGACACAGGCTTAATCTGGGAAACATGAAAGGTGGAATGAACCCGTAGGGAGGCAGGAAGCTGTAGCTTAACCGCGCAGGGGGTTAACAATAGACAGTATCTTGAACGGTCCTATAAAACGAGGCGCCATCTTCTTAGACTCCACCTTCAATGGAAGGTCCCGTGACTTCAGCCATACCTCTTGACCAGGAGAGTAACCGGGAGCCTGGGACCGGTGACGGTTGGCTTGCCTCTGCATGTACGCCGAAGCTCGGGACAGAGCTACCCTGGCCTTCCTCCAGACCTTGAAGCAGCGGCGCATGTGGGACTGCACCGAGGGTACCGCCAGTTCCCTCTCTTGGGAAGGGAACAGGGGAGGTTGATAACCCAGAGCACACAGAAAAGGAGACAAACCAGAGGAAGCGTTAGTCAAGGTGTTATGAGCATATTCCACCCAGGGGAGCATGGAGCTCCATGACCCAGGGTTAGACCCAGTGACACAGCGAAGAGCGGTCTCCATCTCCTGGTTCGCTCTCTCGGCTTGCCCGTTGGTCTGGGGGGTGATATCCAGAGGACAGGCTGGATGTAATGCCCAAAGCTTTACAGAAAGCTTTCCACACCTGGGAGACAAACTGGGGACCCCTGTCAGAGACAATATCCGTGGGTAGACCATGAGAGCGGAACACATGTTCAACCAAAATATCAGCCGTCTCTCTGGCAGTAGGCAGTTTAGGTAGGGCCAAAAAATGAGCGAACTTAGAAAAACGATCAATCACCGTAAGAATGACAGTCTTACCAGACGAGGGGGAAGTCCAGTGACAAAATCCATAGCGATATGCGACCAGGGCCGGCTGGGTATAGGTAGAGGTCGTAGATGACCAGCGCTGGCCTGGGTGGAGTTCTTACTTCGTGCACATACCGTACAAGCAGCAATGAAGGCTCGAGTGTCCGCCTCCATCGTGGCCCACCAGAACTTACGTCGCACAAAGTCAAGGGTCCGCGAAACTCCAGGGTGACAGGTAAGGGGAGACGAGTGAGCCCACTGAAGTACCTGGGAGCGAGCAGACTCAGGGACAAACATCCGGTTAGGAGGACCCCTCCCAGGGTCAGCTTGATGATGTTGAGCCTGTCTAACAATCCCCTCGATGTCACATGTGATGACTGCAATACTGCAGGTAGGAGGCAAAATGGGTTCAGGGTTACTACCAGTATCAACAGCCGAATGAACACGGAGACAGGGCGTCAGGCTTGACGTTGCGTGACCCAGGACGGTAAGACAGAGAAAAATTGAATCTCCCAAAAAATAGTGCCCACCTGGCTTGACGGGGGGTTGAGCTGCTTCGCTGACTGGAGGTAAGCCAGATTCTTATGATCCGTCCAAACGATGAAGGGTTGTTCCGCCCCCCCTCCAACCAATGTCACCACTCCTCGAGAGCCAGCTTAACGGCGAGCAGTTCACGATTGCCAACATCATAATTCCTCTCTGCCTGAGAAAGTTTCCTTGAGAGAAAAGCACAGGGATGCAGTTTGTTATCTTCAGGAGAACGTTGTGACAACACTGCACCTACCCCAGTGTCGGATGCATCCACCTCCACGACAAACTGGCGGTCGGGGTCCGGCTGCATCAGAATGGGAGCCGAGGCGAAGCGATGTTTCAGTTCTTCGAACGCTGATTCGGCCCCTTCATTCCAAGCGAACGGTCGTGAGATGGAGGTGAGAGCGGTGAGTGGCGCCGCAATGCGGCTGTAGTCCTTGATGAACCTCCTATAGAAGTTCGCAAACCCCAGGAATCGTTGAAGTTGTTTGCGGGTAGAGGGAGCTGGCCAGTCCGTGACAGCAGAGATCTTAGCTGGGTCCATCCGCAACTCCCCCTGAGCTATGATGTAACCCAAAAAAGAGGTCTCAGACACATGAAATTCACATTTCTCCATCTTCACAAACAGTTTGTTCTCCAACAACCTTTGCAACACCTGGCGCACATGTAGTTCATGTTCCTGGGAGGACTCTGAGAAAATCAAGATATCATCCAGATAGACAAAAACAAACCGATTCAACATGTCCCGAAGGACATCATTGACTAGTGCCTGAAAAACAGCAGGGGCATTGGACAACCCAAAAGGCATAACCAGATACTCAAAATGTCCCAAGGGTGTGTTGAAGGCAGTCTTCCATTCATCACCCTTACGAATGCGCACCAGGTGATACGCATTTCGTAGATCCAGTTTCGTAAAGATGGTAGCACCATGAAGGAGGGGAAAAGCAGAATTAATCAAAGGCAGAGAATACTTGTTCTTAATGGTGATGTTGTTAAGACCACGGTAATCAATACAGGGTCTGAGGGTCTTATCCTTCTTAGCAACAAAAAAGAATCCCGCTCCTACAGGTGACGAGGAAGGACGCATAATACCTGCCGCCAAGGAGTCCCGAATGTAGTTCTCCATAGCCTCCGTCTCCGGCCGGGAGAGATTGTACAGGCGACTGCTGGGGAGCGGGGCTCCTGGCTGGAGGTCAATGGCGCAGTCGTAAGGGCCGGTGAGGAGGAAGAGAAGTAGCTCTGTGTTTGCAGAAAACGGATGCCAGGTCATGATACGCGTCAGGGACAGCAGAGAGATCCATGGACTCCAGTGGAGGTTGAGGCACAGTACTGGCAGGAGTCTGAGCAGAACACAAACAATTCACATGACAAAATGTGCTCCATGAAACAATGTTACCTGTCACCCAATCAATGTGTGGATTGTGTCTTATGAGCCAGGGGATACCAAGGACCAGGGGTGTCTGTGGGCAGTCGATAATATGGAATTGAATGTTCTCCTGATGATTTCCCGACACTCTAAGACAAACAGGAACAGTTTGATGGGTAATACGGGTCAACAATTGTCCATTTAGACCCTTAGCCTGCAGCGGACAGTCCATAGGAACAGTCTCCAAATCCATTTGTTGAGCCCACTCTCTATCCAAAAAGCTTTCGTCGGCACCAGAGTCAATCAGCGCACTAACAGAGAAATTCTGGGACTGCCACTGGAGGGATGCCTGGAGCAGAATGCGGGGAGAAGAGGAAGAATCCGCTGCTCGGCTCACCAAAACTTCTCCCATTAATGATGAGCCGGCCCTTTTCCCGGACGAACTGGGCAGGAAGGAACGAAATGACCAGCTTCTCCACAATACAGGCAGACCCGAGCCTGAATACGACGTGCACGCTCCTCTGAGGACAACCGTGCACGACCCACCTCCATGGCTTCGGGTTCAGTGCTCCTCGTATCGACTCGGGAAGACACGGCTTTCTCCGTAGGGAAGATGCAGGGAGGAGTTTGTTGATGACAGACAGGTTGCTTGGAACTAACACTCCTCTCCCGGCGGCGCTCCCGAATCCGATTATCCAACCTGATAGTGAGTGAAATAAGATTATCCAGCGTAGCCGATTCATCATATGACACCAATTCATCTTTTAAAGTCTCAGACAAAGCATTGATGAACACTCCTTGTAATGCCTCGTCATTCCAACCACTCACTGCTGCTAAAGTCCGAAACTCCACTGCCATCTCCGCCACACTACGAGCCCCCTGTCGAAGAGAGAACAACCGTTTCGCAGCCTCCTTGCCTCGTACGGGGTGGTCAAAAACCTTCCTCATCTCCGTGGTGAAGGCAACGTAAGCGTTGCAAATGTCCGACTGACTCTCCCATACCGCGGATCCCCAGGCACGAGCGGAACCGCTAGTAGAGTTAATAAGGTAGGCAATACGGGCTCTTTCTGAGGCGTAGGTGAGGGGCTGTTGTTCAAACACTAACGAGCATTGAGTCAAAAAATCGCCACAGGTTCCCATGTTCCCGTCATAGCGCTCTGGAGCAGGAACAAAAGGCTCTCTGATCTGGGCTGAAGGGGTAGTAAGGGCAGACACTTGATTGGTGAGTAATTGAACCTGATTAAGCAGCACCTGACTGTCCTCAGCAATCGTCTTAAACAGGGTATCATGTTGGCCAAGTAAAATGCCCTGATTGGCTATGGCAGTCCAAATTTCAGTGCACTCTGGGGTGGTATCCGAGCTACTGTCTGCTGGGTTCATGTTGGTCAGATCATACTGTTATGATTTAACTGGATAAGAACCCAAATGCAGACAAGTACACGAAGCCATAGAAGTTTTAACAGGTTTATTTACAATGTTCAAAGTCCAGGTTTCCAAATATATGGGAAGAGCAAGTCCAGGTTACAGGGAGGGTAACAGATCCAGATCAGGGCAGGTGTGGTACCGTAATGTCCTAGTGTCCGTGATGAGTCCAAAAGAGAGGTCCGGTATTGGAGAGCAGGATGGTGGTGGCAGGAGTGAAGCGGAGGCAGGAGTCAGGTTCCAAATATCTGTGGCACAGGAGAAAAAGTAAATAGAACAGACCAAAAACACAAAGAGCAAAAATAACCAGGTTGAGTCGGCAGCGAGACTAACATGGTCGTCTTGACTATGATCTGACGATGAGTGGTAAGTTTGACCGGGTCTTAAAGGCTGAGGTGATTATGGTGAATGAGCTGCAGCTGGAACCCTGACTCCCGCACACCAGACTTCACTCCTGCAATCAAGGACAGACAGAGGGGAGGGAGAGAGCAGAGAGAGCTACCTAGCAGCAGTAGGCCTAACACTGCTGTGCTCACCATAGTTTCACTTAACAATGGTGAAGCGCAGCAGTCAGCCTGTTTGACCAGCCTGTATGGCTAGAGTTTGAATTAGTATGTATGGCTAGAGACAGAATGTATGGCTAGAGACAGCATGTATGGCTAGAGAAAGCATGTATGGCTAGAGTCAGTATGTATGGCTAGAGACAGCATGTATGGCTAGAGTCAGTATGTATGGCTAGAGACAGTATGTATGGCTAGAGACAGCATGTATGGCTATAGACAGTATGTATGGCTAGAGTCAGCATGTATGGCTAGAGTCAGCATGTATGGCTAGAGTCAGTATGTATGGCTAGAGTCAGCATGTATGGCTAGAGTCAACATGTATGGCTAGAGTCAGCATGTATGGCTAGAGTCAGCATGTATGGCTAGAGACAGCATGTATGGCTAGAGACAGCATGTATGGCTAGAGTCAGCATGTATGGCTAGAGACAGCATGTATGGCTAGAGTCAGCATGTATGGCTAGAGACAGCATGTATGGCTAGAGACAGCATGTATGGCTAGAGTCAGCATGTATGGCTAGAGTCAGCATGTATGGCTAGAGACAGCATGTATGGCTAGAGACAGCATGTATGGCTAGAGTCAGCATGTATGGCTAGAGACAGCATGTATGGCTAGAGTCAGCATGTATGGCTAGAGTCAGCATGTATGGCTAGAGACAGCATGTATGGCTAGAGACAGCATGTATGGCTAGAGACAGCATGTATGGCTAGAGACAGCATGTATGGCTAGAGACAGCATGTATGGCTAGAGTCAGCATGTATGGCTAGAGACAGCATGTATGGCTAGAGACAGCATGTATGGCTAGAGACAGCATGTATGGCTAGAGACAGCATGTATGGCTAGAGTCAGCATGTATGGCTAGAGACAGCATGTATGGCTAGAGACAGCATGTATGGCTAGAGACAGCATGTATGGCTAGAGACAGCATGTATGGCTAGAGACAGCATGTATGGCTAGAGACAGCATGTATGGCTAGAGTCAGCATGTATGGCTAGAGACAGCATGTATGGCTAGAGTCAGCATGTATGGCTAGAGTCAGCATGTATGGCTAGAGACAGCATCCCTGTTCCTTCTGGAAGTCTTATTGTAACGAGAGAGAGAGCCTCCTCTTCATCACCGTGTGTCCCACTCCATCCACTAAACACTGTGGACCTGGCTGTCCATCCATCCTTCCTGCCTGGATACAGTCACTCAGGCTGTCCCAAATAGCACCCTATGGGTCCTGGTCAAACGGCTGCATCCTACTATGGGCCCTACTCAAAAGTAGTGCACTATACAGTGAATAGGGTGCCATTTGGGATGCACCTCAGTCACACGGCCCCATCCCAGCAGGGTCGTTTCACTGTCACCAGCAGCTATATAACTTCAGAGATGATATAGCTGCTGGTGACAGTGAAACGGCCCTGCTGGGGTGGTTCAGTGGGATTGAGAGTGCGTTATATAGCTGCTGGGCTGCTGGCCAGAGGTTCTTAGAGAAGAAACCCACCAGAAAGTCCAACAGCTGAAAGCAGCGTGTGGCTACAGTCTGCTAGCCATCACCTGCTGGGTATTTACGAACATATAGAACCACCTAGAAATGAAAAGACATTGATGGCTGATGTTCTGGTCAGAGGTGATAGGACGGTCACCTGCTGCTGTTAAATACACGGTCAGCTCTGGTGTTTCCTCTCTTAGAGAACTGAGGGAGCCTCATTAACGTCCATGTGAGCTGGACCCATCAGCTGCAGCTCAATCAGACTAACTAATTCATAATATAATAATATATGCCATTTAGCAGACGATTTTATCCAAAGCGACTTACAGTCATGCATGCATAACTTCTTTACGCATGGTTGGTCCAGGGAATCGAACCAGCTATCCTGGCGTTGCAAGCGCCATGCTCTACCAGCTAAGCATCTGAGGACAACCACAAGTAACTAACGACCTGCTTCTCTCTAGCTGTTGCTGTCTCACAGTAGATTCACATTGCTCACTACTACTTTTGTAGTTCACTTTGTCATGGAGACTGTAATTATGTTTCTCAGGTCAAGAGTGACTACATGTTGGAGGTAGCAGATCAAGTCGACCAAGACATTGCACTTAAATTGGGCTGCCTTGAAATCAGGTGAGTTCTATTTCAAATACTTGAGTTTTTGGTGGCAATTGATATGTTATAAACAGTGAATTCATGTACACATCCAATATTCCATAATCTGATCTCAAAATGTAAGATATATATATACTACTCACAATTTATTTTCTATATTTTGTTTTCTGTTACAGGAGATTTTTTAGGGAAATGCGAGGGAATGCCCTGGATAAGAAATCGAATTATGAATTATTAGAGTAAGTGATTATTTTACTTAAAGGCCTAGTGCAGTCAAAAACTAGATTTTCCTGTGTTTTATATACAGTACCAGTCAAAAGATTGGACAAACCTACTCATTCAAGGGTTTTTCTTAATTTATACTATTTTCTACATTGTAGAATAATAGTGAAAACTTCAGAACAATTAAATAACACATATGGAATCAAGTAGTAACCAGAAAAAGTGTTAAAGAAATCAAAATATATGCCCTCGTAAAACTGACTATCCTACCGATCCTTGACTTCGGCGATGTCATTTATAAAATAGCCTCCAACACTCTACTCAGCAAATTGGATGTAGTCTATCACAGTGCATTCCGTTTTGTCACCAAAGCCCCATATACTACCCACCACTGTGACCTGTACGCTCTTGTTGGCTGGTCCTCACTACATATTCGTCGCCAAACCCACTGGCTCCAGGCCATCTATAAATCACTGCTAGGCAAATCCCTGCCTTATCTTAGCTCATTGGTCACCATAGCAACACCCACCCGTAGTATGCGCTCCAGCAGGTATATCTCACTGGTCATCCCCAAAGCCAACACCTCCTTTGGCCGCCATTCCTTCCAGTTCTGTGCTGCCAATGACTGGAACGAACTGCAAAAATCTCTGAAGCTGGAAACTCTTATCTCCCTCACTAACTTTAAGCATCAGTTGTCAGAGCACCTTACCGATCACTGCACCTGTACACAGCCCATCTGAAATTAGCCCACCCAACTACCTCATCCCCATATTGTTATTTATTTTGCTCATTTGCACCCCAGTATCTCTATTTGCACATCATCTCAGTGCACATCTATCATTCCATTGTTAATACTAATTGTAATTATTTTGCACTATGGACTATTTATTGCCTTACCTCCATAACTTTTGCTACATTTGCACACACTGTATACAGTGGGGAAAAACTTATTTAGTCAGCCACCAATTGTGCAAGTTCTCCCACTTAAAAAGATGAGAGAGGCCTGTAATTTTAATAATAGGTACACGTCAACTATGAGAGACAAATTGAGGAAAAAAAATCCAGAAAATCACATTGTAGGATTTTTAATGAATTTATTTGCAAATTATGGTGGAAAATAAGTATTTGGTCACCTACAAACAAGCAAGATTTCTGGCTCTCACAGACCTGTAACTTCCTCTTTAAGAGGCTCCTCTGTCCTCCACTCGTTACCTGTATTAATGGCACCTGTTTGAACTTGTTATCAGTATAAAAGACACCTGTCCACAACCTCAAACAGTCACCCTCCAAACTCCACTATGGCCAAGACCAAAGAGCTGTCAAAGGACACCAGAAACAAAATTGTAGACCTGCACCAGGCTGGGAAGACTGAATCTGCAATAGGTAAGCAGCTTGGTTTGAAGAAATCAACTGTGGGAGCAATTATTAGGAAATGGAAGACATACAAGACCACTGATAATCTCCCTCGATCTGGGGCTCCACGCAAGATCTCACCCCGTGGGGTCAAAATGATCACAAGAACGGTGAGCAAAAATCCCAGAACCACACGGAGGGACCTAGTGAATGACCTGCAGAGAGTTGGGACCAAAGTAACAAAGCCTACCATCAGTAACACACTACGCCGCCAGGGACTCAAATCCTGCAGTGCCAGACGTGTCCCCCTGCTTAAGCCAGTACATGTCCAGGCCCATCTGAAGTTTGCTAGAGTGCATTTGGATGATCCAGAAGAGGATTGGGTTGAATGTCATATGGTCAGATGAAACCAAAATAGAACTTTTTGGTAAAAACTCAACTCGTCGTGTTTGGAGGACAAAGAATGCTGAGTTGCATCCAAAGAACACCATACCTACTGTGAAGCATGGGGGTGGAAACATAATGCTTTGGGGCTGTTTTTCTGCAAAGGGACCAGGACGACTGATCCATGTAAAGGAAAGAATGAATGGGGCCATGTATTGTGAGATTTTGAGTGAAAACCTCCTTCCATCAGCAAGGGCATTGAAGATGAAACGTGGCTGGGTCTTTCAGCATGACAATGATCCCAAACACACCACCCGGGCAACGAAGGAGTGGCTTCGTAAGAAGCATTTCAAGGTCCTGGAGTGGCCTAGCCAGTCTCCAGATCTCAACCCCATAGAAAATCTTTTGAGGGAGTTGAAAGTCCGTGTTGCCCAGCGACAGCCCCAAAACATCACTGCTCTAGAGGAGATCTGCATGGAGGAATGGGCCAAAATACCAGCAACAGTGTGTGAAAACCTTGTGAAGACTTACAGAAAACGTTTGACCTGTGTCATTGCCAACAAAGGGTATACAACAAAGTATTGAGAAACTTTTGTTATTGACCAAATACTTATTTTCCACCATAATTTGCAAAGAAATTCATTAAAAATCCTACAATGTGATTTTCTGGAGAAAAAAATTCTCGTTTTGTCTATCATAGTTGACGTGTACCTATGATGAAAATTACAGGCCTCTATCATCTTTTTAAGTGGGAGAACTTGCACAATTGGTGGCTGACTAAATACTTTTTTTTCCCCACTGTATATATTTTCTGTTGTATTTTTGACTTTATGTTTTGTTTATGTAACTCTGTGTTGTTGTTTTTTATCGCACTGCTTTGCTTTATCTTGGCCAGGTCGCAGTTGTAAGTGAGAACCTGTTCTCAACTGGCTTACCTGGTTAAATAAAGGTGAAATAAATAAAATAAAAATTGTCCTGTTGAAAAACAAATGAGTCCCACTAAGCCCAAACCAGATGGGATGGCATATTGCTGCAGAATGCTGTGGTAGCCATCCATGCTGGTTAAGTGTGCCTTGAATTCTAAATAAATCACAGACAGTGTCACCAGCAAAGTACCCCCACACCATATCACCTCCTCCTCCATGCTTTACAGTGGGAACTACACATGCGGAGATCATCCGTTCACCCACACCGCGTCTCACAAAGACACAGTGGTTGGAACCAAAAATCTCAAATTTGGACTCTAGACCAAAGGACACATTTCCACCGGTCTAATGTCCATTGCTTGTGTTTCTTGTCCCAAGCAGGTCTCTTCTTCTTAGGATGTCCTTTAGTAGTGGTTTCTTTGCAGCAATTCGACCATGAAGGCCTGATTCACACAGTCCCCTCTGAACAGTTGATGTTGAGATGTGTCTGTGACTTGAACTCTGTGAAGCATTTATTTGGGCTGTAATTTCTGAGGCTGGTAACTCTAAGGAACTTATCCTCTGCAGCAGAGGTAACTCTGGGTCTTCCATTCCTGTGGGGGTCCTTATAAGCGACAGTTTCATCATAGCGCTTGATGGTTTTTGCGACTGTATTTTTTTCCGTATTGACTGATCTTCATGTGTTAAAGTAATGATGGACTGTCGTTTCCCTTTGCTTATTTGAGCTTTTCTTGCCATAATATGGACTTGGTCTTTTACCAAATAGGGCTATCTTCTGTATACCCCTACTACCTTGTCACAACACAACTGATTGGCTCAAACGCGTTAAAAAGGAAATAAATTCCACAAATTAACTTTTAAGAAGGCACATCTGTTAATTGAAATGCATTCCAGGTGACTACCTCATGAAGCTGGTTGAGAGAATGCCAAGAGTGTGCAAAGCTGTCATCAAGGCAAATGGTGGCTATTTGAAGAATTTGTTTAACAATATTTTGGTTACTTCATGATTCCATATGTGTTATTTCATAGTTTTGATGTCTTCAATATTATTCTACAATGTAAAAAATAGTATAAATAAAGAAAAACCCTTGAATGAGTAGGTGTGTCCAAACCTTTGACTGGTAGTGTATATTTCCACACTATGAGTTAGAATAATAATACTGTGGAATTGGGAAAAAGTTGATAAGGCGTTTTAGTGAAAAGACCGCCTGAAATTTCAGCCTGTTTTGGTGGGATGGAGTTTTGGCCTGCCTGCTGACATCACCAGGCGGTTAATTAGTTAATAGACCAATAAGAAAGAGAGTTCCAAACCTCTGCCAATAACAGATCGTTTTCAGTTTTCCCCTTCCCACTCAAACCACTCCCAGACCGTCCTAACAACATTCTTGCTTGAGAAATTGCTCTTTGCTAAGAAGCTATTTTTGTTTATTTTTGACCATTTTAGTTTAAAACAATCCCAGTACTTAATTGTTACATATAAATTATTTTATATTGAGAAAAAAAAATGGCTGCATTGGACCTTTAAAAATTATGTATTTCTGTATTAACAACATACACATCTTAACACCGTCTGTGCACATAAATCCTATAGTTCACCTCTATGAGCCGTGTGTGTCCTCTCTGACTAGACGTATGTAGGCCAGTGTAAATTGACTGTCTTCCTCTTGAACCTCTCACTCTGGCCGCGTCGCAAATGGCCCCCTATTCCCTATATCTCTGGTCAAAAGTAGTGCACTATATAGGAAATGGGGTGCCATTTGGGACATAGTCTCTGTTGAAATGTGTCTGATCTATTTATAGTGTTAGAGTAATTTATCCTCATTCTCAGTCATCTCCTACAGCGTCATTATAATGTCCCCAGACCCCAGTGATGACACTGTGATACTGTGAACAGGACCCCCACTATTTTATAGGCCTTTCAATTTAATTCAAAGGGCTTTATTGGCATGGGAAACATGTGTTTACATTACCAATGCCTTTCACACTCTGGGAAGGTGGCTGCCTGGTAACGTCTGTCAGTTTAACCGAGGATGTGTCTAAAATGGCACCCTATTCCCTATATAGGGCCCTGGTGAAAAGTAGTGCTGTATTAGGTAATAGGGTACCATTTGGGATGCATCCCAGGGTTCCTGCTGGGAGGCATCCATGCTGAACTCAAATAAAGTCATTTAAAGTGGAACTGACAGCATTTTAGCAACATGAAATCTTATGCAAATCTCTTCATATACACCCCCAGGAAAAATATGACACTTTTTAAAACATTTTCTGACCAGCGAGCACTTAGACATGGTCATTTTCAAGTTTTCATAAATTCTTAGAATGTTTGTGAATTATTAAGGCATTTGTGAAAGCAGCCGTGTGTTTAGACAATTAATAGACACTGCAGCAAATAAAACCTAATAAAAACATCTCTCTCGTCCAGGACCGGAGTCTATGCAGACCGGTGCGCCATAGCCAATCAGAGCTACAGTAGGCCTTTATGCAAACAAGCCATTTGCCACACAGGGCTGCCATCATTCACTTAGAACTGGACTGTGTGTTTACAGGCAGTTGTAACAGCGTGACTTTAGATCATTAGAACGCATTCGCCAAAAGCCACAAAATACACCTGAATGGATTTCTGCAAATACCACGGGAGTCCTCTTACATTTGGGAACTTTACAGTCTTGTTGATCAAACAACCATGAAAGGTAGTGTCACAAACGTCGTATGAAGGAGTGGACCAAAGCGCAGCGTTAGTAGCGAACATACTTGCTTTATTTAATTAAAGCATACACACAAAATAACAAAACAATAAACGACTCGTGAAGTCCTCAGTGACAATGACCGAACACGGAACAAAAACCCACAACACCCAAGGGAAAACATACAGTTTAAATATGGCTCCCAATCAGAGACAACCCACAACAGCTGACACTCGTTGCCTCTGATTGGGAGCCACTCTGGCCAACATAGACATAGAACAACTAGACACTCAAAACACAGCACATAAACACACGGAATCTACACACCCTGGCTCAACATATAAAGTCCCCAGAGCCAGAGTGTGACAGGTAGGCTATCGCTCCCTCAGTTATGCACATCAACAACAACAAGATCAACAACTAATGTTAGCCAGAGCAAGAGGTGCTAAAATCTAACGAAGGAACATTAGATAAACCCTCTCAAACTTGTTCAGCTAGTTGGCAATCAAAATTGCACTGATAAACGATGGGGAATTGTAGCATACTTGTCCTTCTGCAGCTTGCCTGCCAATCCATGCCTGTCCTAACCAAGCACCCAAGCTAACTGGCTAAAGTTGGCTAGCTTGCTAGGTAGCTACTTACAGACACAAATGAGAGAACACCTCACTCTGACCATTTTACTCGCCCTAGCAGAGTTGGTTAGGCTGTTTAAAGTGTTTGTGACTAACTGTTACTTTTTTTGCCTACATTTGCTGACACGGTCATATTCAGTGGGTGTTGCGCGTTCATAAATTCATCAGTTATTCTGCGCTCTGGCACACTCAGCCAGAGTGCTCTGAAATCGGAGTAGCTAGCTAGATAGACAGAGTGAATTTGCGAACACAAGAGATACGCATCCTTCTATTCTGCCAACAATGCCTTAGTGTACGTCATGGAATGTTGAGTCAAATAGAACCTATTTTTAAAACCTCTTAGTAAGTTGGTTTTGTAGCATAAACTGTGAATTTGATATTTTTTTCTGATATTCTGTTTGTTTCGTATGTGCAAAGTAGTTAAAATGCTGTCAGTTCCACTGAGCAGCTTCACACTGTAACCACCGGTTACCACAGAATCCTGGCTCTGGCTTATTCACAACAAATAGATGCAATCTGAAGATTTGCCCTATCAGCAACAGCGTGTAGGCTATGGCTACATCCCAAATGGCACACTATTCCCTACATAGTGCACTACTTTTGACTCACTACTCAAAAGTAATGCAGTATTTATTTATATTAATTTTTATTTATAGGGAATAGTGTGCCATTTGGGACGCAGCCTATATCAGGAGCTAGAGTTTTATGTTCC
Source organism: Coregonus clupeaformis (assembly GCF_020615455.1). Lineage (NCBI taxonomy): Eukaryota > Metazoa > Chordata > Actinopteri > Salmoniformes > Salmonidae > Coregonus > Coregonus clupeaformis. Next base: position 12,982,258 of record NC_059219.1, read on the forward strand.
TCATTAGAGCAAGGTGGTGGAGGCGAATGGCCGTTGGTGTCTTTATGTTCACAAAGCAAACGATTTGTTAGTTCTGGACAAATTTGCGTTAGGATGTATTTTCTGACTGACTGTGTGTTGCAGAGCCAGAACAACACCACTCCACCACACTCAGATAATAGTCAGCCAAACTGCCTGTATGAATGGTGATGTTATATATCTAGGCCAGACTGGCTGGCACTTAACCAAATGATAGGGCTATGGATGGATGGTGAGTTTGTGGGGTTGACAACACAGTGACTAGCTATGGAAATGGCCTCAGTCCTGTTGCCATCTACCAGCTGACAGGTGCTCTATCTGGAGCCAACTGAAAACAGAGTGGTGCTTTAAGAGGGAATTATGCTGTTTTAAAGACAATCTCTTTTTAAATAATTCTCAATTTAAAAAATGAATTTTAGAAGTAGTGTTTTCAGATGCCAGGCTTGATACCGAGTCAGTGACAATAAAAATGGCTCGAATTTTTTTTTTTTTTAATTGATATAAATTAAAAAATCTCTACTCTGGTTATAGATGTTTCATTCAATTTCACCTGCTGCTGACCTCGTTTGGTGTAATGAGCACATATTCTTGTTGATCAATGCTGTAATTCAGACCCATTTCTGCTCTGTCCTCTGCAGAAAAGATGTGGGTTTACGAAGATTCTTCCCCAAGAGTTTGCTGGACTCTGTGAAGGTAAGAACCTGCTTTGCTCCCTTTCCCAATCCTGGGGGAAACATATGCCTCTGCAAACACGGAGATGCCATTGTTCGGATTGAATCAGTGTCATTACCTGGCTGGCTGCTCCTTGTAGTCTTACCCCAGAGAATAGGTGTCCCAGTTCTGCCCAAACCTCACAGTCTTGTTGGAAACTGTTCCGGTAGAATGTTCAGGCTCTCTCTTCATCCTCTCTGTTTCTTGTTTCTGCGTCTACCCTTACAGGGCCCCAGACTGCAACCATTTAGTCACATTTTGCGACCCTTTGACTTGGCTGTATGAGTCATTAGTTGCGCTGGTGCGATTTACACATTGTACCTGGTCACCTCAATCAAAACGTCCTATTTTTGGGGCGAATAAAACCATGAATTTGTCAAACAGTGCATAATCCTCATGACTCCTATAATAAAAGTGTTGGCCCAGCTGCTGTGTCCAGCTGCTGGCATAAGCAAGCCTCTCACACTCTCTCTCCCCCCTCGTGCACCGCCAAAAATGCCTGCCTCTCCCTCCCACGGCTCCTTGCTTCCAGCACACCAAACCCCAACCCCTGTCACTCAAGCGGGCAACACAGTTCCTCCAAAGATAATTTTAATAAAAAGGCCTAGAAACTGCTTCTCCAATAGAAATCCCAGATCACGCTTGTAGGTGATGTCATAGCGACGTTATCTAGCTTAGCTCATGCGCAGAAACATGTCATCGGGTCTAACGGTTGTGTCGCGCCAAACTTCGCATGTACAGGCTGTCAAATCAAAGGCAGTCCTTCGATATAAAGTTGTTTTTGATGAAGATGAAAATGTGTCAGTTTGTCAATTTAGGTTTTGCTTTTAGATTTCGAGAAAATTAACAACTAAGGACACATTTTTCACTTCTCCCATTGACTTGCCAAAGCCCAAACCCCGGGCTGGTTTATCGAGTCTGCATTGCAAAGCGTTCCCAGTAGTTGGGCCAATGGGTTTAGAAACTCTGTGGTTCCTCACCGTTTACATTCTCTCAGCATGCTATCAATGCATGCACGCGACAGATTCTTCCAAAACAAGAACGATACTGCTTTTCACGTTGCTTCTTAATATGAATCAACATGTTTTCTGTTCTGTAGTATTAGTTTGTGTGTCTTGCTCTCTGCAAAACGCTAGTTAGTTGGTCTTAGGAAGTTGTGCAACGGTATGTTCTGAATCAGAGAGCCTATATTCTAACATCTTTGTCTAAATATAACATCATCCATCAAATGTAATTAGGGTCCCTTGGGAAACACTGACCAACACTTTGGTTCCAGTGGCGGTCGGTGCCGTTTAAGATGAGGGAGGACAATTGTTTATTTTATATGCATGGCCTTATTTTATTTTTTTTACCCTTTTTTCTCCCCAATTTCATGATATCCAATTGGTAGTTACAGACTTGTCCCATCGCTGCAACTCCCGTACGGACTCGGGAGAGGCGAAGGTCGAGAGCCATGCATCCTCCGAAACACGACCCTGCCAAGCTGCACTGCTTCTTGACACACTGCTCGCTTAACCCGGAAGCATGCCGCACCAATGTGTCGGAGGAAAGACAGTACAACTGGCGACCGCAGTCAGCGTGCAAGCGTTTGGGTGGAATATCAACTGTAGCGCAGCGAGAGGCTGCATGCTCCTCAAACACTAGTTAATGCGTGGAGTGAAATAAGTGTTCTTATATTTATCTCTCAGCTGCTCATATTAAGCACAGCTCCGCTATAAAACTGAAGTATCCTATTCAGCATCATTGAAAGACTGACCTGCTCGAGCGCGCGGCTTCCATTCACTATTCGAGTGCATATGGATGACTTCTTTTTTCCCCTGCCCCTGTTCCTGCCATTTGATAATGGACCATTCTAAATCCAAACTAATTTGACATATTAGTAAAGACAACATTAAATTGAGAATAGTCTGATGAGTGAAAATATGAACACTTGATGAGAGAACAGCTGTGCAGCCTGAGGTAAGGAATGGAGCACAAGCTTTTTTTGCCGACTTTCTCAAATTATCAATAGCCTATAGTCGCATCATGCAGCTCATATATGTTTTGATTTCTAGAATGGAAAAAATATCCTTTCTATTTTATTCAGCTCAGTTCAATTATATTCTTCTTACTATAAGATCATATAATATAAAAGAATGGCATGGGACTTAAGCATATCTTGATCTTGTCAGCTAAATGAACAAGCCTACAGCCTATGGCATGGTGTGATGAGGTGATGTCAAAGGAGTCAGGCGCAGGAGGGTAAATCACAGAATAACAGGCTTTATTCCGCAACCACAGAGTTACGCAGTCATGCGTCAACACACTCCAGTGTGCAAAACAGGCGCACTGGAAATACAAGGCACACTGGGAAATATCCCGGCGAATCAAATTACAAGGAGCTCCACCGAGCTTCACTATCCTCCACAATAAAGAATCACACACAATGACAAGGGGGCAGAGGGAACACTTATACAGGTACTGATGAGGGGATATGAACCAGGTGAGTGTAATAAACAAGACAAAACAAATGGAATGATGAGATGAGGAGTGGCAGTGGCTAGAAGGCCGGTGATGACGAACGCCGAAGCCTGCCCGAACAAGGAGAGGTGGCAGCTTCGGAGGAAGTCATGACATAGTCAGATAACATACAGTAGGCCAACTCATATTCTGTTGTTCTAAAATACTTTTTTCTCAGATCATAATGTTTCTTTAGACCTAACAAAAATAAATAATGGATTTATTGTGATGGTGTATACTAAATTGATTTATTAGACTTGTCGATGTTCCAAAGGCACACATCAGCGGCTTGTATGTGTGGAGGCCTGGAGATGCTAAACTTGTTTATGTTAATTAATTGTCAATTACCGTGAGACCGGCAGACTTTTGCATGACAATCACCTGCTGACAAAATGTCATGACCGCCACAGCCCTAGGCAAGACAAAATATTTAAGTGCCTTTGAAGGGGGTATGATAATAGGTGCCAGGCGCACCGGTTTGTGTCAAGAACTGCAAAGCTGCTGGATTTTTGAAGCTCAACAGTTTCCCGTGTGTATCAAGAATGGTCTACCACCCAAAGGACATCCAGTCAACATGATATATATACTGTATCGCTACCTGAAAATACATGATCTAAGTGATTGATCATTGCTATTCGGCAGTCATAAAAGTATACCTTATTTACTTTGAAGAACTACAAAATAGTGATTTTGTCAGACAGCATAGGCAGCAGTTCTATAGAGATGAGATGATGACTTGGAATGAAATAATAAAGTCATCAAATGAAACAAATATTTTATTAAAGTAAAGTAATGTGAATAAATTATGTTTAATAAGTGATCAGCAGTAATGGGAAGTCACTACCATCATGGGACATGTATTAATTGTTTTATTCTTTGTTGTTACAGCATTCAACCCACATAATGCAGAGTGCATTTAATGTTTAAAAAAATTATGAAAACCGTGATTATTTTTTAATAATGGAACCGAAACCTAACTGACCTCAAAAAGCACTAATCGCTCAGCACTATTGACTAGCATCATTCATTCTCGCTGTCGATAAGTCTAATGTTATAACTTCTAATAGAAACTGTATCCACTGGCGAATTGGGAGAGTGAGGTGATTGCCATCTAAGAGCCATCATATTTTTTTTGTGGCATTGCTGCCTCATACACATTGACTTAGTTGCTGAGACACAAAGAAACTGATAAAGTGAAAGATACACTGGTACCTAGACCCCCTGACTGACAGCCGGCCTGACAAATTGGCCTCCAACTCTCATCAAATTACACTGGCCTTAATCCTCAGCATACATTACATTACTGTCTGGTCCAACCAGTATACTTCCTCCCCACTCCTCACTCCCAGGGCCCTGAGTTTCTCCTGATCCACCTGTACTGACCAGAAAAAACTCCAAGGATGGCCTCCCGAGTGGCGCAGCGATCTAAGGCACTGCATCGCAGTGTTGCAGCGTCACACTGGGAGTGACTGGGAGTCCCATAGGGAAGCGCACAATTGGCCCAGCGTCGTCCGGGTTAGGGGAGGGTTTGGCCGGGGGGGCTTTACTTGGCTCATCGCGCTCTAGCGACTCCTTGTGGTGGGCCGGGCACCTGTAGGCTGACTTCGGTTGTCAGTATTACGGTGTTTCCTCCAACACATTGGTGCAGCTGGCTTCTGGGTTAAGCGAGTGGGTGTTAAGAAGCGCGGCTTGGCGGGTCATGTTTCGGAGGACGCATGATTTGACCTTCGCCTCTTCTGAGACCATTGGGGAGTTGCAGCGATGAGACAAAATCGTAATCATGAAATTGGGGAGAAAAAGGGGTAAAGAATAATAAGAATAAAAAATTATAAAACTCCAAGCATTCGTTATTAAAGGACACGCATTACAAAGCTCCCATGGTCAGGAAAAACAAAACAAAAAATAGACACCTGTCCCTCCTCCCTCCCTCATCTCTACTCCTCCTCCTCCTGAGTGCTCCTCTTGTGGTGCAGCTGCAATTCCCCTCCTGGTCAGCGGGGGGTAGCGATGAGCTGGTAGTGACGCGGCACGTTAGTGAAACTGCTGAACTCTGGGCTGAGGTCAATGCTGTCAGGTCCTCCAGGGCAGGAGAAGGAGAAACGTTGCAGCAGAGACACCAGGAACAGAAAGATCTCCATACGAGCCAGAGACTCCCCCACACAGGCACGCTTACCTGCAGAGAAAGCCAAGAAGGCGGGGTTCTTCTGGAAGTTTCCGTTCTGATCAAGGAAGTGATTGGGGTTGAAGGTTGTGGGCGTGGCCCAGTGGTCCTGGTCTCTCAGAACAGAGTGCAGCATCGGGAGGATCACGGTGCCCTGAGGGATAGTGTACCCTCTAAATGAGATATTCTTGGTGGCATAGTGCGGGAGGTTCAATGGGACGATGTCCAGGAAGCGCTGCACCTCGTGGATGACAGCTTCTGTGAAAGGGAGGGACTTCCTGTCCTCCATCTGAGGGACGCGCTGTCGGCCAATCACTGTGTCAATCTCCTGCTGAACGTGCTCCTGAATGTCGGGGTATTTGAGAAGCAGCATGAAGGCGTATCTGATAGTGGTGCTGGTGGTCTCTGTTCCTGCCAGGAAGAGGTCCAACACTGTGGACACCAGGTTCTCATAATGGAACTCAGAGGAGGACACATCCTTCTCCTGGTTGAGTTTGGTGAGGAAGCAGTCTATGAAGTCTCTAGGGTTGCCTGGGTCCATGGTCTCCTGGTGCTCGTGGATCTTCTTCATCACAAAGCTTCTCAGCTCGTCCATCTGGCCGAATACGACTTGCTGCCGACCAGGCAGGCGTTCCATCAGCCAGGGGAAGATGTTGTACAGCTGTCCCAAGGGGCTGCTTCCAAAGCGCAGTGCGGCTGAGATGATGTTGAGCAAGTGCAGGAAGTTGTCATCCTCGTAGCCGAAGCGCTGGCCGAACACCAGGGAGCAGATGACGTTGGACACGGTGCGACTCAGGAATGGATGGGGGTCGAAGGCCACGGCTTTAGTGCCGTCCAGACTTTCTATGAGGTGTTGGCTCTCCTCCTGTATCCACTCCTCCATCCTCTTACGGCCCATCCCAAATTCTCTCAGCGTGGTCAGAGTGAAACGACGCAGCTGGCGCCAACACTCCCCATTACTAATGGCCAGACCGTATCCCCTGGTAACTAGGACCAGGAAGGGGACAGGAGCTCGTCCTGTGAAGTCCTCAGCCTGGTCCACCAGAGCCTCCTTGACTGCCTCGTACCCCACCAGCACCACGGCTTGCTGGGGCCCCAGATACACTGTCATCACTGGCCCATACACACCACTCCACTTGGTGAGGGTCTTGAAGGGGGCCTGTTTGTCAATCTGATGCAGGTTGCCTAGCAGCGGCAGGGCTCGGGGTCCTGGGGGTAGACGGACGTGTCTCTGTCTCCTCAGCCTGAACAACCACAGTAGAACCAACAGCAGGCCTCCCAACACCACGCTACTCCACATCTCCATTGCTCCAGCCTGCAAAACAGACAACAATGTATCTTGTTATTGTTCTTCTTCTTATGTAGCACTATATTGGATCACACCAATATGGTATCCTTCAGCGCGGCAGGATACATTCAGAGTAAGGATTTTCTGATTAGTCCTGTGTACCGGGTAGTGCTGCTGCCCCCCCTTTGTCATAGCTAGGTTGTTTATCATCCAATATGATTACGTAGTACCTGTCTTGACTGCATCAAACCTTGAGAAGCTAGTTGACTAAGATAGCTAGCTAAGTTAGCTAGCTAGGTTAATTGAGTCTTAATGTGCTTTCTCCCTGTCCTACAGCATTTTGCTGCACACGCTATAACATCTGCTAAACTGTGTACACGACCAATACACTTTGATTTGACGTGCTTGCCGCCGGCCTTGGCAGCCTCTCACAGTCCCAAAGAGCAAACTGAGAGAGGCAGGTGGAGCCCCCATGGGTACTGAATACATTGCTGGAGGGCTACGAACTCCAATTCCGTTGCCGGTACCGCATCAGCTCTGGTGCCTGTTTCTCAGGGTCTTCTAGTGTTGACATCCTGGTTGACTGAATATTTCTGAATGGGTTCAGATGAAAGGAGTGTCGACCTCCATCCTTTGAACCGGCCATTACAGTTGTCTACATACGCCTCTCCCGCCGTTGCTGGTGAACTAGGGGCTTGTTGTGTTGTGCTCGGCTGGGGCAATGGACACTTACTTTCACAGACACAGCCAATGCAAAGGTTTTATCAGCTTTCGTTTGCTAGGGTGAGAGAGTTCTGGGCCAGGGCCTATCTGAACAGACTCTCACGTTGCATTGTGGACACTGTTACTGCAGCATTTCGGGTGGCTGGCAGGCCTTTGCCTTTTGCTGTGGTGGCACATTCTATTGGAGGAGTTACTACCTCACGGGCTCAGACTGACGTTTGTGCCTCGGCCAGTTGGGCGCTGTCTAGCACATGTTGCCCCCACCTATGTGGTCGGGAGGGCTGTTCTTCGTGTTGTATCTGCTTCCCTGGGAAGGGGCGGAGGGACACAGCAACTATGATTGATCTGCTCCGGAATGGACTTTGCTCTTTGTCTGGCCAAAGACTAGTTCACCGATTCTTCTTGTACTGTTATACCATATTGGAGTGATCCAATACCTCCCATAACCATGGTTACATACGTAACCTTTGTTATGTAGCACTATATTGGATCACTCCAATCCTTTTTGTCGGTGATCTACGACGCCTTGAAAAAGGACACAAGATGGAAGTAGTGCCACGGTAGATATTTGAGGAGGGCAGACGCAGTACCAGGGTTGTGGTCAATTCCACAAATGCAATTATAATTCAATTCTCTCTCCCTGTAAATTACATTGAATTAAATTCAGATTTCAGGTCAGATTTTGAATTCAGAAATAATTAAATTCCTCTGAATTCCAATGTTAGTTAAATTCCAAAAATTATCCCCAACAATTTCACAAATTCAAATTCAATTCCCTCAGGCTTTCAGCCTCATCATGTCACTGTTCAGACAGCATAGCTATACTGGAAATATAGGAATACACTCTTAGAAAAAAAGGTGCTATCCGGAACTAAAAGTGTTCTCCGGCTGTCCCCATAGGAGAACCCTTTGAAGAACCCTTTTTGGTTCCAGGTAGAACCCTTTTGGTTCCAGGTAGAACCCTACTGGGTTCCATGTAGAACCCTTTCCCCAGAGGGTTCTACATGGAACCCAAAATAGTTCTGCCTGTAACCAAAGAGGGTTCTCCTATGGGTTCTCCTATGGGGACAGCCGAATAACCCTTTTGGAACCCTTTTTTCTAAGAGTGTAGAGGTTGAAATTGTTAATTACAAATCCTACAGTACATTTTTGATACTATGTGCATTCATTCCATTAACTGGGAAATGTAAAAATATTCAAATCCAATTCTATTACAAAGATTATAATTCAATTCCAATTCAAAAAGTCCAAACAGTCCATTTTCAATTCAATTGCATAACTTAAATATTAAATAGAATTTAATTCAACGTAAATTCTCCACTTCATGAGTGAATTCAAGAATGGAATTGGAATTTCTAATTAATTTGGAATTGACCCCGGGACTAACCTGAAAATCCTTACTCGGAATGTAACCTGCGGCGCGGAAGGATACCATATTGGAGTGAGCCAATAGCTCATATAACCATGTTTACATACTTAACCTTCATTGTTGTTGTTGTTCTTCTTCTTTAACCCTCCTCTCTTTAGTATTTCCCTTCTCTCTGTGTTGCTGTCTGTCTCTGTTGCCTGCCTGACTGTGTGTGTGAGTGTGTGTGTGCAGAGATAAGGGTGTGTGTTGGAACTTACTGTACTGGAACAGAGGTGAACAACAGATGATGTGATTGGCTGCTGAGTCGTGCTGACATACTTTACACAGATTTCACCTTCACCCCTTCCTGCTTTTTCACAACCTGAGGCCAACTTTAACAAAGCAGATAACAGTGCAGGAATCAGCAGGAGTGGAAAGGACTAATATCTAATACTGTGTCTGTCTAGGTTTTAAAACATTTATTTGTATTTTTTATTAAACTGTTTTAAACCTAATTTCCTGCAATAATGCGTATTTTGACATGGCTATATGCCTATGACCAGGGTGGAAAACAGGTCAGGTGTATTCAGGATGCTTTGAACATTGAACAAACACTCAATTCGATGACTTTGTTACTTTGAGATTTGACAACGAGGTCCAAAAGTATTTGGACAGTGACACTTTGTTTGTAGTTTTGGCTCTGTACTTTGGATTTGAAATGATACAATGACTATGAGGTTAAAGTGCAGACTGTCATCTTTAATTTAAAGGGTAGTCATCCATATCGGGTGAACAGTTTAGAAATGTTGTACATAGTCGCCCCATTTTAGGGAACCAAAAGTATTTGGACAAATTCATTTCTATGTGTATTAAAGTAGTCAAAAGTTTAGTATTTGTTCCCATATTCCTAGAACGCAATGACTACATCAAGCTTGTGACTCTACAAACGTGTTGGATGCATTCGCACTTTGCTTTGGTTGTGTTTCAGATAAATTTGTGCCCAATAGAAATGAATAGTAAATAATGCATTGTCACTTTTATTGTAAATAAAAATAGAATATGTTTCTAAACACTTCTACATGAATGTGGATACTACCATGATTACGAATAATCATGAATGAATCGTGAATAATGATGTGTGAGAAAGTTACAGAGGCACAAAGATCATACCCCTTACCTGGTTCACTTCCATGCTCGCTAAAGCCTGTGATAATGCTCGATGCTGCTGGCTGCTTGAGATGCTTCAGAAGCCACGTTGATGGTAGGGACAGACTTCTTGCTGAAGTCCTCCTTCCATTGTTGATAGCCGTGGAAGTTCTCAGGGATGAAATGTGCCCCTCAGACTGCCGATTGACGAGTAGACGCCCAATTCGCCTGCCACATTCTCACAAACGTATCCACATTTTTCATTGCGTGGCCAAAAACTTAACTAAACTATAAACTTCACTAAACACTAAAAAGTTTATCAAAAAAGGAGAAGATTAATAAAAATGCAATTGTTAGCTTGTTACTGTCTACGCCTACGGACAAACCCACGAGGACACGGAGGGTGAGCATGGCTTTGTATTTGCCCACCGTGTGACGCTGACTGCGGGGCGTTATGGGATTGTTTCTGAAGATAGAGCTGATTTGGAGAAAACTTCAAACCCAACTTTTAGAACAACATTACAATATTATAAAAATGTATTTAAGACTGTAATTTGGGAATGTTTTCTTGGGGTGCTCTAAGTTACTATTAAATGCATTTCTGGCATTGAGAAATAGGTGCTAGGCTCACATTAATATGAATCCACATGTTTTCTGTTCTGTAGTATTAGTTTGTGTCTTGCTCATTGCAAAACGCTAGTCAGTTGGTCTTAGGAAGCTTTTGTAGGCCCTTGGATCAAATTCCAAAAACGAAAGAAGAAAGATCAGGGTCTCAATTTACTGTTGAGAGTTAGAATAGTAGAAAAAAACAAGGTGCATTTTCAAAATGTGGTTGTGCATCAGCAGGTATTCTCTTGTTATGTCACTCAATTAGCCAATGTCAGCTAACCTTTTTTAGATTGGTAAGTTAGTCTAGCCAGCTATCTAAACTTTTAGTAATCTTGGTCGAATTACCGACCGGGGGGCCCCCATTGATTTTGTTAGTGACTCTCACTCAGATATCATATTAAAAACTGCTAAAAATTCTCTCCACCCTATTGCAAAATGTGTAGGATTGCAGGAAATTTGCATTTAAAATGTCACTTAAGGCCCCCAAAAGGCTAGGGCCGGCTCTGGCTGCATGGGTTTGTATGGATGAGGGTACTAAGACCCACTTCATGATGAGGTCAGATTTTTTTGTGGCCCCCAACCCCCAATCAAAGTTGCCTATCCCTGTAATAGAGCATTGTGACTTTAAATCAAATCAAATTGTAAAATGTGTGGTAGTCGAAGAAGTTTAAAATGTTGTTCTTAAGCGAAGCAGTGAAATATAGTCCAAGTTAAATATATTAAAAATATCATGTCTCACTACTATATCAACCTTATTACTTTGGAGTGTGGGGCAGTTAGATCACATATTTCATCACAAATAACTACACAGACTACTAGTTTCACTCAATATGAGTTTTAGGCTATTACTTGGAGAGAGAAATATGATGATGCATCTAAGTGGAAGAAGTTTGTTGGTGTTGAAGAATGTAGGCAGGTGTAGTAGAGGGAGTGGTTGTTTTATAAGTAGTTGATAGTAGCCTTCAGGCAGGTGTAGTAGAGGGAGTGGTTGTTTTATAAGTAGTTGATAGTAGCCTTCAGGCAGGTGTAGTAGAGGGAGTGGTTGTTTTATAAGTAGTTGATAGTAGCCTTCAGGCAGGTGTAGTAGAGGGAGTGGTTGTTTTATAAGTAGTTGATAGTAGCCTTCAGGCAGGTGTAGTAGAGGGAGTGGTTGTTTTATAAGTAGTTGATAGTAGCCTTCAGGCAGGTGTAGTAGAGGGAGTGGTAGTTTTATAAGTAGTTGATAGTAGCCTTCAGGCAGGTGTAGTAGAGGGAGTGGTAGTTTTATAAGTAGTTGATAGTAGCCTTCAGGCAGGTGTAGTAGAGGGAGTGGTAGTTTTATAAGTAGTTGATAGTAGCCTTCAGGCAGGTGTAGTAGAGGGAGTGGTAATTTTATAAGTAGTTGATAGTAGCCTTCAGGCAGGTGTAGTAGAGGGAGTGGTAGTTTTATAAGTAGTTGATAGTAGCCTTCAGGCAGGTGTAGTAGAGGGAGTGGTTGTTTTATAAGTAGTTGATAGTAGCCTTCAGGCAGGTGTAGTAGAGGGAGTGGTAATTTTATAAGTAGTTGATAGTAGCCTTCAGGCAGGTGTAGTAGAGGGAGTGGTAGTTTTATAAGTAGTTGATAGTAGCCTTCAGTGGGAGACTAGGTAGTAGTAGTACCTAGTAACCCAGAAGTACTAGTAGCAGTACATTGCAGTAGTAAAAGTGAACGTTTTAGATAGGTAGGCCATGGGTTAGCTATAGTAAGTGGGGTTGCTATTGTAGTTTGGTTAGTGAGTTGTTATAGCGGGTTAGTTTAATGAGTTGGGGTGAGCTGTATGCCTAGGTGCTCCCCAAGTGCTATAATATATTTATATTCTGATTTCTAGGGGTGTAACGATCCATCTACTACATCGATGTATCGATTTATATTCCTATGATCCAACTACATCGATCTGTGCTCGGCGAGTTGGCCTTTTGGACAACATATATCAATCTAACATCGTTTTAAAATGTAATAAATCGATTGTATCGATACTAGGAAATAACCCATTGGATTTAAGCACGTCAGACTTTATATGGATGTTTTTTCTTAGCACTTTTAATGATAAAGGCTTTAAACATTACTCGATTCAGTCTGCCTATCCGTGACGTCATCGCCCCGCGCCAGCAGCAGCGCAAAGGCGCAAAGACAACAAAACATAGCATGGCGGACGACAGAGGAGAAGCCGACGAGCGAGAAATTATCAAGCCACCATTGCGGTCCTTACAAGAAACAGGAATCTAGGAAACTTCACCTGCACTGTCCAGTATCCAGGTATTTATTTCAGTCACACTGGTTGAATTTTTGGCTAAAAGGTTACTGAATCGATTTCAAGTCACTGAATCGTTTCGGATCGTATCGTTCTAAATGAACCAATATCGTCCTTGAATCGTATCGACAACCACGAATCGTGATACAAATCGAATCGTTGTTAAAACGAATCGTTACACCCCTACTGATTTCAGATTTAAATAGCAGAGAAGTGGACAAAGTTTTTATGTACGTTTTTGGGGAAAGTGGTAAACATTTCTGTTGTTTTTAAAAGTCTGAAAACAAGTAATAACACACGTTTATATTAACAGTTTTGCACTTTTCATGTAGCCTAATTTTGGCCAGCTAATAGCCTAACCACCGATCAAGCAACATTGTGGACTAAACATTCAAATCCTGTTGCTGCAGGATTATTTTGCTTCGGCAATACTGGTCAAATGAAGATCCTACATCTGTATGTGTAAGACACAGCAACTGAGACTAGCTGGTATCAGGCTTTGATTTATGAAACACCATGAAAGATACTGAGACCCAACTGAAAATGGATGGTTCACTCAGTAGGCTTTGTACACCAATTGAGCAGACTGACGGAGATTAGTTTGTTGTCTAGAGATGTGCACAGGAGAGCATTCATATAGGATCCCAAAACTCATCATGTGACTAATTACCTTGATTGTTGTTATCCAATTAGGCGGTTCATAATTTGATGCTCCTCCAAGTTAACATTTGCATAATTATAACATGTCTTGTTTTTTTATCCATTAAGATTCATGTAAATGCTCTCAAGGATCAAATGAAGTGCTATCATCCTAGAAAATCTGATTAGATTCAGCAATTTGTCTTTTCCACCTTTTGAATTTCAAAGCATAGATTTGTGATTTGTTTGCCATTTTTCTTTGGAATGCTTGTAATTAGTGGGAGTGATGGGAGGAGAGGGTGACAGAGACGGATAGAGTTTCACAGGATGTGGCTGATCTTACTGTCCTGACTCTCATTATTGGGTTGTGGTGTCAGAGGCTCCTGGTGTGGATGTGTCTATGAGTCATCTGATAGGATGCTGATTAATGACTCTTCTAAGGAATAAACATTCTAAGGATTTTTTATCCTGAAGGATGGGAGCTACATTATACTGCTTTGAGTTGACTTTATGTTGAGAGTCAATCCAAACACATACTGTATAATAATTTAGTTCTGTTGATGATTTTTTGATAATCAGTATTTGTAGGTGTAGCCTAATAATTGATAAGGATTTTAACTTTTTCCTACCCTCAGTCTTTCTTTGTTCTTTTTACCAAGACATGTAGGACTCCTTACCCTTTTTTACCAAGACATGTAGGAGTCCTTACCCTTTTTACCAAGACATGTAGGAGTCCTTACCCTTTTTACCAAGACATGTAGGAGTCCTTACCCTTTTTACCAAGACATGTAGGAGTCCTTACCCTTTTTACCAAGACATGTAGGAGTCCTTACCCTTTTTACCAAGACATGTAGGAGTCCTTACCCTTTTTACCAAGACATGTAGGAGTCCTTACCCTTTTTACCAAGACATGTAGGAGTCCTTACCCTTTTTACCAAGACATGTAGGAGTCCTTACCCTTTTTACCAAGACATGTAGGAGTCCTTACCCTTTTTACCAAGACATGTAGGAGTCCTTACCCTTCTTACGAAGACATGTAGGAGTCCTTACCCTTTTTACGAAGACATGTAGGAGTCCTTACCCTTTTAACCAAGACATGTAGGAGTCCTTAACCTTCTTTATTTCTCTCTCTCTCCTCTCCAAGGCTAAACCACTAAGGAAACTGATCCAGCAGACCTTCAAACAATTTGCCAACCTAAACGATGAACAGAGCATTCGCAAGTTCTTTGAGATCCTGTCTCCCATTTACAGATTCGACAAGGAATGTTTTAA